>NW_020837986.1:12243571-12344875 GCF_003676395.1 Aethalodelphis obliquidens | reverse complement strand
AAAAAAAAAAAAAAAAAAAACTAACTAAAAATAGAACTACCATATGACCCAGCAATCCCACTACTGGTCATACACCCTGAGAAAACCATAATTCAAAAAGAGACATGTACCACAATGTTCATTGCAGCACTATTTCCAATAGCCAGGACATGGAAGCAACCTAAGTGTCCATCAACAGATGAATGGATGAAGATGTGGCACATATATACAATGGAATATTACCCAGCCATAAAAAGAAACGAAATTGAGTTATTTGTAGTGAGGTGGATGGGCCTAGAGTCTGTCATACAGAGTGAAGTAAGTCAGAAAGAGAAAAATCAATGCTGTACGCTAACACATATATATGGAATCTAAAAAAAAAAAGGTTCTAATGAACCTAGGGATAGGACAGGAATAAAGACACAGACTTGAGGACACAGGGAGGGGGAAGGGTAAGCTGGGAGGAAGTGAGAGAGTAACATTGACATACATACACTACCAAATGTAAAATAGGTAGCTAGTGGGAAGCAGCTGCATAGCACAGGGAGATCAGCTCGGTGCTTTGCGACCACCTAGAGGGATGGGATAAGGAGGGTGGGAGGGAGACACAAGAGGGAGGGGATATGGGGATATACGTATGCATATAGCTGATTCACTTTGTTATACAGCAGAAACTAGCACAACACTGTAAAGCAATTATATTCCAATAAAGATGCTAAAAAAGAAGATTCATACCCTTTGTACACGTCTCAGTCCATTCGGGCCACTATAACAAGATACCATAGACTGGGTGGCATGTAAATAACAGAAAGTTATTTCTCACAGTTCTGCAGACTGGGAAGCCCGAGATCAAGGAAACGGCAGATTCAGTGTCTGCTGAGGGTTCGCTTCCTGGTTCATAGATGGCCATCTTTTGCTCTGGGGTCTCCTTTATAAGGGCACTCATCCTGCAAACTTCATGATCTAATCAACTCCCAAAAGCCCCACGTCCAAATGCCATCACAGTGAGGGTTAGGTTTCAACATACGAATTTCAGGGGGACACAAAAATTCCATTTATAGCAGTATTCACTCACATTGTCCATGCACGTGCCTTTCCCCAGACCCATCCAATATCCCTGATCATCCAATATTGTTCCTTCCAGTCCTTTTGACCAAGGAGCCCTTCATCACTGTCCACAAGCCCACGTCTAGCCTCACCTCAGGCCACTTCTCTCTCTGCACAGAGTAGATGACAGACGCGCTGCCCAAAGCTCTGCCCAGAGAGATGATTTGGTCCCCTTTTTGGGCCCCTCACGAGTGGAGCTGTAGTGCCGCAGCAGACCATTGTCCTCTTACACCAGCATACCAAGCTGACCCATCCATGAATCAAATTCCAGATTTTTTCTCCTCTGTCGGCTGGTCAGAGGAAACCTCCATGAGGCCATAGATGTTAGTTGAGGAAGAGGTGCCAGTGCAACAGTGAAGGGTGACATGGCGTCTGGGCCACCTGCTTGTGCACCTTATTTGTGCCCTCTGAACTGCTCAGGCCTAATCCTGGATATGACATTTCCAATGTATGCTGGGTTGCTCCTGGGCCCACCTGACATTTGGGCTTATTTTCTGGGTCTGGCTGTACCCAACTCATGAGAAGTAGTTCTGTCCTCATGGTTATTTGATAGCCATGGTCAGACACAAGTGTCTACCTACCAGGTGCTGGTATCAAGCTAGGCACTATTTTCCAAATGATGTATAGTTCTCTGCAGCAGATGGCATGGCTTTGTTCTAGAACTCCAAGGGGTATGTGCTGTGATTTTTCTACTGGGGCTTGACAAAGGCTCCACATGTTACTATTTCCTATCACAAATGCTTCCTATCACAAATACACGGAATTTACTACTTTGCTTTGGTTTTTCTTTGTTTTGTTTCTCAGTTATTTTAGCTATTCTAAGTCCTTAACATTTCCATGCGAATTTTAAGAATCACCTTATCAATTTCTACAAAATCTTGCAGGGATTTTTATGGGTATTTCATTGAGTCCATAGATCAATTTGGAGGAGAAAAGACTTCTTAACAATATTGAGTCTTCCAAAAGAATATATCTCTCCATTTATTTAGACCTTTAAAAATTCCTCTCAGCAGTATTTTGTAGTTTTCAGTGTACAGATCTTATACATCCTTTGTCATATTATTCCAAAGTATTTAATATTTTTTATGTTATCAATATGGCATTGTTTTAATTTCAATTTTCAATTGTTCATGGCTAGTATATAGAAATGTAATTGACTTTGTTTCTCGATCTTGTATCCTGTAATTTTGCTAAACTCACATGTTAGTTCTAGTAACTTTTTTGTAGAGTTCATCAAACTTTCTATGTAGATGGTCATATCATCTGTGAATAAATATAGTTTATGTCTGTCTTTCCAATCCAGGTTTTAATTTCCTTTTCTTATCTAGGTAGAACCTCCAGAACAATGTTGAATAGAAGTGAGAGCAGACATCTTTGTCTTGTTCCTGAAACTAGAGGGCAAACATTCAGTCTTTTACTATTAACTATGATGTTAGTTGTAGGTTTTGTGTAGATGCCCTTTATCAGGTTGAGGAAGCTCTCTTCTATTCCTAGCTTGATGAAAGTTTTTAATCAAAGTTAGATGTTGGAGATCTATCAAATGCTTTTTCTGCATCTATTGAGATGAGCAAGCAATTTTTTTTAGTTTGTTAATATGATAATTTTCAAATGCTAAACCAACTTTTCATTCTTGAGATAAACCCCCATATAGTCATGATGTATTATCCTTTTTATACATTGCCATATTTAAATCACTGAAATTTTGAGGGTGTTTGTCACTGTGTTCATAATGAATATTGGTCTGTATTGGTCTTAGTTTGGTTTTGATAGTAGGGTAAGGCTGGCCTCACAGAAGAACTTGATAAGTATTCCCTTCTCTTCAACTTTCTGGAATAGCTTTGGTATAATGTGGTGTTTGGTGATGACACCATATCGGCCTAGATCTTTCTGTGTGATAAGGATTTTTCTACAAATCCAATTTCTGTAACAGATACAGAGCTTTTCAGATCATCTATTTCTTCTTAAGAAGCTTTGGTAGTTTGTGTCTTTCAAGGAATTTGTTCCTTTTGTCTAAGGTATAGAACTTATTGCCATAAAGCTACTCATAATATTTCCTTATTATCCTTTTAATACCTGTAAAGTCTGTAATGCTGTCACCCCTCTCATTCCTGATATTGGTCATTTGTGTCTTCTCTCTCTCTTTCCTAATCTCCCTACCTAGAGTTTTTTCAATTTTATTTATCTTCTAAGAGAAACAGGTTTTGATTTTGTTGGTTTTCTCTATTGGTTTTCCATGTTTATTTCATTAGTTTCTACTTTGATCTTTATTACTTCCTTGCTTCTAATTGCTTTGGGTTTAGTTGACTTTTTCTAATTTCTTACAAGGATGTCAAGTCTGATGTGTGTGGTAAGGACCCAAGCGAATTCCCTCCTTTCCACTGGCTGACATTTAAGGCTGACATTGTGGCCCTGAATGGCTGGTCCTTCTGGATGGCCCGCCTTCCCCCTTTCCTCCTGAGAACACCTCTGCTAGGCAGGACCCTGAGCTGGATGGAGCCAGCTTCTGCCCCCTTGTGGTCCAGAGTGTTCATGGTTGTGGTGAGACCTGCAGTCTTCACTCCCCTGGAGCATCAACTCCAGCTCATTGAAAATCTTTGATATTTGCCATGCGTGTCCTATGGGGTCTTTAGCGGCCTCTGTAGAATTACAAGAGGAAATGCCACTGGACAAGGCTGGCTCACAGGGCCTGGGACGAAGGGCGAGGACTGTGAGTGAATTTATCCAGAGACAAGATAGAGCCTACTAGAGCCAGACACCTCCACAATTACAGGTGTGGGTCCTTGGGCAAGTGACCCCATCTCTCTGTGTCTCAGGCTTTGCATCTGTGAAATGGGGCAGTAACAATGCAAGCCTCGAGGGTTATTGGGAGGACTGATTAATTACTTTAATGAACCTACAAAGAATGCTTAGAGCAGAGGCCGGCCCACAGTCAGGCTCGATGAGTCTGCTCTTGTTACTCTTCCTGCCTCTCCTTGCAATGCCTGTGGGAGCTGTGGGCTGGTGTTGGGGGGCAGAGTGGGGTGTGGGATGGGGAGGTTGATGGGGAATGAGTCACAGCTCCTCTGATGTTCCTCCTGTGGGCCTGGCTGCCTGGCTCCTGCCCCAGCCCCACCTCACCCAGCTGGGTGACTTTAGGGATTTTACTCAACCTCTCTGTGCCTCTGCAAAGGGAGGCCAATAATAACGGTGCCTAGCTCAGAGGGCTGTGTGGAGGATTAAATAAGCGATTACAAGCAAAGCGCTTAGACTGCCCCTCAAGCACAGTTAGTGCTCAACAAATGTTTACTAGTATCATCACTCTTATTTCAGCTAAGGGGGCCTCGTGCTCCATGTACAGCGGGATTGCCCAGAAGCTTATCCCCAGGTCCCACTTCCAGGAAGACTCTGACTTCATTGCTCAGGGGTGGCCTAGGAATCTGCATTTTTACAAGCTTCACCCATTCCCCCCAAAAGTACTACAATGCTCCCAGAAACCCAAGCTCTTCCACTTTCCTGTCCCCCTCTCCAGGCCACCCCAGAACCCACAAGAGTCACCATCATCACCTTTTGTCAAACCTAATATTCCACTCAGAAAGGGCCCTACCCCCACTTTTAGGGAAATTTGACTTTGGGTTAAAGTTCCAGTATCTAGTCTTCCATGACTGTAAAATGTGTCCATTTCTACAAAGAACGGGATACATGAATAATAGATCCTGTTCCTTAGACGAGTGATTCTCCGGGCTATTCCAGACCCTACTGATTCAGGTGCAGGAATCTGCATGTTACTCACCCCCTCTACTGCCCCCTGGAGTGTGAGGACCTCTGCTTTGGGGAACCTAGAACTGCCTTAGAGCCCGAGGAGAGGAGGAAGTGGCCACTCCCAATGGCCATGGGAGGACGCTCATGAACAAAAGCCTGCACCGCCCTCGTTCTGCCAGGGGAGGTGGCTGGCTCCTTACACCCCTGGGTGTCCCTCCCTGGAGCCATGGACGTGAGCCAGGGCCTCTTCGGGGCACATGGCTGCTGACTTCTCACCCCTGGTCCCATCCACACCTAGTTCCTTTGTTCCTCCAACCTGCTGAGCCTTTGCCCACGTCAGGGACTTTCCCTGCGGTTCCACCTGCCAGGTGTGCCCCCCTACACCTGCACCCAAGGCCAGCTCCATCTCCTCCTGGGCCCAGCTCAGATGTCACCTCTCTGGAGACCTCCCCTAACCCTTTTCTAAAGTGGCCTCCCTGCAATTCCCAATTTCACCTCACTTTTCCCCCCTCAATACAATTTGTAATTATTTCACGTATTGTTCTCGTTCTCTCACTAGACCATAAGCTGCTGCAGAAGCAGGGATTCTGTTGTTGCCCAGAGCCAAGCACAGTGCCTGGCACATAGTGGGCCCACAGGGGATATTGGTTGACTGGACAAGTGAATGCTCCTCCAAGTCAAACTCCTGGAAAGCCAGTTACCCAGAGGAGCAGGGGTTTTAGCCAGTGTGAGTGGGCACACCTTAAGAGGACCACAGAAATCCTGCTACTGTGAGCACCATTTTTAAACCAGGTACATATATGTTTATCATCACAAACCCAAGTTTTCATCACATTTTCAAAATGCCTCCCAAAAATGTAAAGAAGCTTGTTCTAAGGTAAGTTCTTTGAAATAGTACAGGAGGTTGCTAATGGGTGAGGTTTGGGGTGTTTAGCATCTCCCTCTCCCAAAGGAAATAGCATCTCACCACTCTGGGGTGGCAGCCCCTCAGGCTCATGTCCCCTCATGTGTGGCTGGAGGGTGCAATGAGATCCCACACGGAGCAGGCTTAGCACAGTGAATGAGGCCACCAGGTAAATATCGGCATCACCAACCTGAGAAGCAGCTGCTTACACAGGAGCAGAGCATCCCTCCAGGGCGCTCCTCTCTGGGAGCACCAGTGGCGGACAGGGCTGGGAAAACACCCAGCTAACTTATAGCCTTTCTTTTAAATAGCTGCTCAAGCTCTACCTCCTCAGGGAAGTCTTTTCTCTGCTTACCCCGATCCCCAACTATCAGGTGTCCCCTCACTGCGCCCTTGCTTAGCTCCCCCCGCCCCCCACCTCTGCTCCGCAGCAGAGCCATGCTTCATAACCACATGCTCCTGGCAGGGAGAGATGCAGACGCGTGTGAGCTCCAGGAGGATGAGGAACCTGCCTGGCTGCTCAGAGCCCACGGTGCCTGACACTTAGCACTCACTGTCTTTAGCTGCTTTATTTGTTTTTTTCGTTTTATTTTGTTTTGGGCTGCGTGGGGTCTTCACTGCGGTGTGCAGGCTTCTCACTGCAGTGGTTTCTCTTGTTGTGGAGCATGGGCTCTAGGCGCGCGGGCTTCAGTAGTTGTGGCACGTGGGCTCGGTAGTTGTGGCTCATGGGCTCTAGACCGCAGCCTCAGTAGTTATGGCGCGCAGGCTTAGCTGCTCCGCGACATGTAGGATCTTCCCAGACCAGGGCTCGAACCATGTCCCCTGCCTTGGCAGGCGGATTCTTCACCACTGGGCCACCAGGGAAGTCCCACTTTATTTGTTTGTTGAATGAACAAGAGCAAAGCCCACCATCTGATTGGACGTCTGCAAGCTCCCTCCAGGCACTAAAACCATCACAGCACCCCCAGTTGTAATTCCTGCTAGAATTGCCAAAACAGCTGTACACTCATTTGCGGATGTGCTCAGGAGAGGTGGCTCCTTGACAGGTTGTGCACTTTCAGTGTCCTGGGCACCATCTCTAGGCTAATCATACTTGGTGTCGTTCACTCCACCAGCTTCCCTGGTTTACAGGTAACGAAGCTGAGGCTCAGAGAGGTGAGAGTGACGATGACAGCAATCATAGCAACAAGGTTTTTGAGCATTGCTATGCATAATTCTCTTTAAGTCTCACTACAGCCCCACACTATTATCCAGACTCAGGGTGCAAATCCTGGCTTTCCCTCCTGAGTCTGCCAGGAGGGAAAGCCAGGATTTGCACCCTGGTCTGTGTGACTCAGAATCCCACGCTCTTAACCACGTGTGATTATACATTAAGCTGTCTTCAAATCCGGGGCTCACCCATGAGCCGTGCTTCCTGCTCCCTTGTCATGCACCAGAACCATAAATCTACACCCTACACGTCATCGTTTCTTTACACTCAGTGGCCCTGAGAACCACAGCCTGTGAAGAGGTGGGGCTGACAACCCCCCCACCCCCAGTTCAGCTCTCCAAAGAGCCAAGGACAACAGTGACCACCCTTCTTCTATTTTCTTGACAAAAAAAATAACAAAATCCCTACTGGTTACACAAGACCAGGAAGACTAGAAAAGTACATTTAAAGTAACTGATATTCTACAAACATTCCCAAGGGGGGCATGAACACTGAGAGAGGACCTCAGATTGGGAAAGCCATCACCCTGAACTAATGCTTTTGATTTACAAGACCAGAAGTGAAGTGTCCAAGGATGGCCCGGGGCTTCTGGGAAATTCGCACAGGACCCTGCATGTCCCCCGCATCTTGCGGGGAGAGGACAAGAAGGGGAAAGAGCCTTTGTCTCAGAGCTCACGGCAGCTGAATTGTCGGGCCCAGACTTCCAAGGTCTGTGCAGCTGCAGGAGAGCAGAGGAGGGACAGAGTGGTAGGAGGTGAGATCAGAGAGGACACCAGAGACCCTGCAGGCTCTGAGAGGCATTGCACAGATTTCAGCTTTCGCTCTGTGTGCGATGGGAAATTTTGGAGGGTTTTGAGCAGAGGAGTGCCATGGTCTGATTTATGTCTTAAAATGATTTCTCAGGCAGCCATATGCAAAAGAGATTGTAGTTGGGCCAGGGAAGAAGCTGGGACACCAGGTAGGACACCCCTGCGATAACTCAGGCCAAGATGATGGCAGCTGAGGAGGAGTGGTTAGATGTGGTCAGATCCTGGAAATGTTGACAGGACTTCCTGACAGATGGGTCATGGGAGATGAGGAAAGAGGAGTGAGTCGAGGGGGACTCCAAGGGCTGTGGCCGGAGCAGCTGGGTGGATTGGGATGCCACGTCTTGAGATGATGAGGAGAGGGGATTTGAACTGAATTCTTAATGACCCTGCAACCCAGAGCAACAAGATAAGCCTAATGCTTTGGCTCCAAGTCTCTCTGTCCCCTCCCTGTAAGTCTTATCCACAAACCATCCATCCGTCCAATTATTCATTCATTCATTTGTATCACTTAATAAACATCACTGGTAACTACCATGTGGTAAACATGGGAGGCACTGGACACAGGAGGATTAATTAAATTCACACCCTGCGCTCCAGAAACGTATAATTTAGTGGGGGATTCAGAGACCAGCCATCCTGTTTTATGTATTCAGTCATCTGGTCCCTCAACAATCATCAGCACTTAATTTCTCACAAGTAAGCATTGCGATAGGCATTGCAGATGATCCTGCCCTTAAGAAAGTCCTAGTCCAATTGGAAAGCCTGAGATTAACCATCCTTGCCCATTCATTCATTCATTCATTCACCGAAGAGTCACCGACATCCACCTTGTGCTGGTCTGGGAGAGGTTTCCCACTGGATGACCCAACAGTGGGGTCTACCGGGTGTCTCTAAGCAACAAGGCTTCCGTCTGGATCCCTGGCCTCCCCACAGGGTTCCACCTGCTGCCCTCACCATGTGAGCAAGCCCCAGTGGCAGCTGCCAGAGCCCATCACGACACCTCCCCACAGCATGCTGGGGGCTAACTTCGGTCCATCCATCCAGGTGGCCACCCTTGCAGCCATCCACGTGGGTACCATCTGACCTTTCTTAATACCCACACGTCCAAGAACCCAAGATGCATTCACTCTGGAGGCTCCTGGTCCTCCTCAGCTCACTGGCCTTGCCCTTGGCACTCCATAAGCAGCACTGGCCTGGCCTGGCCAAGACCCACAGAGACAGCAAATCGGGTCTGGCGAGAAGTAAGCTAAGCCCATGTTCTGCCCACTGTCACAGGGAGGGTAGGGAAAGCATTAACTTGACCCCACCACTGACTTGCTAGATGACCTGGAATTGGTCACTTACCCTCTTCTCTTCCTTTTCTCTTAGACCTGAAGTACACAAAATTGAGTTTGAGTTGATCATACGCCTATTCCTAGCACATCGTCATTATCATGAACCATGGCAAGACCCCTCTTGTGTTTTATTTTATGTTATTTTCCTCTCAACCTCTTACTCTCACGCCCATTCCCCTCTTCCTTGGCAGGCATTGCAGCTTGTTTAATATAGGTGTTGGCTTTTTTGGGGTGGTGCTGCGCAGCGTGTGGGATCTTAGTTCCCTGACCAAGAATTGAAGTCGGGCCCCCGCAGTGAAAGCACAGAGTCCTAACCACTGGAAAGCCAGGAAATTCCCTAATATATGTGTTTTTAAATGCCCATATCCTTGTAAAACATACAGTGTTTTGATTTACATAAATGGTAAAGCTATATAGATTTCTTTTTTTTTTTTTTTTTTTTTTACTGTTTTCACTGGACACCGTGCTGTTGACATCTGTTGCTTCAGACTTGTACAGAAAAGTCCATGAAATACATCCACTTCATCATCACTTGGCCATTTCCCTAGGGATGAACACTTGAGTTGTCTCTAACTTCCCACTATTATAAACTACACAGCAATGAACATTCTCACGTGTCCTTCTTAGAACCTACGGGAGAATTTCCCTGGGATATACCCTGAAGGGAGATGGCTGGGCTCTAAGGCAGGTGCAAACTGAATTTAACTAAAGACTGCCGGATTGCTTTCTAGGATGGCTGTGCAGGTCTACGCCCATTCCAATAACAAACAAGCATACCTGTATCCCTTGTTTCCCAACACTGGAGAGAATCCACTGGTATCAGCCTCCTTGGGCTGCCACAGCAAGATACCACAGACCAGGTGGTTTGAACAACAGACATTTATTTTCTCACAGCTCTGGAGGCTGGAAGTTCAAGATCAAGTTGCCCACAGGGTTGGTTTCTGGTGAAACCTCTCTTCCTGGCTTGTAGATGGCCACATTCTCACTGTGTCCTCACAGGGTCTTTCCTCTGTGTGTGTACAGAGGGTGAGCGAGCACGTTCTGGTGTCTCTTCCTCTTCTTATAAGGACGCCAGTTCCATCGGATTAAGGCCCCACCCTTATGACCTGATTCAACGTTAACTCCTCCCTCAAGGCCCCATCTCCAAATACAGTCACATTGGAGATTAAGGCTTCACTATATTGATTTGGGGTGGGGGGAGCACAATTCAGTACATAACAGCATCTTTCTAATTGTTTGCCAGTCTGATGTGTGTTTGAGTGATATCTAATTGTTTTAGCTTGATTAGTGAGATTAGTTTGATTAGTGAGAAGTTTGAGCAACACGTCTTAATTCTGTTAGCCATTTTGACTTCTTTGAATTCCCTGTTCTTATCTTTTGCCCATTTTTCTATTTGCTTTCCAATTTTTTTAATCCTCTTTGATTTGAGAAGATGTTAATTTATTCTTGACATTAGTCCCTTGTCAGGTCTAAGCATTGGTAACATCTCTCCCAAACTGTCACCTATTAACTTTGCTTGTAGACACTTCATTGAACAGGAATATTTTCAAACCCATCCACATTTCATCTTATGGTTTATATTTGATGAGTCTTAAGCCCTTGTCTCCAGCCTGTTTTTTCTAAGAGCTTTACAGTTTCACTTTTCACATATAGGATTTTAATCCATTTGGAGGCTATCCTTATGTATGTTTACATCTGTAAATTAGAGATTCAGCTTCACTTCTCTCCTTATGAGTCCATTCAACCCACCTACTAAATGGTCAGCTTTCCAGACACATGGATTCCCTTTTGAGTTCTGTGTTCTGTGTCTGTGTAACTGTTTCTGTACCCAAAACATAATATTTTAAATACTACATCTTTGTAAAATGCCATTTTATCTGATAGAACTTTCTTCTTCCAAATGAATCTTAGACTGTGTTGAGTTCCTTAAAAAAGAGAAAAAATCTTCTGGAAATTTAATTAGGGTTTCACTGAATTTGTTTATTAATTTAATGACAATTGACATTTTTGCAGTATTATGTTAGGCAATTACAAAAGTAATATATCTTTCAATTTATTCAGATTATATTTTAGATCCCTTAATAGAATTTTAAATTTATATAAATGTCTTAAGTATGTTTTGTTAAATTGATTCCTAGAGAATTTATGGGTTTTGTTGCCACAGTAAATATTGCCTAATTTTCTATTATATTTTCTAGTTGGTATTGCTGGTACAGATGAGAGGAAAGCTGTTGATTTTTAAAAATTAATCTGCTATCCAAAAGTCTTACTGACCGCTTATTAGTTCTAATAATTTGTCTTATTTATTCTGTTCAATTTTCTATCTAGAGGATTATATCATCTGCAAATAGTGACAGTCTTATCTTTTCTCTTCTAAACCTTATACTTCTTGTGCCTTTTTCTTATCTTGCACTATAGCCAAGGCCTCCTATAGGAATGGGAATATATCTAGAATTCTCCACTTAGTATATTTCTGTAGGTTTTTGGGATATAGTTTTTATCATGTTAAGAAAGTCCCCTTATATTTCTAGTTTCCTAAATTTTTCTGAATCATAAATCAGTATTGGTCCTTAACAAATGTTTTTCTGCATCTAAAAATTAATCCATCTTTTTCTTCTACTCTGTTAATGTGATAAACTGTATTAATAGATTTTCTTATGTTGAACCCATCCTAGCATTTCTGGAATAAATATGATATTTTTATAACATACTATAATTATCTATTTATAATCTGCTATTATTATATTATTTTTATAATGTACTTTATTATTTTTATCATGTATTATTTTTATAATATACATTAATGTATTTATAATGTATCAAACTAAAATTTATATTTTATAATGTAATATGATATTTTTATAATGTACTATTAGCTATTAGATTTGTTAGCTAGTAATTTATTTAGGATCTTAGCAAATTTTTCATACATAAAATTGATGTGTAATATCTTTTCCTTGTACTATTCTTGAAGCAAGTTGTACTAGCCTCATAAAATGAATTTTGCATCTTCTTTTTCTATTTTCTTTCACAATTACCTTTTCATAAAGTTGGGTAAAAGTCTTCCATAAAACCATCTAGATCAAAACTTTTGGGGAATGAGATCACCTGTTTCTTTTTTTTTTTTTTTTTCTTTTTTGCGGTACGCGTGCCTCTCCCGTTGCGGAGCACAGGCTCCGGACGCGCAGGCTCAGCGGCCATGGCTCACGGGCCTAGCCGCTCCGCGGCATGTGGGATCCTCCCTGACCGGGGCACGAACCCGTGTCCCCTGCATCGGCAGGCGGACTCTCAACCACTGCGCCACCAGGGAAGCCCTGTTTCTATTTCTTAATGGTTTTAAGTTATCGATGTTTCCCATTTCCCCTCATCATGACTTGGCATTTTATGGTTTGCCATAAATGTATGCATTGCATTTAGGTTATCAAATATATTCACATGTGGTTGTGGCTCCAGGTATCCTCATCTGTACAATAGGTGCAGTTAGAATGCTGTTTCATCGGGCTGCTTTTGAGACTTAAATGAAGGCAAGTATGTGCAAAGTGTTTTTCAACTGTGAAAATGTTTATCTCTACAACCACTTCTCACGTATCTGTTAGGGTGTTACAGAAAACTCAAGTCAATCTGGTTTAAACAATAAAAAAAAAGTATTTCACACAACTGAAAGTCATAGGTAGGGCAAGCTCCGGGTTTGGTTCAATCAGCAGCTCAAAGCTGCCAACCAGATCTGCATTTCGTCCTTTTTTAGCTCTGTTATCGTCATGGTTTCATCCGCAGGCTGTTGGTTCACAGTGTGATAGGAAAATGGTGGCCAGTGGCCATTGGAGCTATAGGCTGTCTTGTTCCTTTCCAGTAGGAGAAAGAGAAAGAAACCTTCCCCTCAAACATGAAGCATAGGGTCTGTTTAGTCTGATAGAACCAACTTGGATCATATGTGAACTTTGTACCTGTAAGAGTCACCATGCAATGATAATCAACAGCCTCATCTGGACCAGGAATTGAAAAGAGTGTCTGAATCAAAAGAGGGGTCAGGGCTTCCCTGGTGGCGCAGTGGTTGAGAGTCCGCCTGCCGATGCAGGGGACGTGGGTTCGGGCCCCGGTCCGGGAGGATCCCACATGCCGCGGAGCGGCTGCGCCCGTGAGCCATGGCCGCTGAACCTGCGTGTCTGGAGCCTGTGCTCCGCAACGGGAAAGGCCACAACAGTGAGAGGCCCGCGTACCGCAAAAAAAAAAAAAAGAGGGGTCAGATGGGAAGAATAGGACGAATGCGTGGATGGGAGAGTGGGTGGATAAGAGGATGGATGGGAGGATGTATGGATGAGTGGATGGATGGGTAGATGGATGGATTGATGGATGGATATTGGATAGATAGATGGAGAATAGATGGGAGGATGGATGGATGGATGGATGGATACTGGACTGACAACTACTAGTGTCTGCTGCTCACAAATACCCAAGTGCTACTATCATCATTAACCAAGAACTACTAAGAGTTCTAGGCATACCTATAGTTTCACTCCATCCTTGAAACTATTTCTTTACTGTATGTTCTCCTACTAGATAGAAAAATGGTTTGTGTGTTTAGTGCCCAGTACTGAGCCTGATACCCAGTAGATGCTCAGTAAATATCCTTTGGCTAAATGTCTCAATATTCCTAGTAAGTATCCTATGAGATGGGTATTATTACTGCCCTATTACACAGATGAGGAAATCAAGACTCAGGGAAGTAGCAGAGCTAGGATTTGAACCCAGATCTATGACTCCAGAGACATTTTCTTTTTTTCTTTTAAATTTTTTAATTTTATTTATTTATTTTTGGCTGCATTGGGTCTTTGTTGCTGTGTGCAGGCTTTCTCTAGTTGTGGCGAGCCGGGGCTACTCTTTGTCCCAGTGCGCGAGCTTCTCATTGCGGCAGCTTCCCCTGTTGCGGAGCACGGGCTCTGGGTGCACGGGCTTCAGTACTTGTGGCACACAGGCCTAGCTGCTCGGAGGCATGTGGGATCTTCCTGGACCGGGGTTCGAACCCGTGTCCCCTGCATTGGTGGGCGGACTCCCAACCACTGCGCCACCAGGGAAGCCCCAGAGACACTTTCTGCAGCAGAAACATGGGGTGCTGAAAGGGGGTCTGGGGGCTGGCCCTGGAGGATACTGGTGAGGTGTGACAATGGCTTCTGTGGCTCTGCAGTAATACATAGTTCTCAGTGTGGGGCCTGAACACCTAGAGGGTTGAGTCAGTGCAATAAATGTGTCTTGAGGTGAGCTCTGAGGTTTGTCAGAACTGGGCCCCCAACCTGGGCAGCTGGGGTCTAAGGTCCAGAGAGCTAGGACTTCACGCAAGTCAATAGCTTTTCAAATTTCCCTCCTTTTTGGAATTCATTCTTTTCCACTGGTAGCTCCACCCAGCCTTGCAGTTTATTCCGAGCATGGTGGGGGAGGATATCCATTTATTCTTTCCTTATTTGCCCACCTCTTTTTCTCTTCAACCAACATTTACTGTGATCTAGATCCCGTACGTTAGGCTCTGTGTTCCACGTTCAGAGATGCGGCACTGGGCAAATTTCAACCATAATATCTCTCTTTAGCAGCTGTTGCCTGCCAGACCCTCTGCAGGTGTGTCACACCGGCACTGCAAAGCATCATTTCACGGATGAAGAATGTGGATCTCAGTGTTGGGGGCAGGGGGATGACACACCAATCACTCAGCAAGAAGCCGGTGTGCCAGCCTGCAACCTGGGCCTCCTGGCTCCAAACCCCCCACCTTTGCCAGGACATCGTGCAATGTCACTGGTCCCATATCCATTTCCAGTTATTGTGCAGGGCCTCACGAAGCGCAATACAGAGTGCCGAATCCAGAACATCCGCTTCCTGGACAGTCTGAACGCCTCCAGGCAGACGGCCTCGGGGATGGTGGGCTGGCTAATTGGCAGCATGAACCTTCAGCAGCATCAAGAAGGCAGGTGAGATCTTGAACCCCGTCACTGGCCCTGGGACTCCTGATAAAGCTCTAAGAGGGCAGAGCTTGAGGGCATGGCAGTACGAGGCCTGTGAAGAGGAAAGGAGGGAAGATTGGAAGGAGATGTCACACCCAACACAAGGATGAGTAGGGGGCCCAGCAGAAAGGGTCACTGGGAGAGGCAGCACAGCAGAATAATTAAAGGTGAAGGTTTGGGAGCAAAAGTTTCTGCATTTAAATCCTGACTCTGGGGCCTCCCTGGTGGCGCAGTGGTTAAGAGTCCGCCTGCCGATGCAGGGGACACGGGTTTGTGCCCCAGTCCGGGAGGATCCCACATGCCGCGGAGCGGCTGGGCCCGTGAGCCATGGCCACTGAGCCTGCGCATCCGGAGCCTGTGCTCCGCAACGGGAGAGGCCACAACAGTGAGAGGCCCGCGTACCACAAAAAAAATAAAATAAATAATAAATAAATCCTGACTCTGCCACCAACTTTGGGGAAATTGCTGGGCCACTCTGGTCTCATCTATAAAATGAGTGCCCAGAGCACAGCCTGGATAAACATCTGGGGTGCCAAAGGAACCCAGGACTAGAGTCTGACATTTGAACCCCACTCTTGCTTGAAAGCTGTGTGACTCTGGGCAAGGCATTTGAGCTCCCTGAGCTCCAGCCTTGAGTCCTCCTCAATGAAATGGGCGTAATTATCCCTGCGTCCTGGAGCTGTTAGGAGCTTTCCCTGTGGCACATAATGGATGCGTAGCCATTGGTATAATTAGCCTCGCAGAACTGGGCCTGTCCTCCACCTCCATCTTCCCCCCTTCCTCTCAGTGGATGCAGGCCTCCCCAGCTGCCTGGTCTCAAAGCTGCTCAAATGTAACACCATGATCCCAGCCTGCTGTGCCCTTGACCTACCTTCTCTCTGATTTGAATCCCTCATTCCCTCCATTTTAATGAGCGCCAGTACTCACCAGCAGGGTTTCCCTTGCTGTGTGCAGTCACAATCACTTCCCTTCATTCATTCCTTTAACAATTGTTACAGTTATTCATTGAGCGCCTACTGTGTACCAGCACCTGGGCTGGGTACTGGGAATGCAGCTCTACACAGACCTACAGTCCCTGCCCTTTTGGATCTTACATCCTAGTTAGTGAGATAGGACACAAAAGTAAATAACTAATTTCAGATGGAGGGATATAACATGAAGACAAATTTAGCCAGGTCAGGGGTGAGAGTGAGAGGGCTGATCGGGGGACCTTCCTATCCCTTAAGTAGAAATATGAATGAAGAGAAGGAGGTGAGTGACATGAGGTCATGGGGGCACAGTGAGTGCAAAGGCCCTGAGGTAGGAAGGAGATTGATGCATTTGAGGAGGAGGAAAAGTCCTGTGTGGCTGGGTGAGCAAGGGGAGGGTGGTAGGAGATGGGGCTGCAGAGGCAGGTGAGGCCAGACCCTGCAGATCTGAGGGGCTGTGATGCGGAGTTCAGATTTTATTGCAAGAGCAGTGAGAAACCAGTGGAGAACACTGAGTGATAGGGGAGTGTTAAGGCCCCTCTGGCTGCCACATGGAGATGGTTTGTGGAGAGGCCAAGATCGTAGCCTGGAGCCCAGAGAGAAACTAGAGCATCTCCAGGCAAGAAGTGATGGTGACCTGGACCAGACAAAAGCAACAGAGTAACGGGAAGTGGCCCATTTCAGGACTTATTTTGCAAGCAGAGCCAACATGATTTACTAATGAGTGGAATGTGGCGGTGAGGGATGGAGAGAAGTTGAAGACAGCTCCCACGGTTTGGGTCTGGGCCCCTGGGAAGGTGGTGGGGTTACCCACTGAGAGCGGGAGGCTGGCTCTGAGAACGGGCCCGGGGCTGGGTCTGCAGTTGGCTATGGGTTTCACAAATCAGTTGTGTGGAGCTGTTCGGGGGCGCTCAGGGACAGCTTGTAACCCCAGGGCTCCTGCAGGGAGCTCTTGCCCTCAGAGCATCTGTAAAAGGATCTGACTCCAAATCCGACTGCTAGGAGACAGGCCAGCCTTGTCTGTAATGCCCAAGGCCTTGAGGTCTGAGACCCTTCACCCTTGCAGGGGTCTTTGCTCTTTCCTTGTGCAGCGCCAACGTCACCAACATTCAGCTGGACTATGGTGGGATCCGGATGTCTTTCCATAAGGAGTGGTTCTTGGCAAATATCTCACTTGAATTTGACATTGACTCAAGGCTGTAAGTCATACAGAAGTGGGGCCTGAAGGGCACTGTTCCTCTTCACTGGGAACCTGGGAGTGGGGGGAGGGGGGCGGATTTGGGGAACCCAGATCTTTCTGCTGCAAACTGGTTTCAATTCCTGGTTTCCGAACTCACTTGCTGTGTGACCTTGGGCAAGTCACTTCACATCTCTGAGCCTTGGTTTCTTCAGCTGAAATATGGATGGTGATCACTGGTCAGTGGAGGCAGGTCATATGCTCATTTAAACCTATGTGAGTTCCCTACAACGATTTTTAAAAAGAGAAACAGGGGGTTTCCCTGGTGGCACAGTGGTTGAGGGTCCGCCTGCCGATGCAGGGGACACGGGTTCGTGCCCCGGTCAGGGAGGATCCCACATGCCGCGGAGCGGCTAGGCCCGTGAGCCACGGCTGCTGAGCCTGCGTGTCCGGAGCCTGTGCTCCGCAACAGAAAAGGTCACGGCAGTGAGAGGCCCGCGTACCAAAAAAAAAAAAAAAAGAGAGAGAGAGTTTAATGATCGCATCACCCTTCCCTCCTCTGGTTTAGACTACCCTTTAACATCTACTGCCTCTGGGAGGGCTCCACTAAATTGTAAAGATTTTTAGAATAAGATTAACTCTCAATTTTTGAATTTCCGAAGGCCCCCTAATCTGGTCTATTTAAAGGATTTTCAGAAGGCACTCTGGCTAGTAATGTTTTTCTCCTTAATCGCTGACCACAGAATTTAACATCCAGGCAACGTGGAGCCCCACTGTGCTGATGTCTTGAAAGAGACACTCTCCGTGTTGGCTGCTTCCTCCTCCTTCTATTCTTTCTCTGTCTCCTGCCCCTCCCCCCTCCTCCTCTCTCTCGTCCCCAGGCCCTTCAATAACCAGATCATAAAGACACACGCACGCATGAACCTCGCTGTGGAGTTCTGGCTGGAGAAAGATGAGTTTGGCCGGAGGGATCTGGTGATAGGCAACTGCCGCGTGGAGCCCAGCAGCGTCCGCATGACTGTCCTCGATGAGTAAGATCCCAGCCGCCCCTCCCCAGGGCTGGGCCCCTTCCTGACTGGCCCTGGCTGCAGCCACAGGTCTCCACCACCTCCTGGGTGAGCCCCAAAGAGATCTCACCCAGGATCTTCCCCAGGAACTGTTCCTCCTCCTGCATCCCCATCCCAGAGGTGGCCCTGCCACCCTCCCAGAAGCTAGACTCCTCCTCCACCTCACTCCCCACAGCCCCTCTTCCACAGGTCCCATCAATGACCTCCTGGCAACCCTCACTTGCTCCCTTTCTCTCCATCCCCACAGCCACTGACTGGGCTTGTAGTCCACTTCCTGGACCACTGTGGGAGCCTCCTCCAACTTTCCCTGACTCAGACCTCACCGCTTTCACTCTGTTCTCCCCCTGCAGCAGAAATCACTTTCTAGCCCAGAAATCTAGCCATGTCAGCCAGCCCCTGCTCCAGACACTCCAATGGTTCTCCAGTGCCCTCTGGATGAAGAGCAAACTCCTGGATGTCACTCAAGGCCCTACTTGTCCTGTCCCCTACCCCACTCTGCAGCCCTTTGCCCTCAAGTCTCTCTGAAGAACCCCCCTCCATCAGTATGCCATACATTTTCATACCACCGTGCCTTTGCACACGCTGATCCTTATGCTTGGATGCCCCTCCTTCCTTCTTTAAAGCTCTTCCTCGTCACTCATTCATTCAACAAATATTTGCTGAGAACCTACTATGTGCTAGGCACAACATGCTTGATGCTAGGGATACAGTAGTGAACAAGATAGAAAAAAATAGACTTAAATAAAGATCTGTAGACTAGCTGACCAAGTGTGTCAACCCCAACAGACTGAGTCCCTCAAGGGCAAGATTTGTGTCTGATCTCTCTCTGTAATTCCAGAATGCTGAAAGCAACTAGGTCATCAGTGGATATCCATTCATTTATTCATCAGACATTCACTGAATGCCTAGATCATGCCAGACATCCACGAAGAAAACTGTGGACTGTAGTTACAGACCTGGTTCTAATCTAATCAGCACTTAACTAGCTGTGTGACCTTGGGCAAGGCACATCACCTCTCTGAGCTGTGCCTTTGACTATTGCTTACAATGATGCCTCTCACGTAGGGCTCTCTGAGGATTAAATGGCTGTGTGAGATGTTCTCCACACACAGCACCTGGCATTAGTATTGTCTGTATTTCTCTGTTCTGTTCTGTATATCTATCTCTCTTTCTAGAGATATCCCACCAAAGATGAAACATTTTTTCCACAACCTCAGAGACAACCTGGAAAAAGTTATCCCACACCTGATAGAAAGTCAGGTAAGTTTCAGAAAAGTAGTTTCACCTTGGGCATCCTTGAGTCCGAGGGTCAGGGCATATATATTGGCATTTCAGCAAAGAATTGGGCTTTAGAACCTGAGAAATCTCAAATTAAGATGTTAAATTTTGCCATCTACTGCCTGTGTGTCCTTGGACAAGTGACTTAGCCTCCCTGAGCCTCAGTTTCCCCATCTGTAACATGGGAACCATCACAGTCCCCATTTCACAGAGAGCCACAAAGATTCAGGGGGGCAAAGCACGGAAGTGCTGTGCATAGCACCTGGTGGGTAGTTGGCGTTCAGTACCAGGGAGCCACACTTGTCATGATTCCTTGTGGAAATCCCGTGGCTTCCAGCCACAGCCCCTCCAGTTTTCTTATCCCACTCCCTGGCCTGACCCTTCTCTCTGTGTTGGTGGCCCAGGAATGTCCTCTGATCGATGAAATCCTCAGGCAGCTGGATGTGAAACTGTTGAAAAGCCTCATGGGTGAGTGAGCACCTGTGTCCCTCCGGGGCGAGGACTCAGGACGGGCAAATGGCCAGAAGAGGTGTCCCCGCTGCAGCTCTTATTGAGGCCTGCTGAGGGGTGTCTGCATGTGCTCTGAGGACACTCAGAGGTGACCATATGACCATGACCTTCACTATCCCCCGAGAGAGCTGGGACAGCAGAGGGCACCCCTACCAAGCAGGCTGTGCCCCGCCAATTCACCCAAACCTCCAGGTTACCAGAGCTTCTCCCAAGATCTCCACTCAATCCTTTAGGGAGCACTGCCCTCCCACACACCCAAGCCCTCCCCCATCCCAGTTGCAGATAAACAGATATAGTCCCTACCTTCAGGGAGCTCACGGTGAGTGGAAGACACAAGAACTGAATAATTAGATATCATTTGAAGAGTTTTAATGTGAATGTTCCCGGCACCAGGCCTTGGTCAGCATGGATGGATGAGAGACCCCTTCGGTGTGGACCTGGGGGTCAGAGGGCAGACACCTGGTGACTGATTCTGCCTCTTCTCCTTACAGAACAGGCCATTGCTCATGAACTCAACCAACTTTGAGTCCAGCCAGCCTTCCATGAGCCAGACTTGAGCGCCCCCTAGCTGCCCACTGATAATCAGAAGGAGATTCCAGATTTGGAGGCGGCAAGTCGCCCTCAGAGTGGGGCTTCTGATGTGCCACTCTTACCACAGGCCCTGTGGACATCCTGTCCTCTTCCACAATAAATTCTAGCTCTGAAGGGTACAGAGGTCCTTCTGCCTGGGCCCTGAGGTTTGAGTTCCAAAAGTCAGACCTGACGAAGGTCCATCCTGAGACTTGGCTGATGGCTGATAAGGTCCATCCCAAACCCAGGATATGCCTGAGTTCGCTCGTCAGCCCAGAAATGCCAGAGAAAACACTCTTTCTTTTCCTGTAATTTGCAGCCAATAGCGCATCCATGGATGTGCTCATCAGTGTGGGGAGGGCCCTGTTGCGAGTTCCCATCCCCTTGTTCATTCAACCCATGTTTATTGAGCACCTAATATGTGCCCAGAACCTTGCTGGGCTCCAGGGGGGTGAAGAAGAACAGTGACAGAGTGGTAAAGTATAAACACTGGCACTAAACAGATCTGAGTTCAAATTTGATTCAGCCCAACGAGAAGTTCCAGGAGGGTATAAACATGTGCATCAGGGTGACCAATGACCCTCCAGCCCCCAGCACAGGCCTGACACCAAATGTGTGCTCAGCAAATACCCATGGTTAAATAATGGGTGAGTCCTCGTCTTATGACTCCCTAGCTGTATCGGGGACAAGGCATTTTACCTTTTGGTCTCCCTCCCCTGCAAAGTGGGAATAGAAATCTTACACGATGTGGAGCAGCGGGGGCCTCACACTGCTGGAGGGAGATGAGTCGCATCTCCACTTTGTAAAACTCGTGGCAACATCCCCTGAAGGGCAACATATTCCTCCCTCTGACCCACAGTCCCGATCCTAGGTACAGAAATACATGCACATGGGCACCGCAAGACATGTCCAACATTGTTCATAGCATCCATAGTCATAATAGCCCCAGAGTGAAAACTCCCTAAATGCCCATCAAAAGAATGGGTGAATAGAATTGGTAAGTACCTTGTGGGATCATCACCAGCGGAATGCTCTACCGTAATGAAAATAACCTACACCCACACAACCACGTGGATGGATCTCACACACCTAACAAAGCCAGGCCCCGAAACACTCGTCTCCCATCTATATGAGGCTCAAACACAGCAAACCTAACCCGTGCTGTCAGAGGTCAGGATGGTGGCTACCCTCAGGGAGAGGGTTAGTGACTGGACGTAGTAGGAGGGCCTTCTGGAGGGCTGGTAACACTCTGTTTCTTGATCTGGGTGCTGGTTATGGGGAGGGTGTTCAGTTTGTGAAAATTCATTGAGCGGTTCACTTACGTGCATTTTTCTTATGTATGTTATACTTTAACAAAAAAATTTTTTTTGAAAATAAAAACTATTTACCATGCAGGATGTTTGTAGGAGTACATGAAAAGACATTTGCAATATGTTTAGCATCTGCTAGGTCCATGGGCAATACTTATTAAAAGTCATTTAATTCATTGTTAATTATTTGATTAATGACTACTCACTTCTTAAATATAGATTCCTGCCCTCCTCCACCCAAGGAAAGGGACAGCATACTGAGAAATCAAGGGGAACTACACACACACACACACACAATAATAGTAGCACATACATCTAAGCACTATGCATGTGCCAATCTTGGTGTTAGGAGTTTGCATCCAGCATCTCATCAAATCCTCACAGAAACCCCATGAAGTCCAAAACTGCTATCCTATTCATGCATGAGGACACTGAGGCTCAGAGAGGGCAAGCCACTTGCCCAAGGTCACAGAGCCAGGAAATGACCAAGTCGACTGCACTCAAGCAGCCAGACTCCAGAGCCCACAGCCTTGACCACTCTGAATCCCCACTTCAGTCTTCTATCCCTTCCTTCTAACACCCCTATCCCACCCACAACCCCACACTGGGAGAAAAATGTTGAAATCTGCGTTCTGCTAGATTGACGAGCTCAAACAAGGAAGTGTCAACAGCTCAAAGATGAGAATGGGGCAAGAGATACTCATGTCTCCATCTTTCAATTCAGGCTCCCTAATCCGAAATGCTTCACTGGGGATCTGCAACCCTTAACACCCATGTTCACACGAATGATTCCCCCTGACAGCCTTGAGTTTACAGGGGTTTTCCGGCTCATGATTCAAAGAGCAAACATGGGAGGGCTGGGCCCCATCCTCCAGCGAGGTTGCCTGGTCCCTTGTGAAGGCAGCTTTTGTCTGTCTTCTTCCTGACCCTTCCAGGGGTGCCTTTCTCAAGGGGCCTCCTTGGGTTTCTCACATTCTGTTTTCTTTTCATTTTGAGGTTCACAGAGCTGTGGACTCATTGTGTTTTCTCCTGGAGGAGCTTGTTTCACAATGGACCTCTATTATGATACTGGGGTCTGGGGTTGGGGGCGGTCATTGAAGCAGAAATTCAGCCCCAAATACTCAGAAGCTTGCTCCAGGCCCTGCTCGCCTGTGCTTGTAACTTCCAAGCCCTTCCGTACAGAGTTCTGACTCCCAGGGAAGAGAACCAGCATCCCACCCCCAAGTTCTGGAAAAACGACCTTGCATAGTTCAGAGTCCCTTGAAAAATAAAATGAACTCTGCCCTTTGAAATGGGTCCCATGGTTTTTTTGACCGGACTGTACAGATATTTATTAAAATAAAAAGGGAAGTGGCAGGACTCTAGATGTTAATTTTTCCTTTTAGTTCATCTGTATTTTCTCGATTTTTCACCAGTGAACACATGTTCATTAGCAATAATATAAAATGGATATACAGAGAACCACAAACACTGGATATACAGAGAAGAGGTAGCTTCCTTATTCGATCTGTAACTAACCCATTCTTCTTCACAGTAACCACTTATTAGAGGGGAAACATTACATTTTCAGTCTATTTTAAACCATAGTTCAATTCAGTACGTAAAAATGGATCCCTTGATTCGCAAAATGACACCAGTAAAGGCTCCCAAACACAGTCACAATCTGATACGTAGGAAGAAAAGGGCATGACCTCCAGTTTCTGACAAACACGTTGGGGAGGCATTGACATCGCCAATGCGGAAAACACCGTCTTGAAATGTTAGCTGGGTGTCCGTCCATGCTTCCTGATGCCCCATGACCCTTGCCCTGCTCAGGGCACTGGAACAAACAGTACCTGTGTTTCAAGGAAGGGCAACTTCAGCAGAAGCAGAGAGAAGGCTTTTGAGTCTACAAAGCCTGGGTCTCTGACAAAACAGCAGTGACAGAGAACAGATCAGTGGTTGCCAGTTGCAGGGGAAGAGGGAGGGGGTAACTATGAAAGGGCAGCCTGAGCGTATTTTGGGGGTGATGGAACTGTTCTGTATTATTGTATTATTGTGGCTACATAAAACTATTCATGTGGGTTTCCCTGGTGGCGCAGTGGTTGAGAGTCCGCCTGCCGATGCAGGGGACACGGGTTCGTGCCCCGATCCGGGAGGATCCCACATGCCGCAGAGCGGCTGGGCCCGTGAGCCATGGCCGCTGAGCCTGCACGTCCAGAGCCTGTGCTCCGCAACGGGAGAGGCCACAACAGTGAGAGGCCCGCGTACCGCAAAAACAAAAAAAACAAAAAAAACAACTATTCATGTGTTAAACTCATTGAATTATACACCCAAAAAAGGTCAATTTTACTGTAGGTTAAATTTTTTAAAGACTGAGTTGTTTTGTTTGTTTGTTTGTTTTAGTTATAAGATACTATTTCTCTTTTCACTCTCTCTCCCTTTTTTTATCGGCCGTACCCTGCGGCTTACAGTATCTTAGTTCCCCCACCAGGGATTGAACCCAGGCCACGGCAGTGAAAGTGCTGAATCCTAACCACTGAACTGTCAGGGAATTCCTAAAGCCTGGGTTTTTCAATTTCAAAATTTGGGGCATAGGAGACATTAAGAATAGCATATACATGATGATTTGAGGCAAGGTTTCCTGCCCCCAGGACTAGAAAATTTCCCATGTTGGGTTGGTGGAGTGTGAGGGTCCAAGAGAAATTGAAGAGAAAATAGTTCTAGTGGGTTCTGAGAAGTGTCTCATGGCCTTGCTTCTCCCCAGGCAAACCTTGACGTGGGAAGAGGACAACAGAAACCCCAAGTCAACGTGCGGGATTCCAGAACAGAGGGGTTCTGTGTCCACATTCCCTTCCAGAACCAGGAGAGGTGGCAGGACCCCAGGGAGAGAAAGTTAACTGGAAGGTCTCAGTAGTTCCAGGCAGATGGGCTGTGGCAGTCCCCCGGGATCCTGCCTGAGACCCAAGGCATCGAGACACAGAACAATTTTGGGTGTCCAACAAGGGTGTCCAGTAAAAAGTAAAGGCTAGGGCTTCCCTGGTGGCACAGGGGTTGAGAGTCCGCCTGCCGATGCCGGAGACACGGGTTCGTGCCCCGGTCCGGGAAGATCCCACATGCCGCGGAGCAGCTGGGCCCGTGAGCCATGGCCACTGAGCCTGCGCATCCGGAGCCTGTGCTCCGCAACGGGAGAGGCCACAACAGTGAGAGGCACGCGTACCGCAAAAAAAAAAAGTAAAGACTAAATTCGAAGGGGCCTTTTGGACGGGAGGGAAGCACAGCATCTTGGCATCAAGGGGTCAGATGGCATATGGCTGCTTCTATATTTCCAGTCAAAACAGGGACAGGACAGCCTTCTTCAGATGCCTTGGCACAAATAAAGCCCCTGGAACAGAAATAAAATCCCAGGGGGAATTGGGGAAGTTTTTGTTACTCAGCAAAATGGCATGTGAAATGCTAAACTATACATACATTAGAAAAAAAATATGTAGGGGAGTTCGCTGGTGGCCTAGTGGTTAGGATTCAGAGTTTTCACTGCGGAGGCCCAGGTTAGATCCCTGGTCAGGGAACCATCCCACATGCTGCGTGGCATGGCGCAGCCAATAAGCAAATAAATATATAAATGAAGGGATTATGTATTAAAAAAAAAAATGTAGGGACCTCCCTGGCAGTCCAATGGTTAAGACTTTGCCTTTCAATGAAGGGGGTGCGGGTTCGATCCCTGGTTGGGGAGCTAAGATCCCAGAGGCCTTGCGGCCAAAACAACAAAACATAAAATATAAGCAATATTGTAACAAATTCAATAAAGACTTTAGAAAATGGTCCACATCAAAAAAAATCTTCAAAAAAAAAATGTAGACACATGAGTTTATGAACTGAAGTTCATACCCCATCCCCAGACATTATCCCCCACAGCCCTGTGAGGTAGATATTATCCTCCCATTTTACAGATGAGGAAACTGAAGTTCAAAGGTTTGGAGGGACTTGCCCAGGGTCACAGGATTTGAACCAGGGCAATATGCGCCCGTATCCATCCCCTTTCTGCCGTAACACAAATGCAGCCTCCTAGCTTCAAACCAGCAGCTGTTAGCTGTCCAGTAACAAACTTGAATCCACTCTTTGGCTTATCTGCTTCCATTTCCCCCCAAAAGAGTGGCAACCTGACCCAAACCACAAGAGTTGTACCAAGGTAACATAAAAGGGGACCCCTTTGAGGATGACTGACAACATACAAGCTGTGGGAAGAGTCTGGTGAGTGCTTGAATAGATGATTGAGTTCAAGGCCATGGCCCAGCCCCTTGGAGGCATCGGCCAGACTCTCACAGGAAGTGGGAGCAGCTCCAGTGAAGGTCTGACATGAGGGGAAGGCAGCGTGGCTCACTGATTACAGGGGCATCAGACACAGGGGAGAATTCTGACACCACTCACTCGCTGTGTATCCCTGGGAAGTAATCACCTTCTCTGAACCTTAGTCTCCTTATCTGACATTTGAGGTTCAACAATATCAAGCACTCATGACAAAGATGAAGTTCAAGTATGGAAAGCACCTGGCACAGAGTAGGTAGTCCATAAATGTGCATTTCGCCCTTCTCTCTCCGCTTTTGCTTATAATATGCTCTCGCTGGACTAGGACCTGGACCTCCCTGTGCCTCTTTTTTTCACCTGTAAAATAGACTCCAAAGGCCCAAGTGGTGGTAACAAATGCCTCATTACTTCATTTTGGGAAGGGAAGAAGAAAGGGTAAGGGTAGAGACCAGGATGTCACACAATCCCTCAGGCCTGGGAAACTGGAAAGCATTTTCCAGGTTATAAAAGTGGGAGGCATGACATTCACAGACATGGGGATGCAAAACGGTCAGAGCGTGCCCAAGGCATCCTCATCTCTCAGCCCAGTGATTAAGAGAAAGGACTAGAGCGTGAATGCCTAGGCCCCATGCCCACTGTGAGACTCTGGACGCGTCACCTCACACTACGAGCCTCAGTTTCCCCCTTGTAGAATGGACGTACTCGTTCCCATCCCACACAGGGTTGTGAGGGGCTGGAGATGAAAAACGATGCCGCACCTGGCATTCAGCAAGAGCTTGGCAAGTATTAGCTGTTGACACTGTTTTTATTGTTATTATCCAATGGGTTGAGTCCTAATGATACTGACCAGGGTTTTTGGCCTTCCTTAATCAACAGAAATTGACTAGAGGCCAGACAAGAAATTCAGGCAAGCCTTTATGGGGGTCCCTGCTGCAGCAGGGGGGAGTGAAAACTAGTAACAGGTTCCCTTGCTCACCCCCCCGGAGGCAGGGCAAGCTGGTTCCTTCTATGGGGTGAGGGTAGGGGTGCGTCCAGGGATCAGGCTAGAGGGGTGGCTTACGTAGTTTGCCCACCCCTCTGGTGGTGTTGAGTTCAGGGGGCATGCGCAGTACTCTGTTTTTGCTCCTGGCTCTTCAGAAGTGGCAGATGGGTTTTAGGTCGTTTTGTATCTTGTTGTCCATAATTTGCCCCAACTGCCCATGCACGCGGTTATGTTTAGTCCCTTATAGTTTGTTTGTATTTTGTTGCTTGAGGAGACATTTGTCCAGGTGCAAGCACTGCAGCAAAGAGTCCCAGGTCCCAGGCCCCACCCTGTCTCACTAACTCTGCCCCATCCTCTCTGTGTCCTTGGGCACCTGTCCCCACTGGGTCTCAGCTTTCTCCTCTGCAAAGGAGGAACAGCAACCCCTCCCTCCAGGGTTCTGTGAGGATGTGTAGCCCCCAGCATGTGACTGTCACGCAATTAGGATTCAGAAACCAGGACACCCCTGCCCTGGAACTGAGGGGTGCCCCAGATGTAGGGAAATCAGAGAGAGTTTGACTCTTTTTTGACATTTTGGGAGCAAGAGCCCTCCAACTGGAGAAGAATAATTGGACCAGGAATGGAAAAGGCCTGGATATGAGATTGAGGTCCCTTCCTGGGCTCCACCGGCTGCCTCTCCCAGTGTTTCCAAATGTGATCTTCAGGCCACCTCAGAGCGTGGGTCCCCAGCCTCAGTCCCACACGTGAAACCATGAAGTCTTGAGTAACATCCCCATCTCAAGTTTTCCTCTGTTTAACTTGTCAATCAAACGGCTTAACTGTCCCACCTACTAATATGATCAGCAATTATTTACTTTGGAGAGCAATTATTACTTTGGTGTCTTACTTTGAAAGACACCACCAGATTGCAGAATTCTGAGTTATCTCGAAACCCATCTTTCAACTGCTCGTTTCCGGATTCCCACACTATAAAAGAGGCTGCCTCCTCAGCAGTAGCCAGCAGGGAAGAGGAGACCAAGACATCTGCTGGGACGCCTGAGAAGCCAGGTGAGATCTGCCCATTCCGTCCCCTGCCCCTCCACTGCCTGAGTGTGGAGGACTCAACCCAAAGCCTGACTCAGAGGAAACGCGTTAGTTATTGCTATTCACTCCCTGGTGTGCAGGGACAGGGGCAGGTGGTGGATGGGTTCCTCTCTTGTATTCGTGCCACAGTGGACCTGTCATTCTTTCCACAGATACTGAATGAGAAGATGTTTCAAACTGGGCGCCTTGTTGTCTTCTGTGGGCTGCTGGCCCAGACCATGGTCCTGCTGGAAGCCCTGACCTTGCCCCCGGACCAGACACTGCCCTTGCCTATGACTCCATCCCTGGCCTTGAGTCCCACAGATCTTGCTGGAAGCTTGACAAGTGGTAAATGAGAGTCTGTGATAACCTCCTTCAGGGCTGTGTGTGTATGTCTGTGTTTGTGTGTGTGTGTGTGTGTGTATATGTGTGTGTGTGTGTGTGTGTGTGTGTGTGTGGTTGGTTGGGAAGAGAGATAAAAGGGGGCAAGGACTGAGGACCCATAATTGTCAGATCTGACCCCCAAGGGCCCCATACCCATTTCCAGCTCTCAGCAATGGCCTGCTCGCCGAGGATCTATTGGACATTCTCGAAAACCTTCCGCTCTTGGACATCCTGAAGACTGGAGGGAACTCTCCCAGTCGCCAGCGGGGGGGCCTGCTTGGGAAAGTGCCCTTACTGACTCCTCTCCTGAACAACATCGTTGAGTGAGTAGCCCTAAAATAGGGCCTTGGACCCCACCGGAGAACCCCCGTTGGAGATCTAACAGCCCCAGGCAGTGGTCCTGAAGGGGGGTGGGGGGTGGGGTCTGAACATGAGGCCAGGACTCAGGCTGAGACCTTCCTCACAGTCTGGCAGGGAACACCAGCCCTCTTGAACTAGCAATTGCCCCCAGTCCTAAAGCGCGTCCTTAGTCCCCAGCATCATCTATAATCCTCACCATAGTCCTCCGAGGTCAATTTAATAATCCCTAGTTTACAGACGGAAAAACCGAGGCACAGGAAGGTGCCTGTGATCACACCACAGGAGTGATGCAGAGTGAGGGTTCTAACTCTAACTGACTTAAGTCCAAAGCCAAGGTCTTTTCCACTATATGATAGTAATTTTCTTCTCCTCACCTGTGAAATCCCTTAGAACACTGTGGCCTTTGATGTAAGCAAGAAAGTGTAAGCTACTCTCCTCAGTGACATCATTATGTGATGTCCGTGGGACAATCCAAGATGAACAATCCAGGAGCCACCTCAGAGCTCTCTAAGCAAGGAGCAATAGTAGAAAGTTTGAGGCCAGTGAGCTGGCAAAGCCTAGATCCTCCATAGGACTGGGTCAGGGATATTCCCATGATTCCTACCCACCCAGGTGCTTGCCCCTGACTAGAAGACAGATAGATAGGCTTGAGTTTGATTCTTATATTCACCGTGTACTTGCTGGGTGACCTGGGGCAAGGCACTCAGTCTCTCTGGGCTTGGTTTCTTCATCTGTAAAACGAAGATTATGGTACCCACAGAGAAAAACTGTTGGGAGGACTGAAAAGATGTAGATCACCTGGCTCAGTGGCTGGCTCAGAGAAGAGACTTACTTCCACCCTCTCTCCATTCTCCCCGACTTCCTGCTTCTTCTTCTCCATGACAAACATTGTTGATTGACCTGCCATGGAAGAACTTGGCAGGATGAGTGATTCCTACCATAAATGTTCGTGAAGGACTTACTCCAATTGCCCAGACTCCAATAGCCACTTACCCATCCATCCATCTATTTGTCCATCCTCCCTCCATCTAACCACTTACTCTTCCATGCATCCACCCACATATCCATCTACCCCCCTGCTCATCAGTCTACAAAGTCAACCAATATAGAGTGGGCCCTTTCTTTGTAAGGCTCTGAGCTGGCATACAGGATGAAAATATAACCCAGACACAGTGTCTATCCTGGAATACCTTATAGACTTGAGATGAGGAGAGGGCCATGTGTGTGTCTGGATCTGACCCAGGGCAGAGTTTGGGAAAAATTGATGTGAGACTCGAAACCCATGTGGCTTTTGCTGCAAGACTCCCCTCCTATCTCCTCCATCCCACCTCATGGGTAGCTCCCACTCTGGGATGGGTAAGGTGGAGTTAGGTGTGGTTTCTAGATTTAGAACTAGAGGAGTTAATGTTTCTCCCCCCAATGTTGCTCCCTGGGCAGTTTGAAGACCACTGATCCCCAGCTGCTGGAACTTGTCCTCCTGAAGAGCCCTGATGGCCATCGTCTCTATGTCACCATCCCTCTGGCCATGGTCCTCAATGTGAAAATGTGAGTGGGTCCCAAGGGGGAATGGGAGGATGGCTCACCAGAGGAGACCCTGATGATCTTGGGTAGTCAAAAAGAAAAAAGGTGTTGGAGTCTGTCTAACAGACCTGAGCCTCCAACTTCAGCTCATTTGCTGCCATGCTGAGTGACCATGAGTCACTTGGGAAACTCATTTAACCTCTGTGAGCCTTGGTTTCCTCTACTGGGAAATGAGATGAGTACAGCTGTGGGCAAGATGGCTGGCATTTCTGTCAAGGAGAAAAGCCTCCTCTGCCTTGGGATGTGGTGAGACCAGCTGCAACAGAGTGTCTTCTCTGCAGGCCCTTGGTTGGAAGTCCATTGAAGCTGGCTGTGAAGCTAAACATCACTTCAGAACTCTTAGCTGTGAAAGATGAACAGGAGAAGTTCTACATCGTCCATTGCAACTGCACTTTCTCCCCTGGCAGCCTGCAAATCTCCCTGCTTGATGGGTGAGGCCAGAGGGGTGGCTATTCCTGTCCAGAAACAATAGGATGGGATGATGGATGGATGGTTGGGAAGATAGAACAATGGGAGAATGGATGAGTTGGGAGGGTGGAAGGGTGAGAAGATGGATAGGCCGATGGATGGATGGCTGCATGGAAGCACGGATGAATAGGTAAATGGTCACTTATCCCTTCTTAGGCCAGGCTCACCAATTCTGTGCTGGATTAGGCAACAAGAAATCTGAGTTCAAGCCCCATCTACCTGAGGGGTGTGGCAAGAGATGGAGGGCTTCCTGTGTGAACTTGAACAGTGCTTCCCCAACCTGAGTCTCAGCTTTCTCAGATAACTGCAATACGGAGCTCCTTTGGCATTATCGACAGAATCCTCTAAAATAATAGATGTGACGTGCTTTGTGCCAGTAAAGGGTAAAAGAGCTATGGAGCCTACTTGGGTTACTATTTCAGTTACTGCTGCAAGGGAGATGGGGGCAGGTACAATATACAGGAGTCGTCCCCATCAGGGCTCACGTTTACTGAACACATGTGTTGTGCATCACACGTATCATCTCATTGAGTCCTCATGACAACTACATACTAAGCACTGTTCATTCATTTATGGATTCTACAAAGCCTTATTGAACACCTACTATGTCCTGGAACTGTGGGTTTATTCTACACGTACCTGGTATGTGCGCTGCTGTGCCGTGTATCACTCCCTTTGGATGTGCCCCTTGTTGTGGATCGTGTGGGTGTGGAGGCACGAGGCCAGGTTCCATTCCTCGGTGCTGAGTCTGCAGTGGGCACATCCAAGTGCTTCTCCCTACCAGGCTCAGGCCCCTGCACTGCCCGTGGCTTTTCTCTTTCAGGTTGGGCGCCCTCCCCAGTGCAAGCCTTATTGACAACATCACTGGGATCTTGGGTAATGTCCTTCCTGGGCTGGTGCAGGGCCAGGTAAGTGAGTACAAGAGGGGGCTCCTGACCTTTGGCTCTTAGAGCTTCTCAGGCTAAAAGAAGCCCCTGGGGTGAGCTTTTCTGAGCCTCTCAGTTTAATAAGTAAATTCCATCCATCAGTCTATCTGTCCATTGATCCATCTGTCCACGTTTCTTCCTTTCATCCTTCAAAATGTATTGATTGGTTTCTGCTCTGGGCCAGGCCCTGTGTGTGTCCACACTACAGCTGAAACAGATGGGCTCCTGCCCCAAGAAGCTCCCAGGCCACCCCCACTATGGCTGCAGACCAGGCCCACCCAGCCTATGCTTCGATGCCTCCTATAACCAGAAACTCACCCCTCCCAGGGTAGTCCACCCTATTCAGAAACAGGTGCCAGATCACACAGTGAACAACAGTTCACTGCGTGACTGGGCACCTCACCCATGTCTTCAGTTCCTCCTTCCACCCAGTGTGGGTGTGTGAACATTCATCTGTGGGACTGCTTCGAATCAGACACTCTCAGATACAGAAAAATGATGGGCGATCTCCCCAGAGAACGCATACTGGGGATGCTGTTGCTGCCAGGCTCTCCCTAAGGTGCCACTTTGCCTAACTCTCCTCTCTGCCCCTGGGTCAGGTCTGCCCTCTGGTCATTGAGGCTCTCAATCACTTGGACGCCACTCTAGTACATTCCACTGTCGGTAAGTACCTGCTTCCAAGCCCTCCCTCCCCACTGCAGGAGCAGGGATTTCCCCCAGGGAGCTCTGTCCCTGCACACGTGGGACAGCTAGGTCCTTCCAGCCTCAACTCTCCCCAGTTCAGATTTCTTCTTTGCCTTGAATTATCCAGATCCTGTTGAGGCATAGACTATATCTCCCCACATCAGCCCTGACACTGAGAACAGCTGGGCTGGTTGGTGGAGGTGGTACGGTCCCCTCCAAGCCCTGCCTGAGCGTGGTTGGATCTCAGAGTTCCCATTCCCTAGTCCCAGGCCTCCAGAGGACTGTGGAGGTCCCTGGGCTCCTTCACTCTGGTCTGTGGTTATTGTTTCTTCATTTTCCAGACGCACTGATGTATGGGCTGGAATCAAAGTCTCAGCCTTCCGGGAAGGGACCTAGCCTGTGCTGAGCTGAGTGAGTATTGCAACCCACTCTGCAGGATTTGGGAGCTGGCTGTTCTTTTCCTGGTGGGGGCAGCAGGGGGCTTGGGACAGTGACATCCAAAGAGAGAGACAAACAGCCACATAGACATACACCAAGATGCACAGAGAAGTCCACAGAAATGCTGACAGAGGTGGAGAGACACAGGCGGCACCGCAACACAGCTACAAAGAGAAACACACATGGTCGTGGATACGTGCACACACACACACACACAAATGCCCGGACACACACATGGTCACTCAGACAGACACACAGAGGCACACACTCTCATGTCAGCACACGCACACATGTACACACACATGCAAACGTGCCACGCACAAATGGACACACAGACACACACTCACTCAAGCACATGCACAAGGAGCCCCCTGACCCCAGGCCTCAGGGTCAAGATCACCCCAGCCTTAGGGTCTCAGCCTCCTCCCCACCCTCTGGAGGGGGGGGTTTGATGATGGGCCAATACCAGCAAGACTCAGGGACTTCGAGTCTCCATTCCAGCTGGGGTCTTGTCCCAACAGAACCATTTCCTGCTGCTCGATCCATGCCCTGCCTAGCACCTGAGGGCTCACAGAAGGCTGGCCCGTGTCCTGGACCATGACACGGGCATGTTTGGAAACCAGAGCAGCCTCCTCTCCAAGGAAACTGCTTCCCCTTCTTTCCCACCAGGCATGTGTCACATTCCATGTTCGTCACCAAATAAAACTGTCCTTTCTCTGCACAAGGTGCCTTGTCATTCTTCACCATCGCTGGAGGGCTCATAGTTGGGAAAGTGCCCTGGCCTGAGTGGTTGGAGCTGTAGAACAGAGTTTGGACCTTACATTGGAAATCTTAATGGTCTTAGCCAGGACGGGAAGATGTTCAGATGGGTGTGGATTTCAGAGAGACTGCTCTGGGGTTCCTAGGATGGGTGGACAGGGTGTTGGGTAGATGTAACACTCCAGGCAAAAGTGATGATACACAAGATACCGCGCAAGAAGTGAAAATGGCAGATTAGAGAGATGTTCAGGAGGTGGACCTGGAAGGGTGGAGGTGAGGGAGCAGGTGAGGCTCCTATCCATGTCTCAGGTGGGGAATCCCAAAGGTAACTGGAAATATGGGAGGACGAGTTGATTTCAGCAGGAATATTATGCCTTTAGCTGTGGCCCTGTTACGTGAAAGTGCTTGTGGGACCTCGAGGGAGACATCCAGGAGGCTGATAGATACACGTCCTCTACCACCTCTCTTTTGCCTACTTGCACCCAGTCATACTGGCCTCTTCTCTGCTCTCTCAGCAAGAGGATGATGAAGATGACAAGGAGGAAGTATAGGAGGAAGGACAAACTGTTCCGGAATGTTCATTGCTGAAAGGCTTGGGAAAGATAAGCACAGAGAAGGGTCATGGGAGTTGCATACAAAAAGATTATTGATGCCCTGGGTGAGAGTCATATTTTTAGAGGAAGAAACCTGATTTTAAGGAACTGAGAAGAGAAAGGGATGTAAGGAAGTTGAGACTGTGAATACAGGTTAGATTTATGAAAAATTGGATGCGAGAAGGAAGAAGGGCTACCCAGGCTGGGGGACGCTGTCCCCTCAAATAAAAAATAAATATGCTTTCACTGTTTGAGGTCCTTAGAGGATCAGCCCCACCCTTTCACTCCACAGCTGAGGCCTTGAGTTGTACGTGAATGACTTGCACAAGGTCACAGAGTAACAAAAAGGCAAATCAAGGAGGGAAACATCATAGACATCGAGAGACCCCACTGACCTTGTGAAAATGAACAGATTCAGGCTGGTGTTTCTCAGCTCCTGCCAAACACCTGCCATCGTGTCCGGACCCACCACTATCTCCACTTGCCATTGCCACCAACCAACATGGCGTCAGGGGACGACAGTCCTGTGGTTCAGAACTGCAAGAAGCCTTATTGTAGGAAACCAGCATGCGTCTTCTGGTGAGGATTTAAGAGGGGAAACATCTTCCACACTCACAGAAGTAGAAGATCTTTGAGCTCAGGATGAGTAGTTAAATTCTGTAAGCAGCTGAATGATTGTTATGACTGTGAAAGACCTGAAATACAGAAAGGACCTTCCAGACTGGAAACCAGCAATTAGGACCTGACTTGCAGAGAACCCAGGCATTAACTACCTTCATTTCCTCTCTGGGCAAGCATTAGGTCAGGACTGAGAGTTCCCCAGGGCTGAGGCCCCAAGAATCAAGGTGGATAAAGACGGGCACATACACACACCTGGGACTCTCAACACTGGTCCTGCTGCCCTCTGACCACGGCTCCAAACTGCATTCCTGCCTGGACACACACCCACCGTCCATCTCTGGATACTATTTTCTTCCTACTGCTCCCTGGACTTCTTCCTATAGCCCACTGATGGGTCCTTCCCTCCCCTAACAATTTCAATTCCTAATTAACTGGTCTAAGATTCCCCTGGATACAAGTGACCTGGTTAATCAGAACACATTTATGACTTATAATAGGACATTTTCACATTTTCAAAGCTCGTCAGAAGGATGTCAGTGGCAATGGCAGATTAAAGACCTCCAAAAATTCTCTCCTACGTAAAAGCAATCAGAAAACCAGCAAAAATTGTCCGAACCAATTTTTTCAGAACTCTGGAAATTAACCAGAGGCTTACAGCAATCCGGGGCCGGGGTTGGGGGGGTGTTTATTCAATAAAAAATGGCTGAATCTTGGTGAGAACAGCCAGCTTTGTGACACTTTAGCGTACGCATCTCCCACTTTCCAGCTCCACAGTAGACTTGAAAACCAAAAGCCCATAATCTTGGTGAAAACCATTAGCCTGGCAGCCACAGAAGGTCGGCAGAAGGGGATTGATTGGAACAACTTCAAAGCCTCATTCCCGGAGAAGTGTCATTGTTTGAGCGGTCTGTTAGTTCCCTGGAGGACCCCATTCTCAAGGCTGTCTTTACTTGACGTGAGTCAGAGTTCTGCCAGTCAGTATGAATCATCTTTTCCCCAAGGACATTTGTCAAAATGGTAGACAGGCCTTAAGACTGGGTCCCCAGGAGTCTTTAACTCTCAAGCTAGTCCACATTCAAGTCTTCAGGAACTTGTCATAATTACCTTTTAAATGTTCCTGCCAGTCACCGGCTCCAGCAGCCTCTGCTTCAGGTAAGATGACCTTGACTATAATTCTATGTGTTTATCTCTCTCCAGATTTCAGGATGGCTGTTTGCCCTATGACCTCAATTCTCTGATGGATCTAAGCATTGAGCCCTTTTCTTGTTGTGAGGATGGGAGTGACAACTTCCAAGCTCTGTACGTGTGAGAGCTGAAGTTAGAAGTCTGAGTTTGCCATAGTTTTCACCAGTTAGTTTCGTTTCGCTAGAGGATGGGCCCCCAGTGTCCCCCATACTGCCATCCTGAAAGCGAGACTTCTTTGGAAGTTGTTAGCCATTATTTCTTCAAATTTATTTTCTGCAACCAGTCCTTTTCTCCTCTCATTCTGTGACTCTGATGACATGGATGAAGCCTTTTTGTTATAGTCCCTCTGGTCACTGAGGCTCTCTTCATTTCTTTCGCCCTTTTTTTCTTCCTCTTATTCAGATTGGATAACTTCTATTGATTTACCTTCAAGTTAATTGACTATTTCCTCTTTCATCTCCACTCTGTTGCTGAGCCTATCCGCTGAATTTTTTATTTCAGTTACTTTTATTTTTACACTCTAAGATTTCCACTTAGTTCTTTTTTGTAGATTCCATTTCTCTTTTGAGACCTTTATCTTTCCATTCGTTTCTAAAGTGTTCGTCCTTATTCTTGGAGCATGTTCATAATATCTGCTTTAATGCCATTGCTTGTTCATTTTAATGTCTGGATCATCTCAGAGTTGAAGTCTATGAGTTGTCTGTTCACCTGACAATTTGTCAGACTTTCCTAGTTAATTGTATTTCAAATAATTTGGGGTTGCATACTTTTTAATACTATGTTATGAGACTCTGGGTCCTATTTAAATCCTACGGAGAATATTGGGGGGGGGGTGCATTTTAGCATGCAATTGACCCAATTAGAATCTAACCCAGTTAAATTCAGTTTCCATCCTACCCTCTGTGGGCTGTGTTTTTGGGTTTTTTTTTTTTACATCTTTATTGGAGTATAATTGCTTTACAATGGTGTGTTAGTTTCTGCTTGATAACAAAGTGAATCAGTTATACATATACATATGTTCCCATAGCTCTTCCGTCTTGCGTCTCCCTCCCTCCCACCCTCCCTATCCCACCCCTCCAGGCGGTCACAAAGCACCGAGCTGATCTCCCTGTGCTATGCGGCTGCTTCCCACTAGCTATCTACCTTACGTTTGGTAGTGTATATATGTCCATGCCTCTCTCCAGCTTTGTCATAGCTTACCCTTCCCCCTCCCCATATCCTCAAGTCCATTCTCTAGTAGGTCTGTGTCTTTATTCCTGTCTTACCCCTAGGTTCTTCATGACATTTTTTCCCCTTAAATTCCATATATATGTGTTAGCATAGGGTATTTGTCTTTCTCTTTCTGACTTACTTCACTCTGTATGACTGGGCTGTGTTTTTAAACAAGGGATTTCCTCCATTGTCTTTCTCGCATAAGAGACCCTCTTCCTAGTCCTTGGATCAGAAAGAGAGGACTTCCCTTGGAGCTCTTTCTGCTCACACCCGTACATGGTTCCATGATTCAGACTGTCTTTGGGTCCAGGCTGAAAGATACAAATGGGACAAAAACCCAGGAAACTCAACTATGGATCATTCATTCTTTTAAGTTATGACTTCCTTCCCCAATCCACCATTTATGTTTCAGAATTCTCAGAGAGCCACTTCATTCACTATGTCCAAGGGGTTCATTTCATTCAATAGGAAGGACAGTGTGGAGTATGCTTACCCCATCTATTTCAACTCTCCAATCTGCAAAACCAAATGGCTTATGACACATGATGGTGGACTACCAGAAATTTAACCAGGCGCTCTCATGGTTGCAGTATCTTTATTAGAACAGTTGAATGCAGCCTCTGGTACTTGGTATGTAGCTATTTATCTGGAAAATGTGTTCTTTTCGATACTCGTCAGATAATGAGTCCAGAAGCAGTTTGCATTCACTTGGGATGGACAATGGCACACATTCAGCCTTGCCCCTGCTCTGAGTCACAAAATAGTCAGAGGGGTCCTCTCATGTTCATGTTCTAGTTACTGTTGCTGTACAACATTTCACCCCCAAATTCAGGAGCTTAAATAACAATACCCATTTAGTGATGTTCCCTGGTTTCTGTGGGTCAGAAATTCAGGAAGGCTCAGGGGGAAGTTCTGGTTCATAGCCTCTCATGTGATTGCAGCTTTGCTTGTAATCGCTTATTTAATCCTCCACACAGCCCTCTGAGCTAGGCACCGTTATTATTGGCCTCCCTTTGCAGAGGCACAGAGAGGTTGAGTAAAATCCCTAAAGTCACCCAGCTGGGTGAGGTGGGGCTGGGGCAGGAGCCAGGCAGCCAGGCCCACAGGAGGGACATCAGAGGAGCTGTGACTCATTCCCCATCAACCTCCCCATCCCACACCCCACTCTGCCCCCCAACACCAGCCCACAGCTCCCACAGGCATTGCAAGGAGAGGCAGGAAGAGTAACAAGAGCAGACTCATCGAGCCTGACTGTGGGCCGGCCTCTGCTCTAAGCATTCTTTGTAGGTTCATTAAAGTAATTAATCAATCCTCCAATAACCCTCGAGGCTTGCATTGTTACTGCCCCATTTCACAGATGCAAAGCCTGAGACACAGAGAGATGGGGTCACTTGCCCAAGGACGCACACCTGTAAGTGTGGGGGTGTCTGGCTCTAGTAGGCTCTATCTTGTCTCTGGATAAATTCACTCACAGTCCTCGCCCTTCGTCCCAGGCCCTGTGAGCCTGCCTTGTCCAGTGGCATTTTCTCTTGTAATTCTACAGAGGCCGCTAAAGACCCCATAGGACACGCATGGCAAATATCAAAGATTTTCAATGAGCTGGAGTTGATGCTCCAGGGGAGTGAAGACTGCAGGTCTCACCACAACCGTGAACACTCTGGACCACAAGGGGGCAGAAGCTGGCTCCATCCAGCTCAGGGTCCTGCCTAGCAGAGGTGTTCTCAGGAGGAAAGGGGGAAGGCGGGTCATCCAGAAGGACCAGCCATTCAGGGCCACAATGTCAGGCTTAAATGTCAGCCAGTGGAAAGGAGGGAATGTGCTTGAGTTCTTGCCCTTGCACCATGCATCATGTCTCTGTTTGATCATTAATTTCCAGCTTCGACAACTTGACTTGTTTTATCTCTCCCCGTCCTCCCCCACCGCCTAACTCACAAGGGCCTGGGTCTACTGTCTCTCAGACTCTTTCTTCTCTCTCAAATCTTCATCATAAAACTTCAGCAGTTTCTCTGCCACCTGCTTGTATTCTCTTTTCTATTCCCAGCTCTCCATTTCATTCTTTTACTAATTACACTCAATGGTAACGTCTCAGAATTTGCTCACTTTTTAAAAATTGGAATCTCAATTTTTATGGTATTAGTTAGGACAGAGCAAGGCTGTGCTACAGTAACAAAGGAGCCCTGAAACCTCAGTGGAGTAACACTATAAAGTTTGATTTTTCACTCACACATTCACTCCACACGCCATTTTGGAGTGACACTGTCTGGAGTGCACAACCTCCTCTGTCACCAAGACAGGGCAATGAGGGCTGGCAGATGGGCAGGACATTAACAAAAGCTGGGCCAAAAAGCGGCATGCTTCACTTCTTTCACATTCCACTGGCTAGCCATTCTCTTCCCCTGAGCCCCAGCCTCCTCATCTGAAAAGGGGGGATAATCACAGAACCCGTCTGAGAGGGGTTTTGTGGGGATTAAGTCAGGTGATACATATAAAACACAAGAGTCAGGCTCAAGAAACAAGCTATTATTATCATTCATGCCAACTCTTTCCTGGAGTAGCATTTCAAGCACATTATTTGAGCCTCATTTTATCATTGAAAGAAAAAAGGGGGGAGGCATAATAGTACTACATTCAGCACTATTGGGAACACAGAATAATGTGTACAAGACCTGGCACGTAGTAAGTGCTTAAGAAATGCTGCTGCCCTGAGTTAGCTTCAAAATCTTTCTAGAAGGAATCATTGGCTCCAGGGCAGAGCAACCAGGATCTAGGAATTGGACACACAAGAGAGAATCAGCATCAAGGTCAGTCAGGGTTCGATCAGCATAGAACCACTAGGAGTAATGTGTATAATAAGGGATATATTGTAGGGCTCCCTTATCCCTGCAACTCATGGAACTGTAGGAGCAAGTTGAATGGGCTCTGTTAAGTTGTTGTCTTTGTATCTGATTCTGGAGCCTGAAGTCAGCAGGGCAGGCAGAAAGGAAGGGAAGATGGATGTGGAGTGGGGGAAGATCAAAGACAAACCGGAACCTGCTTCTGTGTCTCCCCACCTCCAAGGCTCCAAGTTCAAAGATGCAGGGATGCTGGGGAGAGTTCCTGCTCCTCTGGTGGATGATTTTGAGAGCCCAAGCACTTGATAAGGCAGTGGAGCAGAGCCAGAGACTGAGCGCTGGTCCAGACCCTGCCCCTACTTGCATGTGACACTTAATGCAAAGTAACCAAGACCAGTCACAATCCCACAGCCCTCTTGAGCATTAACTGTGATGCAGCAGAGCAGAACTCACTGCATGGCATCCTCCTCTTTGGGACTCAGTCTTCTAAGCTGTGAAATGGGAGACTTTCAGCATTTGAGTCCTTCTTTCAGAAGAAAATTCTCTGCCCTGGAAGGGCACCATTTTATTTATGCTGCAGCTAAATACTTCTCCCCTTGTATTAGTTATCTACTGCTGTGTAACAAGTTACCCCACAACTTTGTGGCTCAAAACCATAAACATTTATTCTACCTATCACAGTTTCTGTAGGTCACAAATATAGAAAGAGCTGGGTGATTCTGGCTCAGGGTCTCCCATGTGGTTTCATTTAAAATGTTTTCCAGGGCTGCATCTTCCAAAGGCTTGACCAGGGCTGGAGAATCTATTTCCAAGATGATTCACGCAAGTGGCTTTTGGCTGGAGGCCTCAGTTCCTTGCCACCCAGACCTCTCCATTGGGCTGCTTGAATGTCCTCTCAACATGGCAGCTGGCCTCCCCCAGAGCAAGTGATCCAAGAGAAGGAAAGAGGGAAGCTGCAGAACCTTTTATCACCTTGTCTTAAAAGTCACACATCATCACTTTCTGCCATATTCTCTTCAACAGAAGTGAGTCACTAAATCCACTCCACACCCAAGGGGAGAAGAATTAGTCCTGTCTCTTGAAGGGAGCATCAAAGAATTTGGATGTGTTTTAAAACCACTATCTCCCTCTCCATTCCAGATATCCCCATGGACATTGCCCTCAATGACCAAAGGCTCAGGAGCATATTTTCCTAAGCAAACAAGGCTTTTCTTCTTAGATAAAATCTTTAGCCTCCCTAGAAGGTGGAAGTCGCTGCAATCCAGTGTTTGGATTTTATATTATTGTTGTTTCAACTGTTTGTTTAATAGCAGTTTTTCCTTCCCACCACATTCAAATCAGACAAAAGTAGAAATACTCTGATTGAAGTGGAGATAAAGGGCACAGTTTCAACATTTCTGCCCTTTGTCAGTGTCTTTGCCAGCGGTGATGGTACTTCCCCTGGTATGTGAGATGACTTGAGACAGAGCATGAAATCCCAAAGGAGAAACATTTTTGTTCTCTTATTTATTCTTTTTCCCTTCCTCTGACCACAGGAAGAAGAAAGTCTCAGTTGGGAACTAGTCTGTCTTTACTACTTTGGGTGATGCTGCTACAATCCCTCTTGGGAGAGAGAGATCCTCCAGTTGTTCTCACCACATTATCCCATAAAACATAACATTTTTCTTTTTCGCTTGTATCTACTTTGTGGTTATCTTCCATTTCTGAAAGTTGATGCTGGGGCTTCTAACTGAAAATTGTGACGTTTCCTATTACAATAGATTTTCTTTAAAAATAGGGAGACAATTGAAAGGAGAATATTAAGTAAGTAAAAGTAATGGTGGCTGGTTTGGGGCAGAAATCGTGGAGGTGATATGTGAATGACTGGAATCTGGAGACCCTGGGGGCCTGTCCTCTAATGGGGGACCCGTCCTCTGATGCCTAGCCAGCCTGGCCGCTGGATACCATGAAGCCACGTAAGCCTCCAGGGCCCTAGCCTTGCACCAGCCCTCTCACATAGCCTCGTGACCACTACAGAGAGCTGCTGCATGGCAACACAGCAGTCATCTTGAAGATTAATATTTATTTGGCAGCCTAACACCTTGCTAAACCCTTTAAATGCAGAATCTTATTTAATCCTCACAGAGATAAGGACTCTAAGACTCAAGGTCATACAGCCTGTGAACAGCGGATTCAGGATTCAAATCCCAGAAGTCCAACTCTAGAGCCCAAGCTCTTTGCCAGGGGCTGCAAACTCACCATCCTCCAGCCAAATCTGGCACACTGTTTTTCCTTTATACTTTAAATTACTTTAAGCGCTGATTATTCTCCAATTGTGGACTGATTGTAGATGCAGTCACCTATTCCCACACCTCCATCATACCAAATTGTCTTATGCTATTAAATGCTTGGCCCCAAAAGTAGGGTTGCCTGATCTACCAATAAAAATACAGGACACCTAGCTGAGATTGGATTTCAGATAAACAATGAATATTTTTTGTGTAAATATGTCCCAAATATTGCATGAAACAAACTTAAAGTTATTCATCTTTTATCTGAAATCCAAATTTAACTGGGCTTCCTATATTTTTTTCTGGCAATTTTACCCTACTGGCATTTGTATTTATAACTCCTGCCCTGTACTCCATTCCCCCAGAGAGGGGAAAATTTATTGAGCATTTACTCTGTGCTAGTTTTGAGTGGAGCCCAGAGCAATCAAGGGCTCTGCAGCAGCTCCAGGCAGCAGTTCAAGCAACACTGTTGCTTGAGCCACATGATCAGGCAGACCCCACGGTACTAGAAGTATCTATGATGCCACGTAGAGTGTTTAACAAACCCCAATAAGGGAGTCACAGAGAAGACCCCCTAGAGCTCTGGAGCAAGGTCATACTATCTTCAGCAGAGAACTGTGCACCGCTAGAAAAAACAGCTCCTGACCCGTTACTGGGCCATCAAGTGACCATGAGGCCAGAACTTCCCATCATGCCCTAGGCACTGTTATCCACCAAGTTGTAAGGTCAGGCAGGACCAAGAGCATATCCATCATCAGGTAGAAGTAGTACATCTAGCTTGGCTCAAGGTCCAGCATAAGTAAGCTGTATGAATAGGTGGCCCAGACACCCACCTCCCTTGTCACCTATGTCACCTACTAGTGTTCCCCTACACTTCTCCCTTGGGTCACACCTATGGTCATGTGACCAGCTGATGGAGGAGAAAAAAACCTGAGCTTGGTCCATGAAGGGGTTGGTGTTAGCTGAAAACGGATGCTGTTCAGGGGTGACACTGAAAGACGGGAATGAGAGGGAATCCTCCCAGCAGGCAAAGTTTCAGGCAGCACACCTGGTCATCCACTTAGAGAAAAGAAAGAAATGGCCAGATATTTATAGTCTCGTGGGCTGAGGCAAATGGCTTAATAGTTTAAGCAGGGACCTGGAAGAAATACGAATTTTTTAAATATTTATTTATTTTCTTTATTATTAGTATTTTGGCTGCATCGGGTCTTGGTTGTGGCACGCGGGATCTTCGTTGCGGCACGCGGGATCTTTTGTTGCGGCACGCGGGACCTTCGTTGAGGCATGCGGGATCTTCGTTGCGGCACGCAGGACCTTCATTGCGGCACGTGGGATCTTTTGTTGCGGCACGCGGGATCTTTCGTTGTGGCACAGGCACTTCATTGTGGCCTGCAGGTTTTCCTTCTCTAGTTGTGGCATGTGGACTCCAGAGCACACGGGCTCTGTAGTTTGCAGCTCGCAGGCTCTCTGCGCGAGCTCAGTAGTTGTGGTGCGCAGGCTTAGTTGCTCCGCGGCACGTGGGATCTTAGTTCCCCGACCAGGGATCAAACCCTCGTCCCCTGCATTTGAAGGCAGATTCTTTACCACTGGACCACCAGGGAAGTCCCAAGAAACAAGATTTAGAGATTGGGTATGCCAAAGCAGATTTAGTAACTGCCACTGAAAGTATGTATGACCTGCCACCAACGGGGACTACCACTGACTGCCTGATACGATACCATCCATTCAGGTGATCAACCAGCCTCTTGGACCAGCAGAAGGGCTGAGGATTAGTGAAATTGAAATGGACAGTATTCTGAGTATCGGTTAAGGCCTCATGATCAACTGCAACGCCAGGGACTCTAGTTAGTTTCGGAAATTTCCCATGAATTATGACTGCATCAGTTTGCTAGGGCAGCCATAACAAAATACTATAGACTGGGTGGCTTAAACAACAGATATTTATTTTTTCACAGTTCTGGAGGCTGGACGTCCAAGATCAACGTGCCAGCAGGACTGGTTCTCTCTGAGGCTCTCTCCTTGGCTCGCAGGTGGCCACCCTCTTGCTGCCTCTTCACATGGTGGCCCCTCCATGCACCCTCGTTCCTGGTACAATCTCCTCTTCTTTTAAGGATACCAGCCAGTTGGATTAAGGCCCATCCTAATTGCCTCTTTAACTTGATCACTTTTTGAAGGCCCTGTCTCCAAATACAGCCATATTCTGAGGTATTAGGGGTTAGAGCTTCAACATATGAATTTGGGGGGACAAAATTCAAGTCCATAACAATGATCACCCAGCATTCCAGAGTAGCTGAGCCTGTATAGGGTGAACTTAATATGAAAAGCAAGTTGACCCAAGCAGTGTAAGTGGTGAACTACAGATACTGGCACTGCCCTGCCCAGACCCCCATAACTGGGCACTAAGCCTCACAGCTCCCCCTTCTCTAGATAACTGCTTTCAGCTGACAGGAGCCACCCCACCTCCATGGGGGACAGCCACCACAGATGATGGACTAATACAAGCAGGGACAAGCCCAGTCCCTGTGCCTGAAAGTGGAACAATGCTGAGGTGTGCTCTTCTGCTCCCTTTCATAGCAGATGATCAGAGCTGCAGGAGGAATCGCTCGAGGTACCATCCAGCACTGAGAAGGGCATGAATTCATGTGCACAAGATGTTCATTATTGGAGACAAGGGGGGAAGTTATGGTACGATACAGCCTGTGAAATCTGACACTAAAATTATATGTGCTGATGTGGGAAAAATCTCCAAGACACACTAATGAAGGATGGAGGAACAAGGTGCAAAATACAATGCAGTTGATCCTTCTGTGACCGTTGTAAAGGATAAGTGCTTTCTGGAAGGACAGTCAGGAAGTGTCTACAGTGATTAAAACTCCAGGGAGTAGAGTGGGCTGGGACGAGGAAGTTGTACATCTGTGCGTCACTCAATATCCTTTTGTACTTGTGAAATTTTTATCCTATACGTGTATGACTTCCCCCAACATTTTACTATAAACGTATTCATACATACAGGAAATTTGAAGTAATTACATAGTAAGCACCCATATACCTACACCGAGATTCTACAATGAACAGTTGGCTATGCTTACCCTATCTCATATCTGCCAATCTATCCATCCTTCCATCCATCCACCTTATATTTTTATGCATTTCAAAATACATTGCAGATAGCAGTTCATTTTATCTTTAAACACTGCGAGATACCGTTCATTAACTAATGTTCAGTAGTTGTTTATGTTTTTTAAGTTTAAGGTAAAATTTATATAGAATGAAATGCACAAATCTTTAAGGGTATCTATGTGTCATTTTTATACCCGATTTTCTTAACTTTTTTTTTTTTTTTTGCCGTACGCGGGCCTCTCACTGCTGTGGCCTCTCCCGTTGAGGAGCACAGGCTCCGGACGTGCAGGCTCAGCGGCTATGGTTCACGGGCCCAGCCACTCCACAGCATGTGGGATCTTCCCGGACCGGGGCACGAACCCTTGTCCCCTGCATCGGCAGGCAGACTCTCAACCACTGCGCCACCAGGGAAGCCCTCTTAACCTTTTTTAAGAGTGCCGGCACTGGCATCCATTGTTCCACTTTCAGCCAGCACTGACTGAGCCCCTACTGTGTGCCATGAAGTGTGGCGATGTTCTGGGGCAACACAGTGGACAGGACCAAGTTGCAGTTTTCATGAGCTCCCACTCCGGTGGTGGGGGGAGGGGAGCAGACAATACGCACGTAAATGAATAAGTAAATTAAATCATTGCGTGCTGAGTGAAAGAAGCCAGATACAGCAGGGTACCTATTGCATGTTCCATTTACATGAAGACCAAGAACAGACAAAACCAATTTATGGTGGAAAAAAAATCAGAAACAACCCCCGATGGGGGCACAGGGCTAGGAATTGGCTGGAAAGGGGCATAAGGGAAATTTTTGAGGGGTTTGGGTTACACAGGTGTATGTATTTGTCCAATCTCAGCAAATGGACACTTAAGATCTGTGCTTTTCATTGTATATTGAAAGTTTTTCCATTGCAGCCCACAGACTGGGCAGCCCCCAGGATCACTTTAATGGTTCTAGCAAGTTCTCTGGCTAAAAACCAGTGCCACATCTGTCAGACAATGTTGACAGTCTTATCAAAAGTGATATTCCCATGGTGCTTGATGTTTTTCTGCTTCTTTCTGTCTCTGCATGGTTCCTTGAGGGCTGTGATGTTCAGGCCTGTGTGTTCTGAATGGTCAGTTCCGCTGTCATCCTCAGACCCTTCCGGTCCCCAGTTGCCTTGCAAAGGTCATCACCAACCTTTTATTGGAGGGAGACCCAGGGAGCCGATCTTGGGAGCCAGGGCAGACGTGGCACCCACTTTCTCATGGCACATGGCTTTGATCTCGTTGGGTTGAACTTGGGTGTCATGGAGGAGGCAGCTGGTGTTGGAAGAACCCAGATGCCAGCTGACAAGAGACGGATGCACCTTGGCCTCCTCCAAGCCGGAAGCCCAACTGCAAGCAAGTGCTGAACTCTAGGTCACCACACATGTGCTGAGGTCTTAGTGGGAAGGGTACTGACGTCTGCAACTTAGTTTGAAATGCATCAAACAAATATGATGGATGGGCAGAATTTAGGTGGTAAAATGTGTTATCTGTAAAACTAACTGCTCTGTGTTTGAAAACTTTCTTAAGAAAATATGAGGTTTCTGGCTATATTGCAGAGAGGAAACTTGAGGGGGCCAGACAAGACTCAAGAAGGCCAGTGAGAAGGCTGCTTCAATTGCCCCAGGGAAGAAATGATGAGGCCTGAGGTGAGGCTATGCAGTGGGGGTGGAGAGGAAGGAGGCCAAAGACATGGGGGAGGCTCCGGAGGCGAGGGGGGAGGGGAGAAATGAGTGGAAACAGCAAGAAGTCAGGCCCCCTGTGAAAGCCTGGAATGGCCTCTCTCAGGAGCAGCAGACACTGAAAGTGCAGAGATGGGGGTGGGAGGGCATCTTGAACATCCCTTCCCAACACAGAGGGGAACATTGAAAAGAGTTCCTGCGATGCGCCCACCTCCAGATGTGTCTCCTGGTTTGTCCACAGGTTACCTCTTTCTCCTCTCCTGGAGGACGGGGTGACTAAGTGAGCACAGGAACCTCCGTGGGGTGACTTCGAAGGAGGTGCCAGATGGGTCCCTGTGCTACCCTCCTAGCCTCCAGGAAGTCGAGACAAGCACAGAACAAGACATTCCCAGTCCAGGGAGGTCTCCAGTCCAGGAAAGGTGCAAAGAAGTTTGAGAGCTTGCTCGGTTTGGGTTTCGGAGCCTCCGCTGGTGCCAGTGGACACAGCCGCCCACACGGTAAGAGATTTGTGATCCAGCTCGCACACATTCAGCAAGAGCTCCAAGCCTTTCTGGGTGCATGACAGATAGCTTGGTGCAGCACTTTCCAGAAGCAGAGCTGCCTCCCACACCATCGCTGGGAGTGAGAAAGTGATTCCCCTCCTACTCTCTCCCAGTCCTCAGAGGAATTTGGGTAACGTCTGCAACCCTTTTCCAACCACTGCCAGTTCTCCCCCGGGGTGCCTTGAACAGGCGACATCCCCAACCAGAGCTCCACAATATGTTGTTTGTTTTCACCGTGACTTTAGGAAAAGTATGTCACCTCTCTGCAGGGGACTCACCTAGACCTCATCTGCAAAACACAGACCTACTAGAGAATGGACTTGAGGATATGGGGAGGGGGAAGGGTAAGCTGTGACAAAGTGAGAGAGTGGCATGGACATATATACACTACCAAATGTAAAATAGGTAGCTAGTGGGAAGCAGCCGCATAGCACAGGGAGATCAGCTCGGTGCTTTGTGACCGCCTGGAGGGGTGGGATAGGGCAGGTGGGAGGGAGACGCAAGAGGGAGGAGATATAGGGATATATGTATATGTATAACTGATTCACTTTGTTATCAAGCAGAAACTAACACACCATTGTAAAGCAATTATACTCCAATAAAGATGTTAAAAAAAAACAAAAGAACAGTGCCCAGCTCCAGGCATCGGTGTGGGGTTAAAAGGGTTAATACCAACAAGGGTGCATAAGAACTCAGTAAGCTTAATTATAGCCATTATCTTCATCACTATAATCCCGTTGTCACCTCCTATTTCTGGGAAGCGATGTTGCTCTTTCATTTTGCTGGTGTTATACAATTTCCTGTTAGAAGTAGAAAATCAAATGTATTTACGTTTCAAACATGATCCATTTACCAAAATGCGTGTTGAGTAAACAGTAATCTTAGGAGTTGGCACATATTGCAAAATGTAAATGCAGACGTGGCAGGTAAGGGAAGGCGGTACACAGACAACAGGCGTTTGGGAGATGATGGCTGAAAGACTAAGAGCACAAGCTTTGGAGTCAGATGGACCAGAGTTCAAATCCTGACATCTTGTCCCGGTAGCTGTGTGACCTGGAGCCAGTCTCCCCACCTTTGTGTACCTCATTTCCTCATGTGTACAATGAGGGAAGGGGGAGAATAGCAGCGAACTTGCAGGCTGGAGGCTCAGTCTGGCGGGTAGTGAGCCCTCAGAGATGGTAGGGCTGTTCCTGTCCTGTACTTCAGGCAACCTCTCCTTTCTTACATAATTAGCCCCCAGGATTGTGTTCCGAAGTCAAACTTGGGAAATGTGAAAGTCGAACGAGGGAGATTTACACAAGGCAGGTGTGTGTCTGTTTGCGGGGGCGGCGGGGCGGGGGGGGGGGGGGGGGGGGGGGGGGGGGGTTTCCAGTTCCCCGGGGGGTAAAACCACTTAAACCCCCATGGTGCTCTGATGGTACAGTTCCAGCATCCCATATTTGTCCTGTATTTTTGGTCTCTGTCCTCACGACTGAGACAATTGAGCACTGTGTTTTTATATTTCTTTGTCCATTTCTGGTTCTCTCTCTATCTCCCCAGGAGAATGTAAGACCCAGAAGGGCAGGGGGCAATCTGTTTGCTCCCTGCTATGTCCAAAGCACCCAGAACTGTGTCCACACTCAGGCAGTGTATAATACAATTAGCTGACTGACCCACTGGCCTGCTGGCTGACTGGGTCTGTCTGTCCCACAGTCCTGAGTTACTAAATAGAATGAGGGAGATGGGGAGAAATACTGAGCACAGATCTAAAACTGCACAAGCCCCCACATGCAGCCAGGTGTAGGCATCTTCCTAGCCCTGCCCTGGGCTGCTAGGGAGGCTTTCCTCACCCTCATGACCAAGAGGGAATGGGATGGGGGCTGCCCCTAAGAGTCTGTCTCTGAGGATGGCCATTTGAGGGGATATAAGGCTGAAACTCTGAGTCCCCCAAACTAAGACTCCCCATTTGTGATCTCAGAAGCTCCCAGGGGCCTAATACAGGGACCTCCACCTCCCAGGGGATCCCCCCAATATTCCACCCCACCTGCCTGCCACAGCCAGACCCCATTTCTAAGGGCAGGCAGAACTCCTAAAGGACGGTTCTCCTAACGTCCCCCAGCTCGTAAAACCACTCAGTTTCTCCTTTATCCAGTTATAGCCACACAATATCAGTAATAACAACTGCAACAATCTTAATAGAAATCTCAATACTAAGAGCTCCCTTACTGGGTTCCAGGCTCTGCCCTAAGGAAGCACTTTTCTTCGAGCCTCTCAGCTCATCTTTCCAGCAGCACTACTGTTTTTGTTGGAGGAAGGGGGACCCCTTCCAGGGTCTGAGAGTGGGCTCTTGTCTAACACTCAGAAATAAATTGTCTGAGGAGACAAGCGCTGACAAAGCAAGAGACTTTATTGGGAAAGGCACCTGGGCAGAGAGCAGCAGGGCAAGGGGACCCAGGAGGACTGCTCTGTCACGTGGCTCACAGTCTCAGGCTTTATGGTAATGGGCTTAGTTTCCGGGTTTTCTCTGGCCAATCACTCTGACTCAGGGCCCTTCCTGGTGGCACGCACATCACTCAGCCAGGACGGATTCCAGAGAGAAGGACTCTGGGAGGTTGGTAGGACATATGGACTGGCATCTCCTCTCTCCTTTTGACCTTCCCCGAATTATTCCGGTTGGTGGTTACTTGTTAGTTCTGCTTTCCTTACCAGGACCTCCTGTTGTAAGATAACTCATGCAAGTGGTTACTATGGTGCCTGGCCAGGGCAGGAGGTTTCGGTCAGTGGTTCCCCTAACAACTCCCCGCTGAGAGACTTCATACTCAAGATACTTCTTGGGAATTGGGGCAGAGGTCTCTTTCTTCTGTAACTACTTCCTGCTGAGAGTGGGCGTATTCCTGCCTAGTAGAGTAGAAGTTTCTCTCCACCTGATCTAAATCGAGGTATTCTGTGCCCAAAACCAGCATAGTAACAACAATTTAGCCTGAAACTGTCAGACGCTGTCAGAGATGAACCTTGTAAGCAGTTGAAACAGACAGGGGCCAAATAGGAAGCTTAACAGGATGGTCATCGCCAGGCCCAGAAAAGGAAGGCAACATTTGGGGTGAGGGCTGCAGGCTGTGTGACTTTCTTCTGATTGGTTGGTGGTGAGGTAACAGGGTGGTGCTCCAGGAATCTTGCACTCAGCCTGAAATTACCATCCTCCACCTGGGTGGGGGCCCCAGTTCTGCAGAAGAACTCAAAGATATTGTTATGCTTACTCCTTGAGGAGAAGCCAGGACCCTGCCCCAAGGCTGCACTACCATTTGACTGCTCCTCCCCTATTTCTGCATCCCGTCCCTTCCCTGATTTGCAACTGTTTGAATCTGCCCTTTGGAACTCAGGGAAAGTCAAGGAGGTTGAATAAAGCCTAATCCTACAAACAAGAAACAGGGGACACAGAAAGGATTTGTATTCCAGAGCCCCAGAGAGTCCTGCTCAGTTTCAATTCAGGGAACTGAGCAATGACAGCTCTGGCCACTTCCTGCTATAACAGGCATAGTCCTGCCTCAATTTGGGGAATAGACACTGAATTGGAAATATTTCTGAGTTCAAAGTCCTGTATCTATGTCTTGTATGATTAAAATCTCAATCCCTTGGTCCTCCATTTTGGTGTAACAGACCCAGTTAGAAGTAGCTGGAGGAGGGACAACAGGAATTTTAATAGACAAAATAAATCTCATCTCCTGAGGAATTCAGAAGAGTAAGCCTGAAACCCAGTCTGGACCTCGCACCCTGGGGAGACTTGTAGCCAAAAGTTGTTTACTTTTATCTGTCGGTTTTTACTCCCAATGTGGTATCAACATATACATAACAGGAGTTATTGGCCACTATACATCTTTTTCTACTAATATCTGATCTAAAGCAATTTCATCTTCTAAAAATTTAATAGTTACAAGAGGATACCTTGAAACCATAAGGTTGCAGCTAACAGCTGCCAGCAGCAAACATTGTTTCGAGAATGGCTGGTGGCCTCCTAAGTCTGACACAGCACAGAAAACTCAAGTTCTTAGCAATACAAGGACTTGTCTGAAATCATGTCCATAATGCCACCTAGTATTACTTTGGATGTCTGAACCACAGATACTCCATTTTGACTTTCAATTGCATTTCTCTCCTTAATGGGCAAAGCAGATGTCACCATTAATGATTTTAGTGCTTTTCTAGATATGAGAAGATGCAAGATTTGGGGCTCATAAAATCTTTTCCTGAAAGTGTCTAACTATCTGAAGGCCTGTTCTGCTAGTTTTTCCAGAGCACAGAGCACCTCATTCCTGATCTCCACCCTGAACTCCTTTCAGAGTGTGTTGAAGGTCAGTGGCTGCAATGGCCATTGACCTAATCCTTGCAGAGGCAAGGAAAATATTCCCTCTTGTTGCTTCTTCTCACATCTAGTGTTACACTATTACAATCATTGATCTCATAGGGGACTATATCATCATTTTATCAGAGACTCTGTCATACATTTGGTAATGAAACAAACAACAATTCTGTAAAACAGGCAATATAAAAATAATATAGGGTTTCCCTGGTGGCGCAGTGGTTGAGAGTCCGCCTGCTGCTGCAGGGGACACGGATTCGTGCCCTGGTCCGGGAAGATCCCACATGCCGCGGAGCAGCCGGGCCCATGAGCCACGGCCACTGAGCCTGCGCGTCCAGAGCCTGTTCTCTGCAACGGGAGAGGCCACAACCACACGCGTCCAGAGCCTGTTCTCTGCACGCGGGAGAGGCCCGCGTACCACAAAAAAAAAAAAAAAAAATAATATAGCTAGCAGTATTAGTAAGGTCATAAGTAAACACTCAAGAACTTCCATTAGGTGCCGTCCAGTATATCCCAGGTCATCTGACTTAGCCTGTTCTGAACCAATCCTTATCTTTAAGGGAAATCATATATCGGCACTGTCCATAAGGCACCCAGCCCAGTTTCCTAGTGTTACTAGACTGATTATCCTTAGTATGATTTAATTGTTCCCAGCACAGAGGAGCCTTTAACCTTAAATTACCATAGCCTGGTGTTAACTACGTAAATCCAGCCCATAATTGTGGGAGATTTTATTCCTTGGCTGAAATGTTGCTTGTTCCTTTGATTGAGCTTGAGTAATAGAGGAAAATGCATATTTATGGCCAGGGTCAGAGCAGGCATTATTAATTGGCCAGGTGAGGGGATTCCATCTAGTAATATCAATATCAGTGGCTTGAACAGGACTAAAAGTTTTTCTTTTAAAATAAATTCCTAAGAGCCAACCAGTTAGACCCTTGGAGTGGAGAGATCCACCAAGGTAACCCAGAAGTGCTAGACACAGGTAACTGGCCACAAACCCAACAACTGGACTGATTTTTAAGACTAGCATGAGACGGTGCCCATGGTAGAAATACACATGATTCATATGCAAAGGTCCAAGAAGTCAAGAAAACATTATAATAGGAGTCAGGTCGAGGATCTTGGGCTAGCTGTCCACTTCTGATGTTGTCTTCTTCTTGTTCTGGTAGGAGTGTAGTTTCTCCTCTGTTGGAGCATTGTTTTAAGGTGAGCCTTAGTAAATACAGACCTCCATTAACAAAACTGGAATTTAATGTTCGCTGAAACATAATCTTTTTTTCTCTCTAAAATTACCCTCATTTTTATCAAATATAACCAAATTAAGACCAATTTTTTGCAAAATAAGTCTGGTCTCAATAAACTTGATCTGATGATTTATATAAACTATGATTGATCATATAGGCCTTTTTTTTTTGCTTTGCTGAAACTTTTATAAGAAGTCTCAGACTGAACTTTTAAAAGACCTCTCAGGGCTAGGAAAGTCATGCCAAGGTCTCGTCACAGATTTCGCCTGACAGATCTAGGTGAATTTCTCCCTTTTCAAGGTCCCCAAAATACCTTAAGATTTCTGTATGTGTTAGTGAGGTAGCCTTCCTAATTTATCTGTTAAAGCTGCTGGGAACCTAAGAGTTTCCAATCTCTGGAGGGAACAGATAGACAGAAAAGATAAATGTTTCAATTCTGCTTACAAAGGTACAATTTACCAAATTACTGTAAGTCATAATGAGTTTGAGGGGAAGGTTTTCCTTATACCTGGAAAACACAGATTCAAACCAGTAATTTTTCAGATAGAAACCATAAAAATTATAACCATATTCACCAGTTCACTCAGTCCTATGTAGATAATCCTTTTTGTTAACAGTTTTATAAAGCCATCAGGTTTCCCATTTGCATTCTTCAATTTCTTACCCAGTTCAGCATTATGGTCTGAAAGTCAGAAACTTGTATTTATCCAAAAGTCCTTTCTATAAATCTTGAAGATGTGGCATTTTTGCTAAGGCATTAGAGTGAAACCGTAAGTGTCTACGAATGACAAAAAGAATTAAGAAGGCAGAGAAAAAAAAAAAAAAACCTGATTACAATTCAATCAACAGAGAAACTTGGTTACTGCTGTGACATACAACACTTGCAGATAACAACTAGAATTATGATTGACAACATTTTACCAGGACATATCAGAACATATTTAGGAACTCCACATAATTTCTAGAATATCTATATTAGTAACATTTACCAAACAATATAACCTTAGAGGATTTAGTATTCATTTGACAATACTTCCCATGTAATTTAACATACCAAATGAACTTAATTAGTTTAATATCCTTTTTGGGATGTTTCAGGAGCCCTTTGAAGCATCCCAAAGTTAGCTAGAGGTCAAAAGGACTTCATTAGAATTTAATTTTGGAAGTGTTGTCAAAAAAAATCAAAAGGATTTAGAATACTCAGTCAGATAGGATCATAGATCACTGTGAAACAATAGTTACTCAGTTAAAGTAACAATAAGAGATTTCAAAGACAAATACAGAACAGATCACTTAAAAGGTCACAACACTAGAATTTCAAGTTACCAAAATCTGGAGAGACTATTTTTAGATAGACATTCTTAAACATAATTCTTCCTATAGAGTGTACCTAAAAGCTCTTCCCTCATTTGCATTTAATTCACTTATAAAATTTCACCAAGTTATTTTTCTTCCTGACAAATCTGCAACCGATATAATAAGATCTTATTTAACTTTTATTAAACCTAGGTACAATAAGGGTATTACACTTAACGTTGATGACTCTGAAGACATGTCTATATTAATTAGATCAACAAGCTTATACATTAACACCAGATATTAATTTAATACCGAATATTTCCCAGTTCACGTGAACCTGAAATTAATTCCGGCCAGTTACCTTCTGTATTTTTCTGAATTTATATAAGCGCCTAATTTTCTTTGAGCCAATTAAGTAGAGCTCATTGACAAATTAATTTTGATAATACCGTCAAAGGTAAAGACAAAGAAAATGCACACATAAACACATAGACAGACACTACAAGAGATCTCATAGTTTCATTTTCTAAACTTAGTCATGAATCAGATATTACAATATAAAACTCACTAGTTTATAAATAACTGTTGGAATAAGTAAAATGTTAAAAGGCTTCTTCCCCATTTTTTTCCTCATCTCAGAGATGGTCTAGATAAGATAAGTCTTCCTGAGAGGCCTGGTGTCAAGGTACGGGGAGAGAAAATTAAGTTATCCTAGTAGGACTTGTTCCTCAGGGTCAGAATTCTGAAAAGATGTTTTTTTTGGGTTTTTTTTTGCGGTACGCGGGCCTCTCACTGTTGTGGCCTCTCCCGTTGCGGAGCACAGGCTCCGGACGCGCAGGCTCAGCGGCCATGGCTCACGGGCCCAGCCGCTCCGCGGTATGTGGGATCTTCCCGGACCGGGGCATGAACCCGTGTCCCCTGCATCGGCAAGCGGACTCTCAACCACTGCACCACCAGGGAAGCCCTGCAAAGATGTTTTTATCAAGCTTGCCTCTGTGTATGCAAAAAGAACCAGTTTGGGAATTTTCAAGAGTTTTACCTAAACCAATTTTCTCTGGAGTCTAAACAATATGGTGGCCACACAATGTTATAATAAAATATCATCTCTTTCTTAGTCATAGGCTCATAATGAAAATCTTTGCAGTCAGACAGAATTCACCCAAGAGGGCTCTGCAGTGGAACAGAACCAGAATTTCACAAGGCAGAATGGCCATCACAAATCACAACACAGAACACAAAGTATAAAACACAAACAGGCAAGGCTGTCCTAATCAGACACTTCCTTAAATACAAGATTGCAGTCGCTCAGAAAACCTCCTACAGAAACACAGAACTTCAGATCTGAGTACTGACAGAGTAAATAGAAATATCTCAGGTCTTCAAAGATTTCAAAGGGAGGAAAGGAGGCCAGGTTGAAAGAAGTGGGGAAGGGAGAGGGACAAAATGGGTGGCCTTATGGATGTCTCCTGCCACCTGTGGATGCCCAGGTGTTATGGGACTTTTCCCTGGGCTTCCAAGAAGGGAGAACAGGAACTCAGCCCACCAGAAACCAGAAACCAGATACAAGATACCAGACCAGAATGTGAGCTCTCTGCCCACCAGAGGTGGTCAGGCTCCGACCCTCAGAACAGGCTGAGGCCGTTCAACCAGACTCCTGCATCCAGGACCAGTTCAGAAGAAAGAGGTGTAGGATAGGAGGGGTTGAAAACAGGAACGGGAAAGGGAAGAGGAAAGAGGTCAACGAAGTCTCTTGTTCCTTACCCATTCGGGGCACTCTGGCCAGTCGTGCGCATCAGGAGGAGACCAGGGACAAAAGGGTCCCGGGAGCGGCCACTGGGTCTGGTTCGTCAGCAGGTGAGCTGGTCCCTGACTACCCCAAGTGGTCAGGATGTCAGTCCTAGCAAAGAAGAAATCCCGCCAGAGTTGCCATTTGTTGCAGGAAGGGGGCCCCTTCCAGGGCCCGAGAGTAAGCTCCTGTCTAACACTCAGAAATGAATTGTCCGAGGAGACACACGTGCTGACCAAGCAAGAGACTTTATAGGGTAGGGCGCCCGGGAGGAGAGCAGGAGGGTAAGGGAACCCGGGAGGACGGCTCTGCCACGGGGCTCACAGTCTCGGGTTTTACGGTAATGGGATTAGTTTCCGGGTTGTCTCTGGCCAATCATTCTGATTCAGGGTCCTTCCTGGTGGTGCTCGCATCGCTCAGCCAAGATGGAGTCCAGCGAGGAGGATTCTGGGAGGTTGGTAGGACATACGGACTGGAGTCTCCTCTCCTTTTGAACTTTCCCGAATTCTTCTGGTTGGTGGTAGCTTGTTAGTTCCGCCTTCCTTACCAGGACCTCCTGTTGTAAGATAACTCATGCAGGTGGTTGCTATGGTGCCTGGCCAGGGCGGGCTGTTTCGGTCAGTGGTTCCCCTAACATTTTGAGAGTTAAATGAGTTAATAAGTGTTTAGAACAGGGCCTGGGAAGGGAGTGAGTGCTTGTGTGGCTGTGAGGTTCCCTTCCCATGTCCACAGCTGAACCAAAGTCAGCCGCTGCTCAGTGACCTCGGTGACGAGGGCAGGGCCGGAGCCCCTTCTGACAGCAGGGTGTCTCCACAGGGCTCCCCCTGCTCCCTCTTGGGCCTCTAATGTGGCCCCCAAGAGATGGACAGAGACAGAGAGAGAGAGAGACAGAGGGAAGGGGACAGAAAGAGATAAAGGCGTAGAGAAACCAGTCTGTGTGAGAGACAGAGACAGAGGCCCCAGGAGAACTGGTGTCAGAGTGTTCAGACAAGTAGGGTCCTGGAGGCCTGGTTTAGGGGGTCAGACCGGACTCTCCCTCTGCCTGAGGGAGCCTCCACTGCAGCCTGTGGCTTTCTGGGGCGAGCCAAGGGGCTACCAGGACCCCAGCCCGGCTAGTGTTCAGTTCCCATCCCCCACCTCCACCTCACCTCCGACCCTGGGTCTGGTTTCTGGTGGAAGTGGATCCAGCCCACTTCCCTGCCATCCACTCTGTTCCATCACAAGGCTCAGATATTACCTGAAAAACGGGGTTTGCCTCGTTTTTCAAGCCAAGGCAGAGATCGGGAGAAGGAAGGACTTATTACTTGCAGCCAGTAAGGAGAACACCGGGGATCTTTCCCAAAGCAGTGTCTCCCTGAGCAGCACAACCGGGGAAGTTTTAAGCTCAGGGTACGTGCGTGAAGGGGCTTGAGCAGAGGAGAACTCAGCACAGGATCGGGGCCAAGGTCGACAGAGTCCAAGCTTTAGTTGACTGAAGTCACGAGGGTCAACGTCATCATTCCATCCTCCACCCGGGTGGGGGCCTTAGTCCCTGCAGAGCGCAAAGACTGTGTCAGATTGTTAGGTACATCCCGAGAGGAGGAGCCAGGACTCGGTTTTATCACTGAGCTATTGTTTCCTGACTGCTTTTCCTTTGCTCCTGCATTCCCTGACTTCCCTCGAAATCGGTGATTACCGAGACTTGTTCAAGGGCAAGCATTGCGGCCAGCCTTAGACCACAAAATGGCTTAGGCCAAAATGGCTTCTCTTATGTCAAGAAAGCCTTCCTTGTTCTCTTTCTCCAGAGAAAGAGACAGACAAGCCCCTTGACTCACTCTTTCCAAAACCCACCTTGTTTCTTTGTCCCTACACCTGGAAGGCCCTCCTTTTCTGACCCTGCATGTCAGCCTCTTATCATCAGCCCCGATGAAAAGTCACCTCTTCCAGGAAGCCTTCTCTGAACTATCCCCCTCCCCAGTCAGGCAGGGCACCGCCTCCAGGCTGCTGGCAACTGTCACGCTCAAGACAGGTGTGGACCAAGCTACCTGCTCTATCATCTGACACCTTTTGCCTGAGTCCCACACTCTGGCCTTTGTACTGCTTGCCTGGCCCTGCTAACACTCCTGTGCCGACCTCCATCACAGCACTTCCGGGAGAGCCTGGGCTTACTGCAGTTATAGCACTATAGCTCTGTCTGGGTCTCCCTTCCTTAGAGCACTTGCTTACCAAGGCCAAGCTGACCTCCACCTAATCACATGCCACCTCATTGATAGGAAATCACAGTGCTTAGCCCTCTGCTTGCATTGACCCTCATATGACCCAATGCCTGTCCTTTCTGTCCCTGTAGGACCCATCCCCCCCTTGACTATGAGCCCGACAAGGGCAGGGCGTACCTGATCTTTGTCGCCCCCACTCCCCTCCTAGAGCTAGGAGTCTGGTTTAGCCAAGTTCGTTTGCATTGAATCTAAAATCTATTCCTGTCCCATAAAAGAGGGATTACGCCTACAAGGTTCCAACACGGATTTCTTTTTTCCTTTTCCTGGTGGTTCCGGGACTAGCGTGACAGAGCTTTTGTTTCATCCATCAACCTTGTCCCTGGCAGTGTTTCCCAAGAATCCTGAGCTGGTGAGGGCTGTGGGCCAGCTCTGGGAAAAGAATGAGAGCTTTCCTCCACTCCCTTGTTCTCAGCCCAACCTGTTTACTCATTTTCAAGCCATTTCATGGGACTGATTGTTGGCTGATCCAAAAAAATGCATTCAGTGTAAACATTTTTTTAATTCTGAAAACACAAAGACAATGGTAAAGGTCACCTATGATGACACAACTAAGAAATAAGCATTGTTACCATTTTGGTGCCTTTCTTTCCAGTATTTTTTCTAGATGTAAAAAATAATTTTTTTTTAATACAAAATAGAAGAAACTGTTTCCTTTTTCACTTGCTGAGAGCCTTAAATTAGTTTCTCCGTATTGTTTTGTGACAGCTGCCTGGTGGCCCACAATTTATTTAATAAATCCCCTGTCGATGGACATTTAAGCTGGTGTCACTTTATACATAATGCTGCAGTGCACATCCTAACAGTTCATTTGTCAACATCATCAACCTCCTAGTTCCAACCCGTCTGGGGTCTACATGCTTGTGGGCAGCATACAGTTAACTTCTTCCACCTGGTAAGGGTTTCTGCAAAACAGCTCAAATGATATGGCTCAGAATATTACCTATAGCTCTCGAGGAGGAACTGCTAAAGGTCCTTGACTTTGTGTAATGGCTAAACTATTATTATTTTGTCTTGCTTCACCGTTTCCCTTTACTTCTGCATTTTCTTACTATTCTGATTAATTATATTCTTTGGAACTCAGGGAAAGGGCTAAAGTTTTCCATAGACAAGAGGCAGGCAGAGGACGTTGGGCGGAGGAGGGGGAATCTGTCCCAGGAAGGACCCAGAACACGCTGCTAGGTTACACTAATACTTGATCTTGCTCACACCACTGGGCAATTCCCTCTGACAGAACCTACACACACCCTGGGTCATGGATATGAGGCTTCCTAAGAACAAATTTGCCCTGGAGAAAAGGCCATTCCTCACTGTGTATTTACCAAGCTCCCTCTGCTATAAGCAGAGGTTATCAGAGTCAGCCTGGCCCACAGCATCCTTATCTAACAGTTGGGGAGACTGAGGCCCAGAGATAAGGGATTAGCAAACTCTACGTTGTATAGAGATTTTCCTCCCCTCTGCAATCTCTCTGACATTTTGCAAGGGAATGCAAAACCTTCAAGGATGCAGGTGGGATGGAGAAAGGACATAGCATCTATATCTCTCACGGCAAACGTTGCTAACAAGCATCACAAATTCTTCTGCTAGTCCAGACACTTGAGAACGTCTCCAACAGCCATTACCGTGCAACAGGACTTGACAAAACAAGTGAAGTGTTTCTGCCATTCTGGTGACATCTTTGGTGCCAACAAAGAGCCTTTTTATTTTATTTATTTATTTATTTATTTTGTGGTACACGGGCCTCTCACTGTTGTGGCCTCTCCTGTTGCGGAGCACAGGCTCCGGACGCGCAGGCTCAGCGGCCATGGCTCACAAGCCCAGCCGCTCCGCGGCATGTGGGATCCTCCCGGACCGGGGCACGAACCCATGTGCCCCCGCATCGGCAGGCGGACTCTCAACCACTGCGCCACCAGGGAAGCCCAACAAAGAGCCTTTTTAAATTGAGGACTTGAGCCCATTCAAGTGAGTTTCTCAAGGTGGCTTCCTTTTTGCCTTCTGAGATAGGAAGAGTCCACAAGTCCTCCTGATTTCTGTCTGTCTAACCCTGCCATGTCCTCAGAGACGCTTTCTGGTTTTCCACAGAACGACAGATTTCTAGGAAGAGGATGCCCCTCATCCCAGCTGGAGGTGACGGGATGGGCTGGGACAGAGGGGTAGAACATGGGCTCCAAAGTCAGACAGAAATGGGTCCAAATCCTGGCTCCACATTTTACAGCTGTGAGACCTTGGGCAAGTCACTGTCCTCCCCCAAGAACCTTCTTTATCTGGAAAATAGAGGTGATAACACCTCTGTTTTCTCCCTTCTGGGCCTTACTTTGTTGATTTGTAAACTGGAGATGGTCTTTTTCCACTCTGCCACTTTGCTGTGTCAGAGTATATATCTTTGATTCAACAGCAAACTCTCTCCCCACCCCTAACTGAGGTTTCTACATACCTGTTTGGCAGGGGAGAGGAGATCTCTCTCTCTCTCTCTCTCTCTCTCTCTCTCTCTCTCTCTCTCTCTCTCTCTCTCTCTCTCTCACACACACACACACACACACACACACACACACACACACACACACACGCTTTGACCCTGTCCAGAAGGAGCAGAGAGCAATAATTTTTCCCTCCCAGAAGCCACTCTGCCCACAATGACATCAGCTCATCAGCCTGTTTCTCTCAGGAAGAGACAGAATCCAGCCCGTCGCATATCCCAAGTCCAGGGTCACACCTCTCTAGGTGCGCACTAGGGGTAGACACCCCTGCTCTCCACGCTGAGACAGTGGGAGAAGGGACCACAGCTGCCTCCTAAGAAGTAACTTCACCAATCTGTCTCCTTTGTCCTCTTGACCCCTTTGTCACCTCAGTCTGGGTCAGGAGCCTCCACGTGAGGGACCCAAGAGCTGTGCCGCTGCCTCTTGGCCACCGGCTTGCACTGTGGTCTGGCTCTTCCTCTTGGTTTACAGCATCTGTGGAAGTGTGGTGCCTCAGAGGACACTTGTGTTTTGGGACTTGCGGAAGCACTAGTGAGGACACTTATTGATGGGCAGTGGTCAGGTAGCTTGATGCAGATACTGTCTCTGAATTAGGCCTTGAGGGTCAGTAATGTGAATATTTCAATAATCATAATAGCGTTTCCCATTTACTAAATTCTCTGATGTTCCAAGCATTTCACATTATCTTATATGACCCTCAAAACAGTCCCATTTTACAACTGAGGAAACAGAAGATCCCAGAGAGGAAACCATTTTCCCACAGCCATACAGCTGATAAGGCCCAGAGTAGGGATGTATCCACGTCTGGTGGATTCCAGCTGCTTCCCCTGCCTGCTGCCCAGACAGGGCAAGACGGCGTCTTCAGGGGGGTGGATGAGGCATCCCAGGAAGGGGACACAGCACAAGCAAAGGTCTGGGAGCTGGAAAGAGGGGAGGCCAGGACAAAGAGGCCCTGAGCAGTCTGGGGATTGGTGGGGGCTGAGTGGCACTGAGGGCAAGGTTGTGGGTTCCAAGGACAGAGGCGCGCTGTCCATGGGGGGCAGCATAGCCAGCTGGAGAGCCCGGGAGGAGGCATCTGCCTCTGGAAATGCGCCCAATGGAATGGCAGGCTCCCTCTGGGAGGCCGCTCTGGCTACAGAAGCATCTCATCGTTAGGTGTTTGGGGCCATTGCAGACGTGGCAGGATGGCAAATGCTCTGCCTTCTTCGTCTTGACAGCTCCAGGGAGGGGAGACCAGCCAGGGCCTGGCCATGCACTGTGTGACACCACGGCCCTCGCTGCCCCTCTCTTGTCCACCTGCACACGGAGGCAGCATTCAGTACTGGCTCTCCCAGCTCTGAACCACAATCCCAGCTTCTAGACTGAAGCCAGGCAGCAAAGGATGATTCCCCAGATTATGCCAAAAGGCCCTGTTTGGGTCCAACTCCCCGACACTAAGCTGGAGTCACTGGGGAAGGACAGAGTAGTAGTGAAGAGTGTGTGGTCTGGACTATACAATACACTCAAGTCCCAGCTCTGGAAGCCCTGGGCATGGACCTGGAGCAAGGCACTCACCTCTCAGGGCCTCAGATACCCTGGGTAAACTCAGGGCTGCTGACACCCACCTCTGGGTGAAGTGAGCCAAGGCACCCAGGCAGTGGGCGAGAGGGGTCCCCTTGGTTCACAGCCATGACTCACTCATTCACCCCGTGAATACTCACTGAGACTTCTGAAGGCACGGGCAGGGCAAAGTTGGTGCAACTGCTGCAGAATGAACGAATAAGAACACAGGCTAAGGGCTGGGTGAGCGCGCACCTCAGTTCATGCTCTCAGCAGCCTGTGAGGGAGGTGCTAGCATAATCCCCATTTTACAGATGAGGACATTGAGGCCCAGAGAGGTGAACTACCTTGCCAACAGTTACACAGCAAAGAAGGGGCAAAAGTGGGATTCAAACCTATTCTCTTGAGTGAATTAATTCATGGAGATGTGTATTCCTAAATCCCAGGACATATTTAGGAATAAGGGATGGGCAAGGCTATCCTTTCCATCCCCCAGGTTAATTATTTGGCTACACTATGATCATAACCTGTCTGCAAAGGCTCATCCTATTCTAAGCAATAATAACAGCAACAAGCACTCACATTTATTGAGCACTTACTCTGTGCCAGGACTTCCAGTCCCTGTCCTCTCAGCACTGGAGGAGGCAGGTGCTACCATTATTCCCATTTCACAGATGGGAAACTGAGACTCAGAGAGGTTAGGGAACATGTCCTGAGTCACAAGGCATGGAAATAGTGGCACCAGGACTGAAACTCAATCGGTCTCAGGACGCCCTGTGTCCACCAAGATATCCCTAGACAGGTTATGAGGTCAGAGTTTCGGTTTGAGTGCTGGCTCTGCCGTTTGCTGGCTGGTGAAGCCGGTACCTCTGTGGCAAAGTCAAGGCAACAATGCTGACCCTGGTGGGAATGAGACTCCGTTGATATGACTGATGTAAAGCCTGGGGTGGCACCTCCACGTTATAGGTGCTTAATATGTCATCACTGCTCCTGTTTTCATCATTGTCCCCATGGGAGTGGCCGCCCAGGAGGCAGGGAGCCCCTTGCAGAGGCCAAGCTGTGCCCAGTCCGGCTCCCCTGCCAGTGCCCCACCCACCCCTCACGTCAGCCAGATCCTCCTTTCTCCAAACCTCAGGAAGCTGGAGTTCGAGGTGGGGCTGCGGTTCACCAGATGCCACAAATATTTACCTTTGGAGACCTCAGCCCAGATACAGAGGGTGTACAGGATATAAGGCTGGACTTCCAGACCCACTGCCCAGGTGAGGAGAGCAGCAGGCCGACGCCTCCACGTGTCCAGGTAAAAGGGTAGGGAAGGGGCTAAGGGCCTAAGTCACCAGGAAGGGACTGAGCTGGAGGCATCTATTGGGGTCAGGTCAAGAGCGGGAGGGAGGCCTGGCCCCGGTGTAAGATCCCTCAGTCCACTAGGACCTCTGAGGGTCAGGGCCAGGGGGTAGAGAGGTGCCCAGCTTCCTCACCCAGAAGACCAAAGAGCAGTGATGAGGGACTGGACTGGCCCAGTCTTTCCCCGACCTCATCCCCACGACATTAATCCACTCTGCACGCACCAGCTGCTCTGTGGCCAGCCCTATGCTGGGGTGATTCTGGGGATAAGAACTATCAGACAGTCCTGGCCATCAAGAAACTCCCAATATGGGCCAACATGGTACATGCTGTGCTCAAGGAAAGCCCAGGGACATGGTGGTGGAGGACAGTCAGGGAAGGCTTCCTGAAAGAGGTGATATGTTGGTGGAGAAGCTCAGTAGAAGTTGGCTGGGCAAAGGAAGAGAGAAAGGCATCTCATGCAAAAGGAACAGCACAGGCAAAGGCCAAGAGGTGAGGTGCAACGTGGTGGGTGTGTGTATCGTGCTTGGATTTGTAGAGGAGACAATTTTCCACAAGAGGGGAGGCTACCATCCTCTTGCTTCCCTGAGCACCTCTGATCAGAAGAGGACAGAGGGGTGTGAATTGATAATGAAGGCAAAAGAGAATCAAGGTATTTGAAAGAAAAAGACAGTGGGGTGGGGCCGGGGGGCTTCCCGGGTAAAAGAGCAGGGTGCAGGCAGGGCGTCACCGCTGTCTTCTGACTCTGACTGCAGGTGGCTCCTTCTGACCCTAGTATTAGCAATAATAACTCTCATCATCAGAGTAACAGCCAACACTCATTGAGTGCTTGCGGCGTGCCGGGCCACAAAAGGATGGCCCTACTTAATCCTCCCAAAAACCCTGTCATGTAAGTATTATTATTATTACCCCTTACTTTATAGATGAGAAAACTAAGACAGAGAGGGTAAGTCACTGGCTTGAGATCACACAGCAAGTGGTAGAGGCCGGCCTCCAATTCAGGTCTGTCTGACTCCCAGGCCCACGATATTTCTCCTCCACCCTCAGGTCTCCTGAGACTCAGGGATGAGGGTCCTATGACTTGACAGGGGTCCTCGTGGCCCAGACCTTCCCAGATTAGCAGGCTCACATTCTCCCACTATTCCAGGGCTCCCAGGGGCCATTCATTCATTCAGCAACCATTTACCTACTAAACACCCACTGTGTGCCAGGAACTAGGCTGGCTGGTGGGGACACAGTGGGGTGCAGGTAGACCCAACCCTTCCTCCCGGAGCCCTTGGCCTGGTCAGGAAGGCAGATATTGAAGCGTTACTGCAAGTGCATCAGAGAGCTCACACTGCGCCAGCTCACAGAAGACACTCGTCATCCAGAGGCCACGTCTGTCTGAGGCAACAAGAAACCCGGGTGCTGAGCCGAGCAAGAGCCCAGGTCTCTGGGTCAGGATCCTCCGTCCCTCCAAGCAGGACCGCCCATAGGAGGCAGAAGGGTGCTTGGGGGCAGAGCCAGGATGCAGGCTGCCGAGCTCAGGATGAGGTTATAGCTGCGGATGCTCCACACCCTGCAGGGGACAGAGCAGCCCAGGAGCCAGGACACCCCAAGCTCCTCTCCCAGGAGGCACCCCTGGGCCTCTCCTCTCTCTTTCTGCCTTTCTCTTCCTGGCTCCAAACAGCCACCTACTCCCTCCTCAAACCACTGAGTTTTATGACTTAAGCAAAGAGCTTTCCTACCACTTTGCATCTTACCTGAATTCTCATCTCCCTCCAGCCCCCAAACTTCCTGTCCTGGGCACATACCAGCCTCCAGGGTGACATTTCTCCAAGTGTGGTCCAGGCTCCCTGGTTGCAGGAGAGGGAAAGCTTTACAGAGAAAGGGACACGTAAGCGGTTTTCAAGAATGAACAGGAGTTCAGCAGGCAGATAAGGAAGCAGGAAGAGCAGGGCAAACGCACACACAGGAGAGAACGAGGTAAGTTCTGGGAACTTCAAGCAGCTTGGAAAGACTGGAAATTTGTAAAGCAAGAGGGGAACCCCAGGAAGGGAAGTTGGCTGAGGAACTGAAGAAGCAGAAGTGTTTTGTCCTGAGCACTGTTTTGTCTTGTAAGAAAATAGCTAATATCTTCCAAGTGCTTGCCACGCGAAAGGCACTGTGCCAAATGCTTTCTAGATATTAACTCATTTAATCCCGACTCCATGAAGTAGTGGTTATGATACCCATTTTCCAGAGGAGAAAACTGAGGCACAGAGAGGTTAAGTTGATTGTCTAAGGACACAGAGACCCAGTAGGGCTCCAGAGCCCACTCTATGGACCACCTCACTAAACAGCCTCTCCTGGACTCCATGCCCCAAGTCACCAGGCGTGGTGGGCCTGGCCTGGGTCTCTCTGCCCAGCTAACAGGGCCCTCTATGCTCACCCCAGGTTGTGCCATGGGCCACCTGCCCACCCCCAAGAAGATGGCCAGCCCACGGACCTTCACCTTCCTCTGTGGTTTGCTGGCAGCCAATCTGGTGGGAGCCACCCTCAGCCCTCCTGCGGTTCTCAGCCTCGGCCCAGAAGTCATCGAACAAAGTAAGTCTTGGCCGCCCAAGGCCTCACCACCATAAGGCAAGGGGGCAGGTAAAGCAGCCCTCCAAAGGAGGGAGAGAGTTCCCCACCACTGGGGGTACGCAGGGCACTGTTGGGCTCCCAGGTCTTGGGTGAGACTTGATTGGGTGAGTTACAAAATTGGGGAGTGTCTACGATCCTCAAGAGTCCATGATTCCAAGATCCCCTTCTTCTTAAATTCCACGATTCCAAAACGTACTACTCTGAGGTTCCACGGCCTGCAGAAGGGGTGTGCGGCCACTGCACGCGACGACGCAACTGCCTCTCCGGCCGCTCTCACTTAAACCCCTTTGCCAGGGCGCCTCTTCTGAGTTAGACCCAGGGCGCAGCTAGTCTCCAGAGCAAAGACCCTCAGCTGGGAGTCTGGCCGCCTGGGCCACGGGCACAGCTTTACCACGCTCCAGCTCTGTGGCCCTGGTAACTCCCCGAGCCTCGGTTTCCTCCTCTGGAAGAGGGTCCGCCTCCCTAGGTTGTTGGGAAGTAACAACAACCTTCTTGTTACAGGAAGTAACAAGAGCTTCATGGCCTCTACAGCTCAGCTTGTCAATCTCAGCACTGCTGACCTTGGGGGCCGAATACCTCTGTTGTGGGTGGCTGTCCTGTGCACTCTAGCTGTTTAGCAGCGTCCTCGGCCCAGCTGTGACACCAAAAATGTCTCCAGACATTGCCAAGTGTCTCCCAGGGCACATGGCCCCAGTTGAGAACCACTGCTCCAGTGTTGTCCTCTGAGAGGGAGGAAATCAGTGGGCTCTGGAGGTCCCCCTGGAGCAAGTAGAGACCAATCCTCTGTATGCAGTGGGTCTGGGCTGCATCTGGATGGGCAGGGATGGGCCAGGTCCTGCAGGGCCAGACAGGCATTGTGACCAGAGGAGGGAACCCCTAGGAGGGATGGGAAGCAGAGAGCTCTTGACACTCTTTGGGGAGGCATATGTGCCTTGGGCCCACGCTGAATCGCAAGCATGCGAAATTTCAGCCAGAAGGAGCTTGGAGAAGAGCAGCCATTTGGGTTCCCCAGCAGCAGCGTCTGAGTTCAGGGGCTGTGTGCAGGTGGGTCGTCCTGGAGGTGATCCCAGGAAACACGTGCAAGAGAGCGGGAAGCAAGTCAGGTAAGGGGAAGCCAGTTGCCACCGGGAGCTGCAGCTCAGCCCTACTGGGCATCTGTGTTAGTCAGGGCCAGTCAGAAGCAGAAACCACACAGTAAGCCCAACAGATGGGTTTGTATGAAGAATTATCAGCAGGAATTGGAATACTGGAAAATTGGCTAAAAGGAAAAAAAGTGAGAACGCCAAATGAGACCCTAGGGATTGGGATGCAGTAGGGAGCTCAAATCCAAGTAATGAAGAAACTTGGAGGAGAGAATCCTCCCCAGAACTCATGGGAGGAGTGTGTTGAAGCCCCTTGAATGGTGGGGAAAGTCCCTGAGCTGTCCAGGGTGAGAGCTGGTCCACGGTTGGCAGGCTGAGGCCACCTGGCAGAGAACTGCCTGCCAAGGAGCAAATGGATTTCTTTGGGAAGCAGCCCCTGGACAAAGGGATTGCTGTTGACTCACTGGGAAGTTGTCCCTGGGTAACTGCCTGGAAGGGAGCTGGGGTGCCCCCAGCACGGGCTGCCCATGGGAGTCCACTCAACTCACAGCCTGAAGCTCTGGGAGGTGATGCCACTGGAGTCTGGCAAGAGGAGCACCAGGGCCAGGAGGGGAAGCTCCTTCCTCCCCCATGTCCCTCCAGAGCCTCTACTGACAGTGCTGAACAGTGCGCCAGCTGGCAGAGGAGGAATATTTACAGGGACCAGCTCCATTGTCACAGGGCAGGCAAAAAGGCCCACTTTGTCTCTGAGAGGCACCAACACACGGGGACTCTGGGATACAGTGTCCCCACGGGGCGGTGACACACCTAAGTCCTCCTGCCCGAGGGTGGAGGGAGCTGGGGTATTTATACACCAATTCCCGTCAGTCACTGGCTGAGGTTTTCTTCTGGAGCATCAGCTCTCCAGCACTCTGACCTGCTCTGCACACAAGTCAAATGGGCTCCAGCTGTCAGGAAAAAAAGTCCAACAGTGACCAGAACCCAGGGGTCCTGGCTCTTCCTTTCTCTCCTCAGCACCTGGGGCTCTTTGGACAACAGGCCCATAGGATATGGATGTCAGAGAATCATTAGCAAGTGAGTTTCAGCAGCAAAACAGCCCCAAACAAGGCCTTACGAGTTCCCTGCCTCTTGGCTCCAGAGTGTTTGCCCCTGGCTAGGGAGAGAGTTGCAGGGCCATGTGCCGGGTGTCCTGGCCAACACTCCCGGCAGAGGCTGGCAATGTTCAAGGGTGTGAATGGTCCCACCCGTGCCCAGCCACAGTCTTCATGTGAAAGCGACCCATCCGGACCATCGTCCTGCAGGCCACATTTACACAGTGGAGATGATCAGCATGGAGCCATCCAGAGCCTCACCTTATATCCCAGTCCACGTAGCCCTGAGTGATGTCCCCTTCCAGCCTGGAGCCCCCACCAAGCCATCCTTCTCGCCCCCCCTGCTGGACCCTAATCCCTGGGATCTGTCTCCAGGGCTGACACAGAAACTGAAGGATCACGATGCTGTCAACACCCTGCAGCAGCTGCCGCTGCTCAGTGCCATAAAGAAGGAGTCGGTTGGGGGCATATTCAGCAGCCTGGTGAGGTCCGTCCTGAAGCATATCGTCCGGTAAGTGGAGCAGAACCAAGTCGGGAGCTAGCTCTTTGCCCACACATCTGCCCGGGACACGCTTTGCATGCTCAATCGATCGGTCAACAAGCATTGGTTGGTATCAGCTCTGTGCCTGACCGTGAAGGATGGCTCAAACAAAGCCTCTCCCTCAGAGGCTCCCAGAGGAGTAACAATAACCGTAAGAGAGTGACCCAGGAACCCTAAGGGGGGTGACCTCAGAGGAAGGTCACCTGGTGTGGGAGGGTGAAGGGATAAGGCGATGCTTCTCAGTGGAGGGGACAGGTGAGCCAATGACTCCATGCTCACCAGGAGACAAGAAGAAATGGCATTCCAGGCAGAGGGACTGGCCTGAGGAAAGGCATGGGCAGGGGGAGGTGAGGGTCAGAGTGGCCGGTGCTCAGACCCCAAGGCCAAGAGGGAGAGATCAGCAGGGCCAAGGCTCAGATGGTCTTACAAGTCAGCCCCAGGAGCTTGGATTCATCTCCTAAGTGATGGGGGAGCCATGGAAGTGTTGCGGGCAGGGGAGAGGAGAAGGATGGGGACAAGACCGTGTTGAGGAGGAGTCAGCACACAGGGCTTGGGTCCAGCTGCTGGCTGGGCACTGGGGGGTTGGAGACAGGAAAGATGGAGGGAAGCTGATCTGGGGACGATGCTCAGTGAACATGAGGCATGAATCTCATCTCTCTCGTGTCCCATCCAGGCTGAAAGTCACCTCAGCCAGTTTCCACCAGCTGCAGGTGCAACCCCTACATGATGGCCGGGAGCTGATGATCAATGTTCCCCTGGACATGGTAGCTGGATTCAACACGTGAGTGTCCCCTCAGTCAGGCACAGCTGGCCTGACAGTTTCCTCCACTCATTCTCCCCACCCCCATCCTCCATGCAGGTGTCTGGAAAAGAGAGTTCCAAGCAGAGGAAAGAGCAAGGGCAAAGGCCCTCAGGCAAGAGTGCACTTGCCTTGTTCACAGAACGGAATGAGAGCGGGGAAAGGGGGCAGTGAGGTGGTGCCCCAGTAGGCATCTGGGGCCAGATCGTACAGGGCCTTGTGGGTCAAGGTGAGGACTTGGTTTTACCAAGCGAGATGGGAGCCGTGCAGGGCTCTAAGCAGAGGAGGGACATGACATGATTTCACGTTCTTCAAGAAGCCCTCTGGCTGCTGTGTATGGGGGCAAGAGTGGAGACAGGGAGGCTATCCAGAAGCTACTGCAATAATTCAGGAGGAGACAATAATAGCATGGACCGGGGTTTAGGAACAGGAAGGTGGTGAGAAGTAGACAGATTCCAAATACGTCTCGGAGGACACAACAGGATTTCCTGACAGATTGAATGGGGGCTCGGGGTGGGGCGGGAGGAGAGGGGAGATTGAGGGGTCAAGGCAGCATGGAGTGGCCAGCAAACAAAACAGGGAAGATCATGAGAGGAGAAGATTCGGGGAAGGAGCCATAGTTCAGTTTGTACATGTTAAACCTGAGATGCCTGTGAGACATTTGAGAAGTGAGTATAAGTTTGGAAGCTACTGACATAGGCAGAGGATTTAAACCAGGAGAGGAATCCAGAAACTGAGCCTGGGACACAATGAAGTCAACAGTTGAGGAGACGAGGAGAACCCAGCAAGGAGCCTGAGAAGGGAGGAGTGAGAGCCAGGAGACAGAGGTGGAAAGCAGGCTTGGCTTGATCCAGCCTGAAGCTGGGATGGAGCTCACAGCATGGGGCTCCTCCACTCCCAGGCCCCTGGTCAAGACCACTGTGGAGCTGCACATGGAGGTGGAGGCCCAAGCCATCATCCACGTGGAGACTAGCGAGAGAGACCACTCCCGCCTGGTCCTCAGCAACTGCTCCAACAGCCACGGGAGGCTGCGCATCAGCCTGCTACATAAGTGAGTGTGACCTCCTCCCACTGGGCTCCTGGCATGCCTGGGAGGGAAGCCAGGTGGTGTCCTGGCCCCATGTTACAGATGGAGAACATTGAAGCCCACAGAAGGAAAAGGACTTATCTCTCCTGACTCCTGATCTGGAGCTCCCTCCAGGAAATCTGTGATGTCAAAGAGAGCTCAAGATATCAAGGGTGAAGTGATAATGATGGGATTTCAGGCATCATGCCAGAAATTGGGGCAAACTTTTGAAGGTGGAGAGGAGGCTCTTTCCTAGGCCCCTCAAACCACACAGGTAGACTAGGGTGGAGCCATGGGTATAAACTGTGGAGTCAGGCAAACGTGTCTCCTTCATTTACTGTCCAGGTGACGCTGGGCAAGTCACCTCCCCATGCCTCACCTTCCAGGCCACAGTGAGAGGATTAACAGGGCAGCAGCGCTAAGCACTCAGCTGAGGGCAGGGCACGCAAAAGATGCTCAAAGACATGGTGCTTCCCTCCATCTCTCCTTAGCAGGAGAATGGGGGGGATGCCAACTGCCCTCATCCCAGTGTCCAGCACGAATTCCTAAAGACAAGCCCCAGGCCCTGTCCCTGAGAACTGTCTGCCACTGTCTACACCAGGCTCAGGGTCTACCCCAGCCTTGTTTCTAATAGGCCCTGTGCCTTGGGCAAGTTCCTTCCTCCCCTGGACTCAGTCTCCCCTCCTGTGAAACAGGGGAGGGGTGATCATCTCTGACCCTGCCTCATCTCTCTCCTCTTCTCCTCTTGGGAAGGCGCTCCTTCCTGCTCAACTCCTTAGCTGACAAGGTCATAAGCCTCCTGGTGCCAGCCCTGCCCAAACTGGTGAAAAGCGAGGTAAGTGGAATCAGGGTCTCTCTGGCCTGTGAAGCTTGCTCCCCCTGTGGTTGGGGATGGAACTGCACGCTGGTGCTAAGGGACCTGCGTTTCCTTGAGTGGGAAGCTTCTGGGCTTGGGTCACTCTTTCAGCAGTGGATTCTTGAGATCAAGGTAATGAAACTCCCAAAAGTCAGCCAGGGGAACTTGAACAGTGATGTGCTGACAATTGCTCACAATTGACTCAGGAGGGGTTGGCTGAAGGAAGGGAGCTCTGATTTGTAACATTTACTGATTTCCTTGATGTAAACACCCCTTCCATTGCCAATTTCAAGCTACTAGTGTGATGTCACTGAGCAGAGTCAGGAAGAGATGCCTGGTAGCCCACTCTTGTATGGCATTTCCACCATGCAGGTACAACAGATGTAAAAAAGCTAAGAACAATAGATAACAGCAAAAAAAAAAAAAAACAAAATAATTAGGAAGTAATGAGTTTTGAGTTTTCATTGACTTTGATCTTAGCATAACTTATTTAATTGTAAGTTTATACAACTTAATTTTAATAATGTCAGGTTTAGCACCAAGCTCAGATATTCCTAAAAATTTAACAGTTGGCCCTCGTAAATTGGTCCAAGCTGGCTCGAGCACACCAGGGCCTCACACCATCCTGGTTGTGTCATCAGGGGTTTGTCACCCACCAGGTCTTGTTGCACTTATTTTTCTTATGTTTCTTATTCATAAACACGAATCCATCTCATTTTATATGTCCCTTCAATGTCACAGGTAAACTAAAACTCTATAAGTTGGATTCATCCACCGTGACCATTGATTTTCACTGTAAATTCCAAGATGTGTTCACAACAGTGATTCTCCTGGGCTTAAAAACACCTTGTCAGGGACTTCCCTGGCAGCCCAGTGGTTAAGACTCCACGCTTCAACTGCAGGGAGCGCAGGTTCGATCCCTGGTCACGGGACTAAGATCCTGCATGCCGCACTGCGCTGCATGGCCAAAATGAAATAAATAAATAATAAAAACACCTTGTCAAATAATTAATATACTTTTAATAAAAAAACTTTTTTGAATGGAAAACACACTATTGTAACCAAAACTTTTGGGAAAAAAATACCCATAATCCTTCAACCTTAACTTGGCGGTTATTTTTTCTTTTGCATGTTGTTTTCCAAATCTCCACCCACATGCACTCAGATTTTTATGTGGCTGCACTCGACATCAATATTATTTGATATCCTCTACAGTGTGTCTATTTCCTATGATAGATATGATAATCATAACTATTTTAATAGCTGCACCGTATTTAATACTTCTTAAAACCATTCCAGAGAGCCTTCTGAAAGGACTCTGAAAGTAAATAATTCTGTAAAACTTAGCTTTACTTATGTGAGGTACTTTTTCTCTTAAGAAATTTTTTTTTCTATTTAAAGGTGGCAGTTTCTTAAAGTAGAGCCCAGCTGGAAATTTTTTCCCAGCCTCCAGCAAAATCATATTTTAACTGGCATTATACTTTAATAGCTAAAGATGTGTCTTCCACTAGAAAAGATGGCAAGAACTTGGGATTATAAAATGTTCTTTGCATGATATCTGTTTTTAAGGGTGAAAAGCCAAATAAAGTGAAAACTGGCATTCCATTAATCATCATGGTTTCCCACCATGAATCACTGGATTTGAAACTGCAGTCCTATGAATATTTTACTTGGCATGAAGGGAAAAAGGCGCAGCATGTTTAAATCTGGCAGGAGCCCATCTAGAGAATGCTGATGCCCCTTTCAGTGTAAATATGTGGGTCCCAATCCCAAATGCACATCAGAACCTCTTGGGAAGGCTTTTTAAAATACTGATATCAGGGCTCGACCTGAAAGATTCAGATTTAATTGGCCTGGTGGGGCCCTGGTATCCCGGAGGATCCTAGCTGCCCCAGAGGAGGATTCTAATACGTAGCCAGGGTTGAGACCCAGGAGTGGAACTGAAGGAAGGGGAATTGTGGGAGAAGACGCAGAGGGTGCCAGCGACACCCTTCCCATGAGGAACAGGCAGTGAATGCTGGGAGTCTCTGAGCTCAACTCCTCCATCCTTCCCGGGTTCAGGGTTGGCAAAGCAGCTGGAGCAGGGAACAGGATTTTCATAGGAAAAATTAACATTCGTCAAAGTGCATTGTCATTTCTCGAGAGTAGCAATGGGTGGTCAATCAGAAGGTTCTTCACTGGGGAAATTGTACCTAAGACAAAATGACAAAATCTCAGAGCACTGCCCTGGAAAACAGGCTGCCTAGAGCAGAGAACAAGGCGTTTGGGCCCCATGGTCAAGTAAGCCAATTGTTTAACTTCCTGCCCAAGAAGAACAGCTCAGGCCAGAGGTTGTCACTATGGACATTTGGGCCCCCTAATTCTTTGTTGTGGCGGCCGTCCTGTGCATTGAGGGATGTTTAGTAGCATCCCTGGCCTCCCCCTACTAGATGCCAGTAACACTCCCCCTAAACTGTGACAACTGAAGATGCCTTCAGAAATTTCCAAATGTCTCTTGGGAGACAAAATCCTCCCCTGCTGAGAACTGCTGCAATTTTGAGGGGAGAAGAGTTTGGGGGGCAAAGAGATATGTTGGAGCTAGAAACCCACAGAGATTGTTCGCAAGTCTGGTTGGGTCTGTCTTGCTGGCCTGTATTCTAACCTGACACGTGGAAGGAAGTCAGTACCTAGTGTTGACTCAAGAAGTGAATGAAGGAACGCATTCTCCATTTCCCTCCTATGGAAACGTGGGCTCTTGTGAACACGATGAGTCTGAGGGGAGGACAGCTGACAGGACAGGCACACCCTGGACACAGGGCAAGGGACAAACCATTGCAAAAGATGCCAAGTGACACCAGAGGCTGTGACGGGCTCTGAGCAGCGGTGATGGCTGGGGACGTAGATGCTCAAGCCCATGGGTGAAAATCTGGCTGGCCGTGGGCACAAGGATGGGACTCAGCTCAGGAGAGCTGGGCATGGGTCACTGTGGGGCTATGTGCTGGCCCCTGGCTGATGGAGGCCCTGCATTTGTGCTTTTGCAGCTGTGCCCTGTGATCGAGGCAGCCTTTGAGGACATGCGTGAGGACCTCCTGAACCTGACGAAGGGTAGGTGCGCCGCTCTCTCATACCTTTCTCCTTGACTGCTGAGCTGGCCTCCAGGCCCTGGCCCTGCCCAAGGCAGGCCTCCCCCGATCAGGCTTGAGCAGCAACTTGGCCCAGGAGCAAGTGAGACAAGAATCATCTGATCCCTGCCCAGGATGAGCAGACAGGAAATCACCACAGCTGTGACTTCATGAGCACACAGTATGTGCAAGGTTCTATGTGAGCCAGTGGGCGCCCCAGATAAACGCAAGTTCAAATCCCAGTTCTGCCACTGATTTGCTCCATGGCTTTGAAAAAGCCAACTCCACCTCCTTATTCTGTTTCCTCATCTATAAAATGGGGTTTATGCAGCCCTACCTCACAGAATTGTTAGTGAGGCTTAAAAGTTTATGGGAAAGTTCCAGATACATAGCAGGTTCTCTGCCTGGCACAGAGAGGTGCTTACAGATGTGTGCTGGATGGATGGATAGATGGATGGATGGATGGATGATCAGAGACTACTATGGCCTACTAGGGAAGAAATAAATTGTATCCTCAGATCACTCACAGTGAAATTCTGAGTTCTTGGACCCCTCAGAGAGGGAACTGGTAGGAAGAAGAAAATTCTACCATCTACTCTTTTGGGACCTGAAGAGGTTCATTCAAAGCCCCCAGAGAGGAGTGGAAAGAAGAGAATGGAATCAATAGGCATTCAGCACCCATAGAGCACCTGCTTTGGGCCAAGCCTTTGGGCTGAGTGTTTTATATACACTATCTTACTGACTCCTCAGACAACTCCATGAAGTGGAGTGGATCATTACCTCACTTCACAGATAAGGAAACTGAGGCTCAGAAATGAAATCATTTGTCCAAGTCCACAGAGGAAATTAATGATAGGGGAAGGCTTTAACCCAATTCTTCAAGTTCCAAGTCTGGTTTAATTCAGATTTGAGCCAACTTTACTAGGTACCAGTCCTGTACAACCTATGAGGCAGGTATACTACTCTATCCCCATTTTAAGATGAGGAAACTGAGGTTCAGAGGCAGGAAGAGGCTAGCCAAGGCTGCTGGGGCTCCAACCCAAGTCTGTCCGGCTTCCCTGCTCCCCAGGGGCAGGGCAGGAGGCCTCCCCGAGGAGTAGGCAGACCAACGACCAGCTCCCCGCCCGCCTCTGCGCCCCTCCCTTGTCCTCTCCATTTTCCGCCCGGGCACATGAGACGCTACCGCCATCTGGCGGCCAAGTGGGGAATCCCAAGGCAAACGCACGCAATCTCTAGCACAGACCCAGACCCTGGGGGGGCGTGCAGATCAGTCTGGTGGGGGAGGTAGACAGGTATAAGCAGTAGGTCAGTTTTGTTCCAAACCAGAACGTTGGCATAGGACCGACTGGGTTCAGCTCCTTTCACAGTATGCCCTTGAGCAAGTCACTTCACTTCCGTGAGCCTTGCTTTCCCCATCTGTAAAATGAGGGTAATTGTAGGACCTACTTCCTAAGGTTATTGTGAGGATTCCATGAGCTAACACATGTAAAAGTTTAACACATTACCTGGTGCTTGATATATGCTCAATAAATGTCAGTCAGTATCATCATCATTTTTTTTTTTTTGATGTTGCGGATAGGAGTTTATTAATTTATTTATTTATTTTTGCTATGTTGGGTCTTCATTTCTGTGTGAGTGCTTTCTCTAGTTGTGGCAAGTGGGGGCCACTCTTCATCGCAGTGCGCGGGCCTCTCACTATTGTGGCCTCTCTTGTTGCGGAGCACAGGCTCCAGACGCGCAGGCTCAGTAGTTGTGGCTCATGGGCCTAGTTGCTCCGTGGCATGTGGGATCCTCCCAGACCAGGGCTCGAACCTGTGTCCCCTGCATTAGCCGGCAGATTCTCAACCACTGCGCCACCAGGGAAGCCCCATCATCATTTTTATCATGGTCCTTATCAACACCATCATTACGCCTGCCCCTCCCCTTACTCCACCTCATGCAATAATGCTGTCCCAGCCCAAAGCAGCCCCAAACCATCCCATCCAATACTGTCCTCCGCCCTCACAGAACTTTCTTCTTCTCCCTGAGCAGTGCCTGTTTCTCTCAACTCTGACCATCTGGAGTTTGACTTTATGTCTCCTGCCATTGACCATAATGTTGTTCATCTCATCCTGGGGGTGAGTGTCATGGGACCTCAAGGAGAAAGTGGGGACATCACTGCCCTTCTCTGACCCCCAAGGGTCAGACACCATGGGTCTGTTTCAGGGGAGAAAAACGCCAATCACAGTTAGGACACACAGGCTGATTTAGAAGAATCTCAACAGGCTGAATGTGTCCCATGTAAACCATTCTGATGGAGAAAAATCAGCAGCTGGAAGCCACACACAGAACATGGACCCCAGTGACCTGATTTCCTCCAACCCTGATTTTTCCAGTCAGGGTCCAGATTGTGTGGGGTTCTTGGCCTTTCTTGCAGGCAAGCCCCTTCCATTCCTCAAATATCTGGTGACCTTGAACAAGAGCCCAGGATGGAGACACATCATTGAGGATCACACAGACCTAAGTTTCTCTCCCAGCTCCACAGCTCCCTGGTGTGTGACTTTGGGCAAGTTTCTTCACCCCTCTAAGCCGCAATTTCCTGATCTGTAAAATGTAATAACAATGGTCACCAAGGAGAGGAAGAAATGAGGCTGCATGGGGCCTGGCAAGAAACCAGTAACCATCAGTTCTCTATAAAATGTGGAGTCTCCCACCCACACTGGGGCTGGACGCCCTCAGGGACCAGTTCAAGCAACGGAGCGTGAATCTCAGACCAGTTTTCATGGATCCTTGGAAAACAGCAGCATCAAACATTTCCATCCGTTCTGTTGCAGTCTTGAATTTTCCCTTCATCTAAAGGGTTTGTGAGGTATCTGAGACGTTGAAACCTAAATGCCACATAAGACATCTAGATTTTTTAAAAATCAGAGATTACCTGAGGGGTGCAAGTGCAGTAGATGTTGCTAGGCACCTGAGATAAGTCATCATCTACAGCAAAGCACTGAATGCCAGGCTGAGTTTCCTGGCAGCAAATGCAAAAAGGGAAACAAGCTGAATGGTGTCATTTCCTTCTAGGTTATTACTGGATACGTCGTGGAGTTAAAGTTCCCAGACAACTTTCTGCTCTGTGTCTCCTTAGGCCAAGTTGGTGGACTCGGAAGGAAAGGTGACTAAGCTGTTCAATGACAGTGTGGATTCCCTGAATCTGCCCTCCCTATACCACAGCCCTTTCAGCCTCACCATGAGGAAGGATATAGTGAATGCTGCAGTAGCTGCCTTGCTCCCTCCAGAAGAACTCATGGTCCTGTTGGACTATGTGGTAAGCCTCAGCATGGGACAGAGCGTGAAGCCACCTCTGCCGCATTATGGGGATTTCCTGAATCAACGGGGACACAAGGACCCCTAAGCAGGCACCATCTGTCAGGCTCAGCTTACATACCTCCAGTGATGGAGAGCTCACTCCCTTCTCGAACAGACCCTGCCTCTGATATATAACTCCAAAGCTGAAAACCTCCCTGTAACATCCAGCACCAGTCCTAGTTCTGCCCTCCTGGAACCTGAAATGCCTGCTTCCTCTACCAAATAACAGGCCTGTCCAAAGGGCATTTTAGATTCTGACTGGCCCTGGGATGGTCGTCGTCCACTGCAGGACCCATGGCAGACATCACTAATCTCTCGGGGCCCTCCTTCCTGTTGAGCCTGGATGCCGACACAGCCGCAGAATCCTGATCAAACCAGCACAGCAGAAAACCACCCCTAGTCAACTGGAGTGTGCCACCTCACCGGGGTGACCGATGGGGAAATCGAGGCCCAGAAGGGGATAGGGTTGGCCCAAAGTTAGGGGAGTGGGACAGGACTTCAGGTCAGCTGACAGACAAGAGATCACCAAGATCTCGGGGATTAGAAGTCAGGGTGAGGGGCTGGGATGACAAGAAAAGGGGACTGGTCACCAGCAACCACATTCATGACTATAGTAAGAATTCGGTCGCTTCTCTATGTCCTCAGAACAGGGAGCCAGCCGCCCACAGACCCACGAGCACCACCAACCCACAATAAAAGTCCAGGCTGGCGGGGACTTCATTCTCCACAGCAGCTGACATAGGGGATGTTTCCCACCAGGGACAGACATGTGCACTGGACCACCAGGTCCTCCCAGCTTTTCTGGGGTTTGGGGGATCCCAGCAGTGGGGCTGCTGGGGGTGTGTCTCCCCTCTTCCCGCCAGCGGACCTGCTCTGGCTTCCTCTCTTCCTTAGCTTCCTGAGACGGCCCGCAGGCTGAAGTCAAGCATCAAGGTGATCAGTGAAAAGGTTGGTCCATTTGCCATCTGCAGCCTGAAGGGTGTTTGCTGTGGTCTGTCTACTGGCCTCTGGGGAGTAAAGTATGTGTGGAACTGCTCTGTCCTTCGAGCACTGGTGACTGTAACAGACTGGTCCCAGTCCTCACGGATATTTCAATCTAACAGGACAGTTTGACCTGAATCAAATAATTACACAGATGATAATTCAGTTACAAGTGTGATGACAAAGGACAGATTCTAGGGGTTATGAGAGCACTACTGGGGCACCTGATAGAGTCTGGGGGATTAGGAAGGGCTTCCCTGAAGGGAAAAGTATTCCAGATATAGGGAGAAGCAAAACCAAAGGCTGTGAGATGGGGAGAGCAACAGTCTATTCCAAGATCTGAGGAAGCAGGGAGTCCAGGAAGGTTGACAGTGGCCAGACCACATGGGGCTGCATGGGGCCGGCAGGCCATGGTGAGGCACTTGGGAGGTCACATGTGGGTCTGATGTCCTTTCAGGCAGCAAATCAGCTGGGGCGCACACAAATCGTGAAGATCCTGACTCAGAAGACCCCAGAGCTCCTTGTGGACCAGGGCCATGCCAAGGTGGCCCAACTGATCATGCTGGAAGTATTTGCCACCAATGAAGCCTACCGCCCCTTCTTCACCCTGGGCATTGTGAGTTCAGTTGTCTGAGACGTTGGCAGCAACCTGGGGGACACCCCTGTCCACTGTTCCTGTTCACCCCTTTTGCTTTGCTAAACCTTTCCACCACTCTTTTTATCTCAGAGGGATAGGGGAAGGGAATTCTGAACCAAGAATCAGGAGATTTGGGGGCCCAGCTCTTTATTAGTCAGGATCTTTGGGCAGAAATTTAATTGACATGCACAAAATGAATTCTATTAGCTCATATAACTGAAAAGTCTAGGTCAAGATAGCTTCAGGAACAGCTGGATCCAGGCGTTCAAGCAATGTCATCTTCATTCTTCTCTCTTCCCTTGTTTTTCTTTGTGCTACCTTCATCCTCAGGCAGGTTATCCCTTCATGGAAGTGCCCCCAAGCTACATCAGGCTTATAACCTATCCGCTTGGCAACCCCAATGGAAAAGCTTCTCTTTCCCAGTAGTTCCAGCAGAACTTCCAAACCTGACTCTCATTGGCTGAGTTAGGGTCAAATGCCCACTCATGAACCAACCAGTGTGGCCAGAAAAACGAAGTATGTAAATTTTCTGAGCTGGGACACACACACACAAACACACAGGAGTGGGGGATTGGGTTTGGCTCTATCCAAACCACAGGGCTGAGAGGGAAAGGGGTAATTCCTCTTCTGAAATATGAACAGAACTAAATCAGCTCCAAGTAAGTTCTTAACTGATTTTTGCAGTAACCCCAGCAGGTCAGATCTCAGAGCTTCTATATAGGGGGACCCTGTGCGTAAAGGTATGGGGCTGGGAGTCATCAAAGGGCAAGCCCAGTAGGAAGGTATCTTAGATGGGGCCCTTAGAAACAGGCCCGAGACAAAGACTCTTATAAAAGTGATGTATTGGGGGAGAGCTCCCAGGAGAAGGACTGAGCAAGGATGTGGTCTCAGCTGGAGGCTCGCTTCTGCTTCACTCCACAGAGAGCTCTGGAGCATGGCGGCACCACAGAGTCGAGTCCAGGCTGAAACAAGAAGGTTGGCCTTTTGTTCCCCCTTGTCTTTCAGTTGTTGGCCATAACTGCCCCCAGAGTAGGCACAACATAACCTCCCAGCAAGGCCGCTCCGCTCCAGCAAGGGCAGTTCCCCAGACAAGGGGAAGGCTGGGCACTGTTCCCAGCTGCATTCAGCTGAAGAATGATGCCCCACCCCAAAAATGGATCTGAGTGGGCCACCAGCTGCATGCTACAGAGGGCAGGGAGAAGAAAGAGACGAGGCAAGGTTCATGGTTGGGCCCTGGATAAGTGAGGCCGAGGAATCTGGACATCACCTGGTTGTTGGAGGCTAACGTTACACTCTCCTCACAGGAGGGTCGCTGCATGTCCTGTGCAGGCTGTCCACACGCCACGTCAGCGGGCACCATTCACACAACTCCAGGACGCACAGTGCCCTGGTTTCCTGTGTGGGAGGATACTCTGAGCCCCCAACCAGCAGGGGAAGTGGACTGCCCCTGGCCAGCCTCACTCCCTGGGGACTTCCCCTCCATGGCCAATGGCAGGCACTTTTCAAAAGGTCACCAAGCCCAGGCCTGCAGGAGAAGTTTGTTCTCTGGGTGCAGCTGCCCTGGAGCTGGAGCCTGGCACTTGGGCTCACCCCAGCCCATGGGTCAAGATGATGGATATCTTCGGCACCTGCGTTTCAGGCCTGGCTTAGTTTCTGACCTTTCCAATAATAATAACCGGTTAAGATTTACCATCCTGTCTGCCCCTCAGTTTCCTCACCTCTACAATGGGGTAATAATAGGACTCACTTCACAAGAGTCGTGAGGATCAAAGGAGATGATCAGATAAAGCTCTTAAAACACCACCTGACACACAGTGAGGGCTCTGTGTGTATTGGCTACTGTCATCATTGTCATGATCAGTAATCCTCTGTGCAGTCTCTTCAATGGGGAGTGGGTACAGGTACCAGCCCAACAAAGAAGGAATTTGAGGCCCACAGAGGTCAGACCGTTTCCCAAGGTCACAGCCAACAGCTGAGATTCAGACGGTGTCAGCTTGGTCCCAGAGCCTCCTTGCAGAACCCCACGCTCTACACCTGACACATCCTCTAAATAAATGGGGCCTGGGTTTCTCTTGTTGCAGGAAGCCATCTCAGAAGCTCAGTTTTACACCAGAGGTGACCTACTTATGCTCTACTTTAACAAAATCAGGTAAACATGAAAATCACTGTGAAGATTCTGCTGATGAAAATGAGTCCTGTCTGGTGACCACTGGTTTCTTTAAACACCCAGTGTTTTGAGCCTCTGGGGTGACAGTGTGAGTGAAGCCTGCTTCAGGACAGGCAGAAAGGCTGTCTTGCCGGGTCTGTCCTACTGTCAAGGACTGAGTGTGAGAGAAAGCAGAGGGACATGGCCTTGCAGCAGTCACGGGGCAGGCTGACCCTGGCCACGCGGGAAGGGGCCGCCCAGCACCATCCCCTCGGCCTGGGGCAGCCCATTTTGGACACCAAGAAAGTGGCAGTGACAGTCATGCCCAGATGCTGAGCCCCCACGGAGCCCAGCCCAGCAGCACACGGCTCCCGCTGCCTCCTACAACCCTGCCTGTCCTCCCCTCATCCCACCACCCTCCTGCTGCCCCAAAGGGAGTTCAGGGGTTGCAAACTGGAGCCTCCTGGGACAAATCAAGCCCATGGATGTGTTTCCATCAGCTCACATAGGGTTAGGTTTTTTAATATAAATTAGTCGCCAACGTATACAAATCAGAATATCTGGCCGCCATGGCCTGCATTCCTACATGGCAACAAACAGTGGAGCTAGGAATTAGGTACCCCCTTTAGAAGGAGAAAGAGCTCCTCAGTCCACCATGGTCCTCACTCCTGGGGGTGATCTTTCTGCCTGCTCTCTGGGCAACTATTTGTTTGCTATCTCCCCCTGCTTCCCCCATGCATTACAATGTAAGCTCCATGAAGCAAGGATTTTATTTGGGTCACTGCTGTACATCCAGAGCCTGCACCGTGTCTGGTACACAATAGGTGCTCAGTAAGTAGTTGGTGAATGAATGAATGGGACTCCGAGGGACCAGCCTCATGGGCATCTTCTGTTGCAGCTCTGATCAGATTCACCTGATGAACTCAGCCATTGGCCTGTTCAATGTGAGTATGTACAGATTTTCCCTGGGTATGCAGGGGATTGCCGAGGATAGTCCATCTCAGAAGCAGACATTGCCCAGGATTTGCTTTGAACAAGGTCCCCACGGGCAGCCCCATGGTGAGCTGGCCAGCCTCCCCGATCTCAGCCTCAAAGTCCAACCTCCTGGTTCAGGTGTTTACTGAGCACCTACTGTATGCCAGGCACAGCTGAGAATACACACATTCACAAACACACAGATACACACAGACTTCCCTTCTGTAAAGTTCTGACCCTAAATCAGAAACAAATCTTTATTCACATCTCATTTTGCTCATATAGACTCACCTCAGTGGTGACCCTGGGCAGCCCCTTCCCCCCAGGTCCTCAGTTTCCCTGAGTCAGACTGAATCAGAGATCTCAAATTGGCTGAATCCTGTCTTCTGCTGTGGTGGGGTATTTGTTTCTATGTTTTGGAGAGGGGCAAATTTTTCCACCCTTTTGTTCTTTTAATTTTTTTTGACAAATTTTTTTTTTTTTTTTTCGGTACGCAGGTCTCTCACTGCTGTGGCCTCTCCCGTTGCGGAGCACAGGCTCCGGATGCACAGGCTCAGCGGCCATGGCTCACGGGCCCAGCTGCTCCGTGGCATGTGGGATCTTCCCGGACCGGGGCGCAAACCCGTGTCCCCTGCATTGGCAGGCGGACTCCCAACCACTGCGCCACCAGGGAAGCCCGACAAATATTTTTTAATGGGGAGGTTTCCACATGAAAATCAGGACTTCTGGCTTCCCTTGAGAAGTCAAAAACTCGGGAAACAGGGTGAAATTCCCTTGGAGAATTCTGCTGAAACAGAGCGGTGGAGCCCTTGAGATTGGGGGCGAGGGATGCATCCCACAAACGTACGCCAGTCCCCTACCTGCTGGATCTAGGGTCACCTGGTTTGTGCCCCACCCCTCCCCCCACAGCCTGTCTTGTCCATGGAGCCCTTGCAGTTCTGACCAGTCAGGAACCTGAGATTCAGCATCTCCACCAGCTGCCCTCGCCATAGGGCGGGACTGTGCCCATCCTAGCAATGGCTGGGAGGACTTCAGATTCTCAGCCAGGGTGATGGAGCCCCTTCTCTTTCACAGCCTGAACTTCTGAAAGACTTCACCACCAAGATCCTTGCCTCCATCCTGCTGCCAAACGAGAACGGTGTGTCCCTTTGCTGTCCATCCCCCTGGTCCCCAGGGCATTGAGGGCAGGTGCTTTACTTCTCCTGCCTGTGTCTCCATTTGGGGCCCCTTTCATTTATTTTCCACCTATCCTCAGAGCCTAGTTCTAATTCTGCCTCCTCCAGGAAGCCTTCCAGGTCACCCACCTGGAAATAAGCTTTCCCATCTCCAGCATCCCAGCCCAATTCCTTCACTCATGCCAGAGCCTAGGCATGCATGGCAATGCCCCAGGCTCACAGGGCTGACAGCAGGAGAGAGACAGAGGTGGAAACAGACAACTAGAGCACACCCAATGTGCCTCCGATAGACCGGGGCTCAAGTGCTGATTCCCCTTCTTGCTGGCTGCCTGGCCTTGGACAAGCTGCCTTATCATCCTGAGCCTCAGTTTCTCCCTCTGTAAAATGTGAAAATAAGAGCACCTTCCTCAGAGGCATAAAGGAGAAGATGTTTGTATGGGGGCAGAGAGGGGGCGCCTGACACAGTCAGCGTTCAACAGTTCTTAGCCTTTGCTGTTGTTGGCTGTTATTCGTGTCAGTAGTGGAGGAAGCCAAGAGAAAAGGTTGGAATTATTCCCGTTCAGCCCCAGGTCTTGGGGATGGGGAGAATTGGTAACCTCTGACTTTTGTCATGTCTTTGTTTTATCAGAGTAAGAAATCTCAAAGTATAGGCATGTGTTGTGGATGATGGGAGGCCCTGATCTTTCTTGAGCAGGAGCAGGAGAGGATGTGAGGGTACCTTTAGGAGCAGCCAGAAGCTGGGGCTAGAGACAAAAAATGGGGAGATGAGGCTGGGTGGACGCCAGGGCTGGAGAACAGGGAGAGGCAAAAGGGGCAGTCTGAGTCGGGAGTGCCACGTCGAGGAACTGTGAGCCTCCCACAGCTGCCCAATCCCACCCCAGGCCCACCATTCTCTGACCACACTTGTGATTTCAGGCAAATTAAGATCCGGGATCTCAGTGTCAATGGTGAAGGCCTTGGGATTTGAGGCAGCTTCGTGGTCTCTGACAGAGGTGAGTGGGGTTAAACATACAGTCGCAGGGAGAGCCCAGGGATGGGAGGTGGGTGCTGCTCTCCAATCCTCGTCCCTCTGGTCACTTATGGGGGACCTTGGGCAAGTCCCTTCTCTCTCAGGGCCTCATGTCCTCAACTGTAAGCGGAAGAGGATGGCTGTCCTAGCCTGGAGTCATAAACCTCCAGCCTCTTCTATCTTACCTGTCATCCCACCTGGCAGAGGGAAGGGTAGGAGGCTTTGTTAACTGGCTTCAAAGGCAAGTTGACATTTGACTCATTTTCAGCTGCCCACCCTCAAAAACTGTGTCCATGCTTCAGCTGGCTTTGATGGAGAATTATGACAGCATACTGTGCATGATACCTAGGCTGGGTCTAGACTCAGGGACCAGAGGACCAGCTCAAATGCTAACTCTGCCTCTCTCTCTAGCCAGGGGCCCTCAGGCAGATCCTTTGGCCTCTCTGAGCCCAGGTTCCTTACCCATAAAACCAGCAGGTGTCTAAATATACAGGCCAGCCATGCACTAATGAACTATATACAATGATTCAATTATAATATAAGCAGTTTATCTAAGACACATACTGCATTTAATTCGTGTTGGATGGACACAACAGGTGTCCATCCAACTGGGTGGCCGGAGCTTAGTATATCTCATGTATCTCTTATTAGGGGGCATTTAGCAACTGTCCTTTTTTTTTTTTTAATCAAGTTGCAAAGCATCATTTGCAGTTCGGGTTAGAAAGGTATCATTTCACGCTTTGGATCTGCTTTTTCCGAATTTCCTGTTTTGCTCTATTAATTTGTTTTGGACTAGCAGCACACTGATATCCTTTTTATAGCCTTACAATATAATATGTTTTAAAATCTAGTCAAAGGAATGAATAAATGGATAGATTTGAGGGAATTCCCTGGCGGTCTAGTGGTTAAGACTCCGTGCTTTCACTGCCAAGGGCCCAAGTTCAATCCCTGGTGGGGAACTAAGATCCCACAAGATGCGCAGCATGGCCCCCCAAAAAAAGGATAGATCCGAGATTAAACAAGTATGGCTTTTAAAGTTAATGGTAGAATCTAGGTGATGAGTATACAAGTGTTCACTATAAAATTCTTTCAACTTTGCTGTATATTTGAAAATTATCATAATAGAATGTTGGGGGAAATCTAATAGGTTACATTCCTTGTATCACACTTAGTTTCCTCAAAAAAGGCAGACTGTTGTTAAAAATTTAGCTGCCTGGGACCCAATGGATACAGCCAGGAATCTACATTTTCCAAAACTTCTTGGGAGTTTTGTTGATCCGCTGGGCCTGGGGACAACAGTCCTATATAATCCCAGACTTTGCACCCAGATACTTTACCTGTGCCCCAGGCCCCTGCATGGTGTCACTGTTCACACACAGACGCTCCTGCTCTGACCCTCCCAAGAATTTTTTATGAGTGAGTTCAAGGTCATGACCCCCAATACCAGCAGTCACCTTGTGGAGGATAAACTAGCATAAACCACAAAAGGGCAGAATGTTAAAAAAACTTTTGTGACTTTTCTCCTCCAATTCCAGGATGCCCTTGTGGTCACCCCGGCCTCCTCGTAGAACCTCAGACCATTTTCCTCTCTCCCAGTGAAGACTTGCACTGGAAGTGTGGAAGCCAGCTCTGTAGACTGGCCCTCTCTGCAATAAATAAACTTGTCTGTGACTCCTGCAGTCTGGAGTGTGTCTTTGTCCCAACTCAGAGGTCATTTTGCCCCTGGCAGGCTTAGGGACTGGACATCCAAGCCACATCTAGGTCATGTTCAGGCACATCTGAGCCAATCTGAGCCATGTCCAAGACATGTCTTGGTGATATCAAAACACACGTGGACAAGGTCCAAGGTTTTGGCCACCTCCCTGAGCGACAGGAATAAAAAAGCCAGTTGCCCCCTCCTCCCTTCCACGTCAGCTTCTAGACCACCTATGGTAGGACAACCTCTCTGGTGGGTACGCACGTTGTGTTGATCTTGGTGATGTGGTGGGTCGGGGGCTCACTGAACAGTGTGACTCTGGAGGCAGGATTTGAGTTCTGGCCTGGACCCCTCAGTGGCTGCTTGACCCTAAAATATGGCTCCCCGTCTCTGGGCCTCTGCTTCCTTCTCTGTAAAATGGGGAGAATCTTAGTCCCCACCTTGGAGGGCTGTGGTGAGGATGAAATGAGAGAAAATAGTTCCCAGCATGTGGGAGGTGCTCAAACAATGTCATCTGTGGGTGATGTCATTGTCACTCTTGTTACCTGGACTCCGGGATGTTGGGCCTTATCACTGAAGTCCCTTCCCACTTAGACAGCATGTGACTGTCATTGTCTCCCTGGCCCTCCTGATGCCAGCAGGTTCAGGACAGACAATAAGGCCCCTGTCCTCCAGACTCTGGGTCCGTCCCAGCACACAGAGCTCACATCCCATGAGGGGCCTTGCAGGAAGGGACAGGCGGGTGTTTCAGGAAAAGACGCTACACAGCTTCACAGTAAAAACATCCATAAGAACACCTCGCAACGTGGAACGGCAGCCAGGAGGGAGTTTCTCCTACAGGACTCCTACAGGTTAGGCCGAGAGGGACAGGACAAGACCCTGCACGAGGTGCTTACACTGGGGTCAGTGAACACTCGCTGGGCAGTTGCTGAGTGCTGGGCCCTGTGCTGCAGCTCCCCACATGCATCCTCGACCCCCAGCCACGCTTTGTGGTCCACATCCCACATTCCATTACTTTTCTATATCATATTAAACCTGGGTTTTGAGCCCCCACTCACAAGGGAGCTGAGACAGTCCATCTCCATCTTCTCTGGCTCCCTAGGGTCATGTCACGTTCTATTGTGAGAGTTTCCCAGGAGCCTGGAGGGTAGGGCAGGGCTTCCGGTCCTTGGTCCCATCTGGTGCCGATGAACGGATCTCCGTCCCAGCCCACAGGATCCTGTCAGAGGTGAGCAGCTTGGAGCCCTGGCCACACTGGGGCACTTCCCCAAAACAGCCATGGCCATGGCTCCTGGGTTCCGACCGCCCACAACCTCTTGGGCTTCCTGGAGGGTGGTGAATATATAACCCTGCTTCCTCACCCCTTGGGAGCAGGGAACAACTCCACACTGGCCCCCACAGCACCCCAGAGGAACTGAGCCCCAGGTGCCCATGGGGACACTTGCTTGACACGCACCTTTATGGGCTGTCTCCCTCCCTGCCTCACTTTCCCCCTCTCCTACCAGTGTCTCCTGGCATCACCTCCCCTATCAGCTACCTGCACTCAAATCCTGGTCTGAAGTTCTGTTTCTAGGGAACCCAAACCAAGACAAGTATTTGCTCTGCAGGTACTAGGCCAAGGGTCTTACAGACCTTCACTCACCCAGTGCCTCTCCTATGCTGCTCCCACTTGGCAAGTGAGGAAACTGAGGTTCTCACAGCTCAACACGACTACCAAGCAGCCCCTATGCATTACCCCGCACCGCCTCCCTCTACTCTCTGCTCCCTCATCACTCCCCCAGAGTCTCCACCCTCCTGTAAAGAAGAAGAGAGGTGGTCTTCTGTGCCAGCCCCCTTCCGATTTGCACCCTGAAACACAGGAGCCATCCGTACACCCCTGAGGCAGGAGCCGCAGATCTGGAACTCCAAGATTCCAGCACCCTCCTGGGCTAGGAGAGGGAAAAGTCCTCTGCTTCCCTCTGAGTCTTAGCAGCAACAGCAAATGAAAAACACCAAGTTATATCTCAGTAACTCTTCCTGCCTTGCAGGAATTATTGTCTTACAGATGAGAACTCAAGTAACACAGAGCTGATGAAGTGGTGGGAACCCAAGCCTCACCCACTTGCCCCAGCCTCCCACCTGAACCCACAGCAGGACAGTGACCCAGTTTACTTTTTTCTTTTTTTAATTGGAGTACTGTTGCTTTATGTTGTGTTAGTTTCTACTGTACAGCAGTGAATCAGCTATACGTATACATATATCCCCTCTTTTTTGTATTTCCTTCCCATTTAGGTCACCACAGAGCACTGAGTAGAGTTCCCTGAGCTATACAGTAGGTTCTCATTAGTTATCTATTTTATACACAGTATCAATAGTGTATATATGTCAATCCCCATCTCCCAATTCATCCCAACCCCCCCTCCCCCTTGGTATCCATATGTTTGTTCTCTGTTCCTCAAAATAACAGTGACAACTAACAGCCTCTATTCCCTGAGGGCTACTCAGTTCCCAGTACAGTACTAGACATTTCCTGTGGGTTAACTTTCCCATTTTATAGATGAATAGACTGGGGCTCAGAGACAGACAATAATGATGTCTTGTACCTCTCTGTGTCCTTCCCAGGGCTTCCCTTTCATGGAGGAGACCCCCAGGAAATCTCCCTTCTCTCAGCAGAGATTAGTCCATGAGGTAAACATACAGAATTCATGGTGCTCCAGCCAAAATCTTTCCTCCTATCCTGTTTAGAGAGGCCAGATCTTGGAAGGGAAGGGAGACCTCTGTGCTTCCACCAATATCCGGCACCAGCCCCTAGTGACTCAGATGAGGAAATTAACCCTAGAGCCTTTCTCTGCTCAGGCAGGGGGACAGCACTTGGCAGTAATGTTGAGACCCAATTGACAGAAATGAGGGGGACCTGCCAACTTTTAAAGCATCTTCCAACCAAAACGTCCATGATGATGATGATGCTGAGATCCTAGAATAAGTACATCCCATCTGAAATATGGCACCAAACCATACTAATATCAGCCATTGACTTATTTATTTATTTGATTGCACTGGATCTTAGTTGTGGCTCATGGGCTCCTTGGTTGCGGCTTGCCAGCTCCTTAGTTGTGGCTTGAGAACTCTTAGTTGCGGCATGCATATGGGATCTAGTCCCCTGACCAGGGATCAAACCCAGGCCCTCTGCACTGGGAGCCCGTAGCTAACGTTGCCCTAGCATTTCCTGCATAGCTGTTGTCTTCCAGAACCAGCCCTTTCATCATCAGCCCCTCTGTGCCATGTTCCAGCCCAAGAATGGAGTTTAACACCTGCCCTAACCACATCTCTGACTGTGAAAGGGAAAGGAATTATCCACAAGGAAAATCTAAAAGCCGCCTAGAGGTGAGTCCTGCCCACCACTGAGATGACTGCACTGGACAGCAGTTAATGAAGGAGTGGATGCTGACACAGCCAGCTACGTGCACTCACAATGGTGGCATCAAGATTCTCATGGAAGAGGAGGTCTGCAGAGCAGTTTGGCTGGGAGTGAGGACTTGAGGTCTTGGAGCTGCATTACATAGTAACACCAAATTTCCCTTTCACTGGATGGCCAGTTTCCTCTCTGGGCTCTGATTTCAAATCCCAGTTTTGCCACAGACATGCTGTGTGACCTTGAGTAAATCACTTAACCTCTCTGAGTCTCCATTTTCTCATCTATAAAATGTAAATTAAAATAAGCAACTTTTTTGGAACATCCACATGAATTGCCCCAATGAATGTTCACAATACCAAAAGACATAGATGGATTATTATTCCCATTTTGCAGACATGAAAAGTGAGGCTCAGGAGGGAAAGTAACTGGCCAACATTTACACAGCTACTGAGTGACAGTGGGGATTGAACCCAGACCTATCTGGCTGCAGAGGCATGGCATGGGTGCCATATATGGAAAGAGCATGGGGAGTGGCCACAATGTGGTCACTGGGTCCCTCCCAGGCCTGCCTCTAGCCCTGCTCTCCTCTACACACACCCCAACATACATCCTAACTCCCTTGGGTCCTGTGGCTGCTACATCCTGCAACAGGAGCCTCCTCGGGCCCCTCCTGAGAGCTGGAGGCCCTGCCCCAGGCTCCATAGCACTGATGTGGCTCCTAAGGGAAAGGGCCCACCCCCAAAACCACAAGGCCCCCACCTACTTCCTCCCTGGGGTCTGTTGGCCCAGGACTAGAACCTACCCCTAGGACCCCAGTGACTAGCCCCATCAGTTTTGGCCAGAAGCCCCTAGCCTTCCGGTGCCAAGAGGACCCCTCCCTCCTCTGAAGGGCTCCACTGAGCACAAACCGGCCAGGAGGCTGGACTTCCTGCCATGTTTCCACCCACCCGAGCTTCAGAGCTCGGTTATAAAAGTTGTGCCTTTCTGAGAAGCTAGTGACAGAGGCCCAGGAGAGATTCTGGACAGCCCTATTCTTGGAGAGGTAAGGACAAGGAGGCTAACATGGGCATTTCGCAAATATTTCTTAAGTACCTACAATAATGTGGTGATGTGGTGCAGAGATTCTCAGCCAAACTGGGTTCCAATCCAGGCTCTGCAGCCACTACCTGTGTGACCTTGGGCAAGCCATTTCTCCTATCTGTGCTCATTTCCGTAAAATAGGCCTGCTATCAATGACCCCAGACCGTTATGGTAAGGATTCAATAATGCAACAAAGCTTGTAAAGCTCTCGGCATAGAGCCTGCTACATAGCAAGGACTCAAGTAAAAGTCGGGGCCAGTATGATTCAAGACTGGTACGAGATGGAGACAGCTGGGGGACGGTGTGAAGTACTAAGGGCAGGAAGGGAGGAGAGACCTGACTTGGGTGAACTGATGAAGTGCCTAACATGGGCACTGGCTAAACACTGGTTGGATGAGTAGTGGATGAATTTAAGATCAGCCTGGTAGCAGAATATGAATAGTTAATGCCATGAGTACACATTTCCCAATCCAAAATTCACATTTGCAAATAAACAAGAAACTTTCTTTTTTTTAGGACCCATTTTAATCACTGTTTTGAATTCCTGCCATCAAGCAAAAAAAACTGGATGTTGCTGATTTGAGACAATGCCAGGATGTTCTCAGGCACTCCAGAGTAGGCTCAGCCACTCTGGGGGCTTTGCCCAGAGGCAGCATTTACCCTCTGGGTAGTGCCTTCATGGGCATTGGGGTGGGGATGTGGTGGCTCCTTAACGGGCCCTGCTTACGCTGGCATCTGCCCTGGACGTGTCTGTATCTAGCTGGCCTCTGCCTTGCAGTTCCAAAGGCTGCATCTCCTGGCAGCACACCCTTGCCCACCTGGAGCGCCCCCTGCCTGCAGGCTCTGGGGTCCCAACTATGCCACTTGGCCACCTGGGCTGAGGCTCAACAGGCAGGAACCGGTACAAACGTACTGTTTGAAATACTGAAGTATTTCCCTACTAGTTGGTAAAGAGCCATGACTTTAAGCCCCCCAGGTGCCTACCCTGGCCACTATGGAGCTTCCCCCAGGACCCCCAACCCTTGTCCTCCTCAAGATTCAGAAACCTCCATGGTTTTAATGTCTCACAATGTCGCACAGCCACATTAACAGCTGTTGGGCACACTGCTTGCTAAGTGCTTTGTGCATATTGAGTGCATTCCCCACAACAATCTATGATTGTCCCCCATTTTACAGATGAGAAAACTGAGGCACGGAGAGATCAAGTAACTTGCTCAGGGTCACACAGTCTGGAAGTGGCAAAGCCCAGAATTGAAGAGAGCCCACTTGAGAGGGAAGGACATTTCAGGCAGAAGGAACCGAAAGCACTAATGTGAGATGGTGGGGGTAAGGCTGTGTTCAAGGACTAGCAGATCTAGAGCGAGGGGGAGAAGAGAGGGAAAGAAAGCTGGAGAGATGGCTCTAGGAGAGGCAGAGCTGGGAGAAGCTAGCCAGTGGCTCCCCAGTGAGGTGGCCAGTGGGGTTCCCAGCTCTGTGTCCCCAGGTCCTGGCCAGGAGGATGCTGCTGTTCTGGGGGTCACTGCTATGCTGGGGGCTGCTGCCCCAGGCCCCGGGGGAGGCCCAGCACCTAGTCTTCTTGCGCTTCAGCAAGGATCAGCTGGAAACAGGTAGCTTTTTAAGGGGTGGGTGGCAGGAGGCAGGAACTCAGGGAAGAGCAGGGGTGGAAGGTGACACCACCTCCCTGCTCAAGCCTTTTCCTCTTCTGGCCTCCCCATCACCAGCAGCAGAATTTGCCTTCCTTTGCCCAGAGCTGACCCCATCCTTCCTCTGCTCTAACACTTGCTGTGGCTCCCTAGTACCTTCAGGAGAAGCTCCAAGCTCTTCATCCTGGTTTTCAAGGCCCTGCCTCTCCAGCCTCTTCTACCACCACCTGCCCTGACCGCCCCTATAGACTTTCCAGCTTCCTTCCTTTGCTTGTGCTATTCTTTCTCCCATTCTCAACACAATGGATTCTGATTCACCATTTAAGGCAAAGCTCTAATAGTCCCAGTTTCCCCAGCAGGAGTCTCCTTCCACTGTGTTCCCACAGCCCTTTGGTGAAGCTTCATCTATGGCCTTATCCAAGCGTACTGTACTTGTCCTGTCTGTCTGTCTGTCTTTCTGTCTCTCCCTAACTCTTGGCTGTGAGCTATTTTTTATCCATTCACCTCCTTCCCCATTCAACACAGTCCAACCTCACTGATCTTTCTGTTTCATATACTCACCAGGCTCATTACCACCTCAGGGCCTTTGCATGTGCTGTTCCCTCTGTCTACGTTGCTCTCTCCCCAGGTCTTGCAATAGTGGATTTCTCCACTTCATTCAGGTCTCAGCTCAAATGCCTCCCCTTCAGAGAGGCTCTCCCTGACTACCCTATCTAAAGTAGACCTTCCCCCTAGTCATGCTCCAATCCGACTCCATTTTATTTTCAAAAATTGCCTTGCTTGCTTATCTGAGGGCTCAATTGTTTTCTGTGCCCGCCCCCCCCCCCCCACCCCTGCTCCTAGAATGAACCCCACGGGCCCTGAGCCCAGAAGAGAGTAAGTGCTTCATAAGTACCTGTTGCTAAATGACTGTCTAAATCGCTGGCTCGGGGCAGGTGCTGGTGGGCCTTTGTTGAACGACTGAATGAAAGGTGAGCCCCACCCTGAGGAGGGCCTTGTCCTCAGACATTTCAGGCCTGCTCTCGAAACACCATGTCCTGGACCGTGTGGCCAGGATCCCTGTGATGGGGGCCACAAGTGAAGGAGTCGCCATCCTGGACCACCTGCCCTTCGTAAGAGAAGGCCTCTCCAAAGAGAGCAGTGGGCTTGATCTGTTGCTGGTCTGGGACCTGCTCTCGGGGCAGAGCTTCCCCCTGCTGGGGGAGCTGCTCCAGTTGGGTGGGTGAGTGGCCTTCTGGCTTTTCTTCCCCCTCAGAAACAGTGTTCTCACCTTGTGGGTGGGTAGGAGGCCCCAGCGTCGTCGGAGCTTTTCTCCAGCCTGGAAAGCCCTCAGCAAGTACATTTTTATTGTCCCTAAACCTCTTGAAGCCACTTGAAATCCTCCAAGGAACAAAGCAGAGTCTCAACCAGGGATCTTAGCCTGGCAGCCCTCCAACCCTCCACATTCAGCTTATGCCTGGGTATTGCAAACTCCCATAGTATTTTTTTAATATTTTAGTGACTTGCCAATATATAAAAATCTGGAGTGTTTTAATAAAAATCCAGATTTTCTGATTGTATTAGTTTGCTAGGACTGCCATAACAAAATACCACAAACTGAGTGGCTTAAACAACAGAAATTCAGGAGACTAGAATTCTGAGATCAAGGCGTTTTCCATGTCTCTCCCCTAGCTTCTGGAGGGTTGCTGGCAGTCTGGTTTTCCTTGGCTTGCAGAATCATCACCTGATCTCTGCCTTTCTCTTCACTTGGCAATCTCCCTGGTTGTGTGTCTCTGTCTGTGTCCAAATTTCCCCTTTTTATAAGGACACCAGTCACATTAGGCTAGGGGCCCACTCTACTCCAGTACGATCTCATCTTAACTACATCTGCAACAACCCTATTTCCAAATCAGTTCACATTATAAGGTGGGGATTAGGAACTCAATATATGAATTGGGGGACTTCCCTGGTGGTCCAGTGGGTAACACTCCATGCTCCCAATGCAGGGGGCCTGGGTTCGATCCCTGGTCGGGAAACCAGATCCCGCATGCATGCTGCAACTAAGAGTTCGCATGCAGCAACTAAGAGTCTGCATGCTGCAACTAAAAAGCCTGCATGCCGCAACTAAAGATCCCGTGTGCCATAACTAAGACCCAATGTGCCCAAAATAAATATTTATATATATTTATATATTTTTATATATATATATATATATATATGTATGTATGTGTGTGTGTGTGTGTGTATATATATATATATATATATATATATATATGAATTGGGGGGGTGGAAGGCAGACACAATTCAACCCCTAATAGCAACTCTCTCTATAACAAAGATCTGGCCACACCTGGCCTGACCTCCCACGTGGCAATCATTGGTGTAGGATCTGTAGTCCCTAAGTCAGTCCCCAGACACCTCCTCCTCCACTCCCTTTACATTACCTGCTTGGCCCTGAAGGCAAATGAGTTGGAGACTTCTGGCAAAATAAGTACCAACATAAATGAATGATATTTATGTAGGTTGGGGCAGGGGTTCCTGCAGGGTCAACTATGTAGCCACAGGTAGGCCTCCGAATCCATCCCCCAGAATGAGGAGGGAAAGCCAGATGGGTCCTAAGATGATAGAGTCCAGAAGAAGTTTTCTGATGGGGGTGAAATGAAATGAAAAGCTAGGGCCTGGGGTGGGTAGGGGTGCTTCCCAGAGAGGCCTGGGAGGAGGGTGCTGGGCCCAGCACCCACACCTGCCCCAGCCCATTCCAAGGCCTAGGACTAGCCACCACTCACCCCTGCCTGTGCATTTGCACCACCTCTACTCACCCATCCTGGCACAGGGCATCAGCTTGGGAGGGCCGTAGGAAAACCCCCACATGGTCCAAGTCATTCTTCAAAAACCTCTGGAAGGTGCCATGGTGGAGGCAGGCATACAGCCTTTGGGGAGCCCAACCCATCCAGGTCTTCCTCCAGCACTGGAACTTGTTGCTGCCCACTCCAGTGGGCACCAGGTAAGTCACCAGCTTGTATCTAATGTTCAAAAAGTACACAAAACCCTGGGTTCCTCTTAGCTCAGGGAGATGCGAGGACCTGAGGCCATCATGGGGAGCAGAAGTTTCACGTCCTCCTTCTTGGATGCTCAGCAGGGCCGGTGGTCCCTGAGTGGAAGGCGGTGGGATCACCAGCCGTCTTGCTCTCTCTGACTCCTGCCTGCTTGCGTCTTTTTTGCAGAACCCTTATATTTGAATTCAGACCTGTTTAATGTGCACGGACAGGTCCTCCACTGTATTCTCCTCATTTTGTAGAGGGTGACACTGACGCCTGGAGAAGGAAAGGGACTTTCCCAGGTCTTCAAGGCTTAGAGGCTGTAACTAGAGCCCAGTGTTCTGCAGCTGGGCTGAGGGTCAGGGAAGGGGTTGTCCCAAAGCAGCCCCCACCCCTCCTGGGGTCTGCCCCTATTCTAGCCAATACAGACACACTCCACAGAGTCACAGGGGCCTTACCAGGCCATACAAACAACACCCCCCAACCCACTCACAGGTTGGTCACAGAAGATGCCAAAGGCCCTGATGTCACCCTACAAATCCTGAGTGACAGCTTGCTGCAAGTCACATTGCGAAGCAAACTGTACCTCTCGCTCTAGAGGTGAGTGTGTGCTCTGGGGGCTTCCTCTCCACCTCCCTCGGTTGCCATGCAAGGCTAGCAAAATTCTGCTGCCTATGTCACCAAAAGGGTTACAATAATCCTTTCCACTTGGGCATGTTTCAAAGTCACTTTTTTGTGATGGGGAAACTGAAGCACCAAGTAGGAGAGGGACCTGCCCAGGATCACACAGTGAAATCTGCAGCAGAGGCTGAGATAAAACCCTCTGACTTCCATGTCAGGGGACATGTGCCCCATCTGAGTAAAAGGCACATGCTTTCATGGGATGATCCAAGGAGGGTCTGGTTCAAGCTCACCTTGGGGTCCACCACGCCTGGACGCCAATCCCACTTACCATCCAGGCAACTTGAGTAAGGGTGTCTGTCCTCTGGGCCTCATCCACAAAGTGCTATGATCAAGTCCCCTACTGCCCTTGGCTGTTATAAGAGTTCACTGCTAATCTAAGAGCTCAGACCGCTCACTAAACTGTGGAAGATGATGCCAACCTGGGGTTGTAAACACAACAGCCAATAAAGGGAGTGATTTGCACATGAAACAGGAATATTCTTACATGCCCCTTAGGAATATGCCCACTGTCTTTTTTTGTGTGTGTGAAAGATGGCATTTTTTGTCTAGCTTCCCTTTTTAATAGAAAAGTGAGCACAAAGAAATATTTTCTTCACCCGGATGTGGGCACAGAGAAATATTTCTCTGCTATACAATAAACATATCATCACCCTTATAATGATGTGCAGTAAAAATGCAGCTTGACCCCTGGCCTGGTGGGGACTGTAGCAAACAGGAGAGGATGTGGCCCATCTCAAGGTCACATCAGCCGCCTGTGAGGATGCTGGCCGAGAGTTTCCAGATCTTTTAGGTTTTCCAAAGTTTGAACCCTGTATTTTTAATGAACTCTTCCAGTTTTTCATTTGAGCCCTCCAGACAACTGCAGGCCCCACCAGCCTGTGACTTCTGGACTCAGTCTTGGGCTGCGGCTTGGAGCCTGCCCAGACATGCTGCCCCTACAGGATCCTGCGGTTCAAAGTCACCAACAACATCTGCATCGGGGTACGGCTGGAGCAGACGGGGAACAAGACCAATGTGGCCTTTGAGGAGTGCCACACCCCACCAGGATACCTGAGCACTGAGGTTCTGGAGCAGTGAGTACCTACCCCCCACCACTCCTGCACCCAGCCCTTCACTGAGCCTCTCCCCAGAGAGTCTCAGTCTTAGGCTGCCTCTCCCCAGCCTAAGCTGTCTAGAGTGACCAAGGGTGTCAGGGACACGGTCATCTCCAAGACCACCAACTGTACACACCACCCATCAGTATCTCCTGCCTTCACATTGAATGTTATGGCCAAAGTGTGCAGCCACGCAGGTCAAACCTTGGCTTGGCTGCTCGCTAACACCAGGAGCCCTGGCCAAGCTATTTGGCTTCCAGGAGCCTCAGTTTTCTCACCAATAAACAGGATCACAGAACTCAGCCAGCACGGGGTGGTTGTGGGGAAGAGATGAGCTAACCCCTGTGAGCTACTTAGCACAGAACCTGCCGCATAAAGTGGCCATTGCTTATGATTCTTAATATACCTAACAAAAAAGCCACCTCCTCCAGGAAGCCTTCCATTAACTTCCACTCTGGGATTTGAAAATCCCAGAGACCTTTATTAGAGAGAGAAATAAAGCAAGAGAGGCATAAAGGGACAATCAGGAAGAAATAAAGTGGAGGAGGGCAAAGTCTAGAAGAGAGAAAGCAAGAATGGGAAACAACAGAAAAGGAAAGGGGAGAAAGAGGAGAGAGGAGAGGAGAGGGACACCAGGCGGGGAAGGAAGCAGCCACCCTGAGCTTCCCTGTTCACAGGCCCACTGGGGCTTTCCTCAGCCCTGCCCTGGACTCCCCTCTCTGGCCTCAGTCTCCCCTTCCATGGTGTCTCAGACCCCACCTGCTCTCCCCGCCTCTAGGATGGACCCCCTCTGGGTGAACAAAGCTCTGGGTTTAGTGACAGATGTCCTGGATGAGGCATTGCCCTTCCTCCTACAGAAGATAGTAAGTTGCTCATTCCCCCCGCCCCACCCCCTGAGAGAGGGGTGTGACCCCATGGGACAGCCCCTTGATCTCGCCCTGACCTCAACAATGACCCCCTCATGCCTTCCCTCCAGGGGTGTCCCCTGGCCACAGCCCTGCTCAACTCGCTGCTGGAAGACCTGTTACACATCACTCTGAGTTCGTAGCTCCCAACCAAGGAAGGGGCTTATCTGCTGTCCCCCTACTGTGTGCCAGGAACTCTTCTAGGCTCTGGAAATATGATGGGAAATAAAACAGTCAAAGCTTTCCCACGGGGAGCCTACTTCCTAGAGGAGGGGGAAAAGGGCATTATGCCTTATGACCTTGGTAAATCACTTCCCCCCCCGAGCCTCAGTTCCCCAGTCTGTAAAATGGGATTAATCACAGGCTCACAGAATGGACTGTTGTGATAATACATAAAACCTGGCACAGAGTTATGGCTCAATAAATGCTCATTGTTACAAGAAGCTGAGGCCCAGCCCACAATGAACTTCAAGCTAAGCAGAGAGGGAGAAGAAATTTCTTGCTGCTTCAGTGCCTCTCCATGCCCTTCCCTCCATCCCCCAGGGAGGCTGAGCCCCAGTTCCATTTCCTCATTGCAGCCCCAGCCATCTCCGGCCCGGAAGATTTCCAGCACTATGTCACCAGCACAGAATTCATGGAGGAGGCCATCCTGATGAAAGTCCAGGTGAGCAGCCCCTGGCCAGGGCAGACCCTCTGAGGATGTCCACTGGTCTGGGGGAGAATGGGCACAGAGGAAAATGAGGTGGGGCTTCTCTGGATAGGAGGCAGAGGAGAAGGAGCAAGCGAAGGAAGTGGTGGGCAAAAGAGGAGGAGAGAGGGGAAGGGAGAAGAAAGGGCAGACCAGGCAGGCCCCACCCTCTGGAGCTCACACTGAGCCTGGGAAGTCCCGCTCAACCCTGGAAAGGTGGAGAGGCCACGGGGCTGTATGTCCCACAAGTGAAAATTAGGCTCCAACAAAAGGGCAGGTGGGGTGGCTCAGGAACGGCAGGACCGCATGTAACACCCAGCTGGAAGGGACCCCTCAGATGGGGAAACCAAGGCCCAGAGAAGGGATGAGGCTGGCTGCCCCTCTCCTCCATGGGATGGTAGGAGGTGAGTCAGGAGGACAGGAGGATTTGAGTGGATAGGAAGGAGGCACTGTTAACAAAGTCACGGAGAAAAGAATGGGGTTACATGAGGGAGAAGCAAGGAAGCGTAGCTCATGGGTTCAAAACCCAGCTCCACCTCTTACCATGTATAGGATCTTGAGAAAGTCACTTCACTCCTCTGGGCCTCAGCTTCCTCATCTATCAAATGGTTTCCGTCTCATGGTGCTGTTGTGAGGTCAAAATGAGATTGTGCCTGTAAGTGTTCAGCGCTGTGTCTGGCACATACTGAACCCTCCATATGTTAGCTGTAACCAGTTTTTGCCTGAGGAGACTGTTCCCTCTGAATTTCTCCTTCCTCCTTCATTTTTCTAAAGCTTATGACCCCTGCAGCCCAGGCCAGAGAGCCCCAAGGCCTGACCACCTGGCCCCCAAGCCCCTCCCAAAGTTAGCCCCGGGCAGCCTGGCAGACCTGGTCTTTTCACTGCAAACCTACAATGACATCCTGTCCTGCCTCTACACCAGCAAGGAGATACATGTGAACCTCCAGGACCCCATGGTGAGTGTTTGAGAAAAGAAGTACATTACTGCTCTACTTTTCACATGAAGAAACCAAGGCCCAGGTGGCATAAGTGCCTTCCTGGGTGGGCCTAGGTAAGTCACTTCCCCTCTCTGGACCTCACCTGGAGAACTCTTATTCAGCTTTCAGAACCCAGTATAGAAGTTCCTTCTTCTGGAAAGACTTCCTTGAACACCCCTTTGTTGTTCCTCTCTTCATAACATTTATGCTACAAACATGTATTGAAGGCCTACTGTGTGCCATGCCCTGTGCGCACAGGGTCCCTGCCCTTTCACAGATCAAAGTCTACTGGAGGAATAGAAACTGAACAAGAAAACAGATAAATAAAATAATGTATCTTATTTATAATAAGCAGAGCAATGGATCAGCAAGTGTGTGGTGGAGGTGAGAGAGCTATCCTGGACACTGTAGTCAGTGAATACATCTCTGAGGAGGTGGCCTGAATGGTGGCAAGGAGACACACACACACACACACACACACACACACACACACACACACACACA
>NW_020837986.1:11826539-12243561 GCF_003676395.1 Aethalodelphis obliquidens | reverse complement strand
ACACACACACACACACACACACACACACACACACACACACACACACACAGAAGTCAACGGGAAGAGCAAGTTCCCAGGGTCGATGAGGGCATCACATGAGGGAGAAATACAGATAGATCACTGCTCAGAAGCCCCCAGCAGCTCATCGTGCTCTGAATAAAGTCCAGTCTCCTCTCTGCAGCCCCAGGGCCTCGTGAGATCTGGCTCCTGCCCACCTCTCTAGCTCTGTCTCTTCACCCACTATGCTCCAGCCACACAGGATGGGCTGGTGCTCACCTCAGGGCCTTTGCACATGCTGTCTCCCTGCCTGGAACACTCTTCTCTCCACTGTTGGTCTCTGTGCGAATGTCATCACCTCAGAGAGCTGCTCCCTGACCACCACATGTAAATATCTAAAGTAAGCCTTTTCTCTCTCCCTCACCCAAAACCCTCTCTCTCTTTCTACTCTGTTCCCTTCGAAATACTGATCTCACTGTGTGTATGAGTAAAGTTATATGTGAAGTTGTATATATACATATACACACATATGTATATTTGTGTGTGTTCATTTATTTAACTTTGTGTGTTCACTGTCTCTCCAGTTTGGGGACGGGGACTATAAACAGTATACTCTCTGAAGGGTACACAGGGTGTGCTCAGTAAACACTGAAATATGAAATCCCAAGATCTATACCTGGAAGAGATCTAATGTTATTGCTCCATTATTAACATGGAGAAACCAAGGCCCAGATAGGGAAAATGACTTTCCCAAGTCACCCAGCAGGTAGGATCAGGACTGGAGCCAGGGCTCCTGCCTCCCCATACTGTTCCATCCTTTCCACACAGGTGTGGCAGCTCTGAGACTAGAAGTGAACCCTGTGATTCCATGTCTACAGAAATTCTTACACCAGTGGATGAGGGTACATGTGCAAGGGTGTTCTTTGCAGCTTCACTTGTTACAGGGTGAAAAATAAAGTTAACCTAGGTGTCCATCAATAGGGAATTGGTAAAATAAGTCAGGTAATGGCTATATAAGGTGGAATTCTATGCAGCTGTTTAAAAGAAAGGGGTTGTTCTATATGTACTGATGTTGAGAGGAACAAACAAGGTGCAGGACCATCTGGTTAGAATGTTCCCATCTATTCATTCTTCTATGTGTGTAGAAAACAGTCTGTCAGGATATACTCCAAAATGTCAATAGTGGTTACCCCTGAGAATAGGATTTAGGAGAAAAGGGGAAGAAGTGTTGGGTTGGACTTTCATTTTTACTGTATACATTTTATAGTGTCTTCTATAATGATCTACGACTTTCAAAAATCAATGGATTGGGGCTTCCCTGGTGGTGCAGTGGTTGAGAGTACGCCTGCCGATGCAGGGGACGCGGGTTCGTGCCCCGGTCCAGGAAGATCCCACATGCCGCAAAGCAGCTAGGCCCGTGAGCCATGGCCACTGAGCCTGTGCGTCCGGAGCCTGTGCTCCGCAGCGGGAGAGGCCACAACAGTGAGAGGCCCGCGTACTGCCAAAAAAAAAAAAAAAACCTATGAAAGGTCATAATCCTGATGCCAACCAAGACAAGTGTGGCTCAGCCGGGCCTATTAAGACCTCTTCACACAGAGGTCATTAAGAATTCGTCCCTGCCTTATGACCTGCAACTGTGATACCAGCCAAGCCTTGGCCAACCTTGAAAGGGCCCTCTCCTTCAAGAGTCAGCAGGTCAAATCACTTAGAGCTTGGGAACAAGCACTGTCCTTGTGCCCAGCCTGAGAAACCACACCTGCATGAAACACCTTCCCACGGATCCTGGATTAGCAGAATTCAAAGGCTGCCCCACCTCCTAAAGCTAAAGGACAGAGACACTAAGAACTGGGAGGTCCCAAGGGCCGTCAGAGGTTGCATCCCTGATGTGCCCCTTCCCGACCTCTGGAGTTGGGTTCATTCTCTGGGTCCAAAGAATCAATGGATGCACTGAAATCAAAGTTCACCCACCAACAGGTGTCACAAATTTCACCTAAAAGATGATTCCATTTCCCTCAAATGTCCAAGAAAAATAAGACCCAGGACAGTTGGGTTTTGTCTTCTGCTTATCATCATGTATAGGTTCTGCCTAGGTTCTGCCCTCTGGAAAAGGTCAATGTCATTTGTTCTATGCATCTAACATTCCAGCCAATTCCAAAATGGGACCTTTGGCAACTGAAACTGTAGCTGAGGTTCACAGTATGAGAGCAGTGAAGTTGGGGAGGGCCCTGCAGCAAAATGCTGAGCCTGAAGGCAGGGACCCAGCCCAATTCCCACCCCAGCCCCTACTCCCCGACTTCAGGCATTAACCATCCCATCAGTCAAAATCGCCTCCCTCTCCCACACTCTTGCATTGTAAAGTTGTGGGAATACCACAGCATGATCATAACAGGACGTACAAAATCACAAAACATCGAGTGGTAGGAACCTAACAGAGAACTGGGCCTTCCCTAATTTATAGGAAAAACCTGAGGCCCAGAGAATAGGCTCTAGAATTTGGGGAGCCATTAAATGAGACAATAAGTGAGAAGGAGCCTGGGCTAGAGACTGGAAAATCCTGAATACAGATGAGCACCACAGCAGGCTACTGACACCATTCAAGCCTCATTCCTGAGGCAATTAGGGAAAGGAAAAGGGGCTGAACAAATCATGTAACAACCATGTTTAAAATCCCCCAGGCCTGCATTCATGCTCTTGTCTGCCTGAGACACTGTGTACTTTCCAATCCTCCTGCACCCATTTGGATCCTTCATATCACACACATCTGATACAAAATGTCACTTGACATGGAGGCCATCCCCGAACACCCTATCCAAAGGGACCCCATACCCTCTCCCTCAGATCCCCGCTCTAGTATTGGTTACTCAATGCTGAGTGCCAACTATGACCAAGGCGTGACACTGGCACCACAGAGTGAATCTCCCAGGCTTCAACCATAACACCTAAAAGCCTGCCATAGGGGCCGGCCATGTATTCACTTCCATTAAGTCTAATGTACAATCCCTGTGAGGCATTACAACGATGACCATTTCTCGACCACTAGGACGTGCCCAGCACAGGTCTAGACACAAAACAGACAATACATAAGAAAACAGAAAGTGCCGACTCACGCGCCCAGGGAATGCAAATCTAGGCCATGAGGAGAGGCAAGGTTTTGGACCCACTTCTGTGAATCCGTCTGTATTAAACATCCTGAGTATAGATATATTTAAGTACAAAGAAATACAGATATTAATGATGGGGAAAGAAAAAAAAACTAGAAAAGAACAAAAAGGAAATATCTGAGTCAAGCATGAGATTAGAAAATTCTCAAAAAATGTAATGGTGTAATGCTTATGAAGGTACTGTTAATTTTTCAAAAGCAAAATAAAAATTATATTAGGTCTATGCAAACAAAAAAAAAAAGGAGAAATACCAGTGCCATCACTCAGAATCTCTTTTCCCTTCTTCATACTTCTCTGAATTTTTCCTGCCATGTGGGGTCTGTATTTTATAAACAGAAAGCGAAATGCGTATGAAAGGAAGAGGAATTATTCAATGGAAGCCAGAATTCCACAGATAAGATGAGCCTTGCTTGAGCTTGCTTGAGAAGAAAGTCATTCTAAGGTTGGGAGAACTGTGAGTTACGTACAAACACGCATACACACACATGTTACTTGAAGCACTACTTAAATGGAGGAATTCACCTGAAGAATGAAGATGTGTGGCTTCTCTTGGAAAATCAGAGGTCTGGGGGACTGAGCCGTCTGCTTCAGGGCTAATCAGCTGGAGAGAGCAGTGCTTCCTCCTCTCTAAGGGGCTCCTCTCTCCGTCTCCACAAACCCCGCCACGCCCCCACGGTCCTGCAACATGGAGGCTGGGAGGTCAACTGCCCTTTACCTTCATGCTCATCCACTGGGGTGCTCACATGGGGCCACCTCACTCCTCAACATCTGAGCCAGGCCTCCAAAGATACTGAAATTGATGGTAGTCTCACATGATAACAGGGATTTTTCTCTTGTTCTCCCTCTAGACCCACTTTAACCAAAATACATCCCCTGTGCCTGGAAGTCCCCTTCCTCCAGATCCTAAAAATGTCAACACTGCTGTAATTTTGTCCCAAGAAATGCTCAAGGAAATCATCACTAACAGTGCCAGGCAGAGCTCTGTCAAGGTAAGCCTTACCCACATGGCCCCTCCACTCTCCTCTTTGCTTAAGTCTAGTCTATCAACCTCTAAGTTTGAGAAGGTAGAAATACAAGTAGGTTCTGGAACATTCTTCCATAGATAAATATGAGGAAATGCTATGCGATACATATTTTCCCTTAATGGTCATATAAGTGGGTCCTTGCTTACACTGGGGAAAAGGAGAAAGCAGGGGCACAGGAGGACAAATGTTTTCTGAGTGTCTCCTATGTGCCAGGTACAAAGCCAGGTGTCTTTACATGATGTCATTTCGTCCTCACAACAGCACTGAGAGGTAGAGCTTCTTATTCCCACTTTACAGGTGACCAAAGTGAGAGAAGCAACTTACCAATAGTCAAAGCATGTGCAAGGGGGTGGGTTTATCTACATATGAGGTATTCACTTGCCCCCCGCCCCAAAAGCGGTAGAAGGCAGTAGTTACAACAAAATACTAACCTTAAGTCCTCTCTGTGTCAGGCTCTATTTCAGCAATGTACAATGTTTCCTTACCAGAGTCTCCCAAAATCATCAAGTGCAGAACTATCTGCCACAAGAGCATAGAAAGAAACGGGCTTTAAACAGGATGAGGAGTAACAGAAAATGTGTCTCTGTGTTATATGCCCCACTGTCCTTCCGAGAAAGGAAATGAGATAAAGGGAAATGTCTGGAATTAGTGTCTGTGTGGTCATATCACCTGTACCAGCACCCAGCAAGGTGACCAATGCATACTGCAGGATCAATAAATATTTAAATAAAAGAACCAAGCAATGCATGGATATCTCCCAATGTAACATCTCGCAATGTAACATCCTGCAGTCCTTCTTCCTCTCCACACTCTAAATGATGACTTCTTTACAACAGATGAGTAACCTAGGTGCAAAGATCACCAAAACAGTCTACAACAACCTGTCAAGAAACAAAATCCACGCCACCTACTGGGTTGACATGGAAAAGGATGGTGAGAAGTTTGCCACTGGGCAGACGGTGAGTGCTAAGTAACAAATCACGACTGAGCTGTGAGGAGGAACTAGCAGGAGCAGAGGTCACATGGAAAGAAGAGTGTTCTGTAGGGGGAACTCATACCAAAACCCTGGGGGCCACAGTGCCTGTGTGTCCCTAGGAGGAGGAGACCAACCAGGCTGGTAGGCTCAGCCTTGAGGGAAGACTAAACAGGTGGTCCCCTGAGACCCGGTCATCTCCACTCCAGGCCTCACCTGTGACCTTGTTGGTCCTATCACAATATGACATGTTTGCTGAGTAGCGTGCTGAAGGTATTTTTTTTAACTCATGTTTGTTTTATATTAATGCAGGATTTAATCATCTCCCATGCATGCAAGATTTCAAAAGACAAATTGATAGCGGACATCAAGATTGAAAGGTACTGGGCTTCCCTGGTGGCGCAGTGGTTAAGAGTCCGCCTGCCGATGCAGGGGACATGGGTTCGTGCCCCGGTCCGGGAAGATCCCACATGCCGCGGGGCGGCTAGGTCCGTGAGCCATGGCCGCTGAGCCTGTGCATCTGGAGCCTGTGCTCTGCAACGGGAGAGGCCACAACAGTGAGAGGCCCACATACCGCAAAAAAAAAAAAAAAAAAAAAAGATTGAAAGGTACTTGTCTGTAACTACAAACCCCTCAACATTCGTCAGCACAGGAAGCAATATCAAAAACCCAATTCAAATCACATGCGAAGAGTAATGGAGAAGGCCCTTGGGAAATACTTGGATGATCACAGGGAAATCAGAAGGAAGTTTTACTCACGTGCTCTTATTCACCTTAAATTTGCTCTTTCCCCTCTGTATTCAACATTTTAAGGGGATATGGGGATGTATGTATTCATATAGCTGATTCACTTTGTTATACAGCAGAAACTAACACAACATTGTAAAGCAATTATACTCCAATAAAGATGTTAAAAAATAAAAGTAAAAATAAAATTTTTTTAAATAAAAAATAAATTTTATATGTGACTTTAAGAAGCAACTGAACTGGGACTTCCCTGGTGGTGCGGTGATTAAGAATCTGCCTGCCAATTCAGGGGACATGGGTTTGATCCCTGGTCTGCGAAGATCCCACGTGCCGTGGAGCAACTAAGCCCATGCGCAACAACTACTGAGCCTGCACTCTAGAGCCCATGTGCCACAACTACTGAGCCCACATGCCACAACTACTGAGACCTCATGCCACAACTACTGAAGCCCATGAGCCTAGAGCCCGTGCTCCACAACAAGAGAAGCCACCGCAATGAGAAGCCCGCGCACTGCAACAAAGAGTAGCCCCTGCTCACCGCAGCTAGAGAAAGCCTGCGCACAGCAACAAAGACCCAACACAGCCAAAAACAAATAAATAAAATTTTAAAAAAGAAGCAACTGAACTAATACCTAAACTCTACTTTAGAACTGGTTAATAATTTTTATTTAAAAATAATTTTTCCTTGTATTTTGTTTCCTGACAGCTCTCAATACAGAGTGACACCCCCTGAGGCTGTAAGTCGATTTGATTTTCAAAACATTTATCTATAATAGAGGAGAAATTATTTTAAAGCCAGGCACTCAGTGAAACGGGGACTCTGCAAAGGAAAAGATCACACAGACTAGATCACAGGCACAATGTGGAGCAGGACTGCAGGCTCCAAACCTAGGTTCTCTCTGGGAAGCTCTTAAAACTTGGTTCCCCAAGCTCAGTACTGGAATGCCACATTCAGTCAGTGACCTAAAGGAAGGCCTAGAGTCTGTGCTTTTTTTTTTTTTTTTTGAGTCTGTGCTTTTTTAGTGTTGTGTGATTCTCATACACCAAGAAGTCTTGGGGGTCCACTGGAAGGAAAAAGATGATCTAGATTCTAATTTTGCCTTGGCTCACAGGAGGATATCCAGCCTCCCATAGCCTCACACTTCCCATCAGAGGTTTTCAGTCCTTGTTCTACAGAGCAAGCACATGGAGCCGGAGCCCCAGACGAGACCTGGGAGGTACGCAAGTGGGGAGAGTGAGGGTGGGACCCATGGACCAGGCTCCAGAAAGAGATATGGAAACTTACAGAAGGTTCACCAACCACCTCCGCATTTAAGACATTTGATCTCCCACATGTTCACACTTTCATTCAACAAACATTTAGTGAGCATCACTACGTGTCCAGCCCTAAATCTATAACATGAAACGGTGATGAGGTCCCAGACTCCAGGAGTGACCCTCTAGTTTCAGCAGGAGGACAGGAACAGATTAAAACCATAAATAAATAAGCCACATCATTAAGAGTCTGGTAACCACACACTGGACGGAGGCACACAATGGGTACCCAGAGGTGAACAACCTTATGTCTATGTCCCATATGTCAGCCGTGAGATAGTGGGGAGTCATGTGAGAGGTAGACTCTGGGAGTTGGTGCAAGCCTGAGGTTGCTTCATCTTATCTGTACCGGGCAGCTATGTGTTAGGCCAAGCTCTGTGCCAGGGAAGGATCACAAAAGGCATGAACCCTGACGCCACATAACTACCCACCTGACAGGGAACACAGACACTCATGCAAATAGCTGTCAATTGAGCATGAAGAAGACAGAGTGGAGGAAGCATGAAATGGAAGGCAGACTGTGGGTTCACTGAGAAAATGATGCCTGAACTCGGCCCTGAAGAAGGAGCAGTTTACCAGAGGGCAAAAGTGTGTACCAGGTAGAGGGAACAGGATGTGCAAAGGGTAGGTCGCATGGACACATCGGCCTCTTGAGGGGAATGCAAAAGAAGGGAGGTAAACATAGCATCAGCGAGGACGACCAGATCAGGGAGGGACTCAGAATGGATCCAAAGGAGGCACCATCCATCCTCCCCAAAATACTGAATTCACATTTGGCCTGAGGGCACATGGCTGTACCACTGTGCCTACAGCAATGTCTGCAACATAAAAGGAGCCCAAAAAACACTGGTAAAGGAGCCACCTGAGGCATCAAAACCTACTGAAGGGCCTTTGAAAATTCCCAAAGAATTAGAGGCTTGAGAGATAGATTAAGATCCACTTCCCCTCATAGCCTTGTCGAGTACCAGACTTCTTCCACCAGGAAAAAAGCCCATATGTACAGAGGCACCTAAGACCACTTTCCCTGATGTGAGGACTACCTGGGGGACTAGCAGATATACTAACAAAAATGCTCTACCCATCTCTTTCAGATGGACGAGGTGCAAAATGTGATACCTGTGGTTCTGAAGAAATTACTGCTTGCCACTGTTGGTATGTGGAACTAATAATGTGAACACCTACAAGAGTCAGTGTCACAAGAAAGGTAAAAGATGGGAAACCACACTCCAGAATGTGACACGGCGTCTGATCACTGTGATTGAAAAGCACTTCTTTGTTTTTAGATAGAGACTTCAGCATCTTGAGATGGCAAAACATGAAAAACAAATCAAAATGTCCCTTCTACACTTCCAAATGAAATCCAGCCCACTAGGTGTTTTCAGAACAACAGCATCATGACAGGAAACAGGGACCAAGTCACCTAGTCACATAGATACTGGGGTTTGAGAAATGCAAGAGTGTGAGTTCATAACCCTTATAACCATCAAGAGATATGATGCAAAATGCCATCTGTACATATTTATGATGAACTCTAGGGGGTTCAATGTACTGCAAATGAAATCAAAATAGTAGGGCTTAATTCTTCTGTTTTCTCAAGGTAGGGAGGGGAGACATGCCAGCATATCTCTTGGTATCAATTCTCCCCACATATAATGTCCATCAGATTTCCAATTAGTTCTAGGGTCCTTGAGAACTCACCCTCACACACACAAAAGACTGGGAGAGACTATGTCTTAACTCAAATCCCTCCGTTGAATGAGCAGGGGAGAGATTTCTCCTAGAGCCATACACTGCCCAAAGATATCCTCCAGCTGACTGTGGCTAAAACAACCCAGCCTAGTCATTGTTTCTTTCAACTCATATCATAAGATGCTCCTTCTTTATTTCAGAAAATTTAAATCAATGGAATATTCCACCAGGAGTAATCTCAAACTCACTAAACAATGCCAAGGTTCAAGTGCTTAAATTGGTAAGAAAAAGAAATATAAACATTTTCCTTTCACGCTAAAGCTCACTCTGCACTTCAGTCTTCAGAGCAACAAAGAGGGGCCAGTGGGCCCTGGCATCACAGTCTGTTCAGGGCTCTCCCACCAGCTCCCTCTGGTCCCCCCACTCTTTCCTAGGAAGATTCATTACATACTGCTCCTTCAGTTACCATGTAAGTCCTAACCCTGAGATTAGAAACACCCCCACTACATATGCCTAATTCATCTACACTGTCACCTTGTGACTACTGGAGCCTCTCATTCTCTGCCACCCTGACTCAAATTTCCCCTTCTTCCCATCTATCTAACCCTACACTCAGAGAAAACTGAAAAGAGAACTTGTTTTCTGAAAAACATTTAAAAGAACGGGAGTTTTCCATACACAAAAATAAACTCAAAATGGATTAAAGATCTAAATGTAAGGCCGGACACTATAAAACTCTTAGAGGAAAACATAGGCAGAACACTCTATGACATAAACCACAGCAAGATCCTTTTTGACCCACCTCCTAGAGAAATGGAAATAAAAATAAACAAATGGGACCTAATGAAACTTCAAAGCTTTTGCACAGCAAAGGAAACCAGAAACAAGACAAAAAGACAGCCCTCAGCATGGGAGAAAATATTTGCAAACGAAGCAACTGACAAAGGATTAATCTCCAAAATATACAAGCAGCTCATGCAGCTCAATATCAAAAAAACAAACAACCCAATCCAAAAATGGGCAGAAGACCTAAATAGACATTTCTCCAAAGCAGATATACAGACTGCCAACAAACACATGAAAGGATGGATGCTCAACATCACTAATCATTAGAGAAATGCAAATCAAAACTACAATGAGGGGTTTCCCTGGTGGCGCACTGGTTGAGAGTCCGCCTGCCAATGCAGGGGACACGGGTTCGTGCCCCGGTCTGGGAAGATCCCACATGCCGCGGAGCGACTAGGCCCGTGAGCCATGGCCGCTAAGCCTGCGCGTCCGGAGCCTGTGTTCCGCAACGGGAGAGGCCACAACAGTGAGAGGCTCGCGTACCGCAAAAAAAAAAAAAAAAAACTACAATGAGGTATCACCTCACACCGGTCAGAACAGCCATCATCAAAAAATCTACAAACAATAAATGCTGGAGAGGGTGTGAGAAAAGGGGACCCTCTTGCACTGTTGGTGGGAATGTAAATTGGTACAGCCCCTATGGAGAACAGTATGGAGGTTCCTAAAAAACTAAAAATAGAACTACCATTCGACCCAGAAATCCCACTACTGGGCATATACCCTGAGAAAACCATAATTCAAAAAGACACATGCACCCCAATGTTCATTGCAGCACTATTTACAATAGCCAGGTCATGGAAGCAACTTAATGCCCATCAACAGACGAATGGATAAAGAAGTTGCGGTACATATATACAATGGAATATTACTCAGCCATAAAAGGAACGAAATTGAGTCATTTGTGGAGAAGTGGATACATCTAGAGACTGTCATACAGAGTGGAGTAAGTCAGAAAGAGAAAAACAAATATCGTATATTAACACATGTATGTGGAACCTAGAAAAATGGTACAGATGAACTGGTTTGCAGGGCAGAAGTTGAGACACAGATGTAGAGAACAAACGTATGGACACCAAGGGGGGAAAACTGTGGTGGGGTGGGGATGGTGGTGTGCAGAATTGGGCGATTGGGATTGACATGCATACACTGATGTATATAAAATTGACGACTAATAAAACCTGCAGTATAAAAAAACAAACAGGGCTTCCCTGGTGGCGCAGTGGTTGAGAGTCCGCCTGCCGATGCAGGGGACACGGGTTCGAGCCCTGGCCCGGGAAGATCCCTCATGCCACAGAGCAACTAAGCCCATGCGCCACAACTACTGAGCCTGAGCTCTAGAGTCCACGAGCCACAACTACTGAAGCCCGTGCACCTAGAGCCCGTGCTCCGCAACAAGAGAAGCCACTGCAAGCCCACGTACCGCAACGAAGAGTAGCCCCCTCTCACCGCAACTAGAGAAAGCCCACGCACAGCAACGAGGACCCAACACAGCCAAAAATAAATAAATAAACTAAAAAAAAAAAAAAGATTTTACTATGTTCCATAAACAGTGCTAAATTCTTTACAAGTATAATCTCACTGAACTCCATATGAGATAAGCATTTTATTATTATCCCCATGTCACAAGAGAAAATCAAGGCACACAAGAATAATAAAGTAACTACTCAAGTTCACACAACTCTGAAGCAATGGAGTGGGGAATTCAACAAAAGTCCTTCTGACTCCAAATATTCTACACTACCATCTTTTGGATTTTTTTTTTCATGATCCCCACAGAATGACATAATCTTGGTAGTGAATGGGCCAAAAATGACTCCTCAGAGCCTACTATAAGGTAATGATGCTTTCTAAACTCCAAGTGCTGTCAGACCTGAAGGTAAAGAATGAACTGACAGGGGCTTCCCTGGTGGCGCAGTGGTTGAGAGTCCGCCTGCTGATGCGGGGGACACAGGTTCGTGCCCCAGTCCGGGAAGATCCCACATGCCGCGGAGCAGCTGGGCCCGTGAGCCATGGCCACTGAGCCTGCGCGTCCGGAGCCTGTGCTCTGCAGCGGGAGGGGCCGCAACAGTCAGAGGCCCGCGTACCGCAAAAAAAAAAAAAAAAAAGAATGAACTGACAGGCTAAAAAAGGGGTCCATGAGGGAAATTCTCAAGTAAAATATGAGAATAAAGTGAGGAGACAGGCAGCTAAGTCAATGTTATCAAACCAAAATGTTAGAAAGATCTAGAGCAGTTTTTGCTAAGCAAATGGTTCTCTCCACCTTCGCCTCCCCTTCAGTCTCTAATTCCTAGGGTACATGGGAGAAAACCAGAGAGGTTTTCTGGTAGAAATCGGGCTGGGAAACACTTAATCCAGAAACTATAGGGAAAATCTCAGAGACACTAACCAAGGCAAAAATGAAGTAAAAGTAGATAAAAAGGGACCACTTTAGTTTAGGTAAATTTAATGACTGTAAAAGCTGTTCACAAAGGAGCAAAGAAATGCATTTTCCATTTCATAGAAAGTTGCTTCACCACTTACAGCTTGTCTCCAAAGCTTCGTTACCTCTTTCATTAGTGACCAGTCATATCTCTCTTCCTGCTGGGAAGGTATGAGAGGCCAACCACTCAGGTCAGCAATATGCTGCAGAGTCCTTCAGAGTGGTCCTGCAGAGAACATGTCCTTTAAGTGTCTGAGAGCTGGCTGAGGTGATCTGAAAGAAAACCAGTCAGAAGAAGGCAAGGTAACAAGGACTGAACTACAGGGACTTAATGTGAATCATCCAGAGGAGAGGCCACCAAAAGGAATCTAATGGAGATAACAGGCCAGCAGAGACTGCATGGTTCCTCTGTGCCCCCAATGCTTAGAGGAAGAGACGTTTGATACAATGCTAATGCATGTAAGTTAAGAAGTCCAAAATAGGTCATTCCCAAACAGCCACTTCTCCCTTTTCTCTTGGGAGATGGCTTCTCCCCAGAGGCAACCATAAAGTTCAGGTGTGAGCTGCCTATCACAGACCCTGCCCCTCCTAATCCCAGAGGTAAGCTGTGATCCAGGCTGTACCAGTCAAATTCCTCCTTAAGATATTTATGGCCAATATTTGGTGAGAAAGGCTCTCTTTTTTCTCTAATTGAGAGCTGAAAGCATGTGACCCCCAAAATTACCAGAGGCCTCATTTCTGACCATAAGAATGAGTCAGTCCATTAGTAAATATTTATTTAGTGCCTATTGTGTTCTAGGAATTGTCCTACGTGCTAGAGATATCAAGAAGAACAAAACAGATGTTTTTTCTACCCTCAAAAGAGCTTTCAAGAGAAGACAGACAATATATAAACAACTGAAAATTATTTCAGGCACTAAAAAGTGCTATGAAGATAAAATGAGCTAATATAAACAGTGAAAAAAGCAAGGCAGAGGGAAGCTGCTTTCAGCACTACAGTGGGCCTCTCAAGGAGATGACATTTAAGAGAACTTGAAGGTTTAAAAGAAGGCAGCCAGGCAAAAATCAAGAGCCTCCTAAGCAACACAGCATGTGCACAGTCCCTGACACTAGAACTAGGTCTGAGGGGCAAAAAGGAGGTCACCAAGACTAGAGGAAAGAGAATAAAAAGAGTACAGGGCATATGAGGTTGGAAAGGTAGCTGGGGAAGATCACAAAAGGCCATGGACACCCTGCATTTTATGCTGGCTCCAATGAGAAATCACTGTGGGGCTTAAGCAGATGAGTGAGTGATCTGATTTAGAAAGGTCATACTGACTTCTATGGGGCAGAACGACTAGAGGGCAAGAATGGAAACAGGAATATGAAGCCTCTGAAATTCTCAGGTACTGTTGGTGGGAGTGTAAACTGGTACAACCATTTTGGCTATTTCTATTATACACACCCTGTTACACAGCAATTCCAAACCATATACCCTATAGAAATGAATATATACTTGCACTAAAACACAGGCATAGTCGTAGCAATTCTATTCATAATAGCTCCAAACTGGAAACAACCAAAATGACCAATATATAAATTGTGGTATATTCATATAATATGGATAAATATAATCATGGATGAATTGCACAATATCCATGCATCAAAAATATACACTGTATTAGAGCAATTATACTCCAATAAAGATGTTAAGAATATATATATATATATACACACACACACACACTGTATGATTCAATTTTATATCAAAAACAAGCAAAACTGAACTATGGTATTAGAAATTAGGACGCAGGGGAAAAGAGTAACTGGTAGGAACATGACAGGGGTTTGGGGAGTTCTGAAAATATTTTGTTTCTTAATTCAGGTGGTATTCACATGGGTAGGGTCACTTTGTGATGATTCATCAAGTAGTACACTTGTGAGCAATTTTCTACATTTATGATATGCTTCAATAAATAATTCATTTTCAAAATATAGAAACAGAAAACCTGTGAGGAGGCTGCTCTAATCTCCCAACCAAGAAATTATGATGGCTTAGAGAAGGAAAGAAACGGTCAGGTCCCAGATACATTCCACAGGTAGAGATGAAACAGATGAACTACTGATGGGGAGTACAGGAAAGTAAGTATCTAGGATGATTCCTATATTTTCGGTTTGAGCAACTGAGTGGTGCCACTTGCTGAGATGGAGGAGACTTGAAAAGAAGAAAGCTGCAGGAAAGTGGGAAGAATTCATTCTATTTTGGCCACATTAAGTTTAGGATGCAAGAAAGAAAGGAGACAAATGCAAATCTGGAGAGGAAGTGAATGGATGGAAGCAAAAAGCACAAGGAGCAGCGTGACAGAAGACGCAGACACTTCCTACACAGTCCCACATGAGCAGATAGCGTGGACAGGTGGAGATGTGAGTGAGCTGGTGGAAATAATGATGAGATAATGAGATTTCACCTGATTGTATCGATTTTCTCTATGAAATATGCGGCAAAGACATCAGCTGAGACTAGGATTTAGATAAGTGAGTGAAGATTTAGAGAGAATGAGAGTGGAAAAGTTACTTTACTGGGGAAATACAGTAGGATTAGGATTTCAGCACCATTCATTTGAGTTTTATGGCATGAATGTGAACTGAGTGCAGTTGGTTTATGTGAAGAGACTGTTATTTGTCCCCCAACAGTTCTCCTGTTCTTCCTCAGTTACTCCTCAGAACTCCCAATTTTTAACTGGGCACATTGTCATTCAGAATGAAGACCACACTTCTCAGCTTCTTCGCAGCCTGGCGTGATATGTTACCATCGTGGAAATAGGATGTGCAACTTCTGCAAACTGTCCTAAAAGGAAGAGGACAAGCCCTTCACCTTTCTTCTTCCTGCTTGCTACTAGCTAGGACATGGCTGCTGGAACAGCCAACCTGAATCATAAGGTAACCTTGAGAATGGAGGCCACACACAGCAGAGCAAAAGACAGAAGGAGCCTAGACCCTTGGTGATCATGGAGTCATCAAAATCACCAGTCCTTGGGCTTCCCTGGTGGCGCAGTGGTTGAGAGTCCGCCTGCCGATGCAGGGCACGTGGGTTCGTGCCCCGGTCCGGGAAGATCCCACATGCCGCGGAGCGGCTGGGCCCGTGAGCCATGGTCGCTGAGCCTGCGCGTCCGGAGCCTGTGCTCCGCAACGGGAGAGGCCACAACAGTGAGAGGCCCGCGTACCGCAAAAAAAAAAAAAAAAAATTTAAAAAAAAAAAAAAAATCACCAGTCCTGGACCTTCTATATCTAGATTTTTATGACAAAGAGAACTCCTACCTTATTTAAGCCACCATATTTTGAGTTTTCAATCCCCATCATCTGACCTAATCTATGTAACAAAGATTAACTGTGTGCTCTTCCCCAACAACGTTCAGCTGCTAGGGTGCGGCTGCAGAGTAAGCAGATAACCACTTTCACCAAGGTTGGAGTTTAGCCAAATAAGCACCATAGAAGAAAGGGAGACAAGAAAATGAAATTTATGAGGAAATGGTTCTAGCACAGCCCGGGGACGCTTAAGTAGAGAAAGATGAGAAAAGTGACAGAAAAATCCAACAGACCTCTGGTTCCACATCTTCTCCTTCATTCTGATCCTTCCACTAAATCTCACTTGTGGGGTTTATGTCACTTCGCATCAAAAGAGTCCCAAGTAACGTAAGTATCGGAACAAAAAAAGAGTCCCAAGTATCACCTTTCTATCTTTCTTGACAAATGGAATTTTTCCATTTTACAAAAGAATATCATACTAACATTACAACCCATACCACCAAACTCATCTTGCAAATAACCCTTACCTACAGTAGAAAGAGAACAGGAAGAGGTATGAAAAAGCAACTGAAAATCAAAGAAGCAAACATTCAGAAGACAAAGAAGAAAACAAGACAGTGTCAAAAAGGAAGAATGAACAAGTAGAAAAGCCTATGAGAGACTGTTTCCAGATCAATCACGTTGTTGCCTAGTAGGAATTACTTCATTTAGGAAATCTCTAGGTAATGCTGAAAGTTAAGACAATCCCCAGTCAGGACAAGGCCAGAAAGGAAGGGGATCATCAAGTTCCCAACATGAAAAATCATTGTTTTTGTTAGATGGACAGAACAGAAAAGTTCTGAGCGCTGGTAAAATTTCCAGGCCAATCTACAGAAGTTACATGCCAGGGGAATGAGCCTCCCTCAGCTGCACACCATGAACCATGGCTCCCATGACTCCAGAGGGAGGTGATGAAGAGCAAGGACAGAAAGCAGAGGAGAGGGTAAGGCACTAAGGAACAGGGTGGAGGACATAACACTGAACAACATCAGCAGAAGCATCACCCTCTCGCCACCTCTCTCTTTGCAGATGCTTCAAAGCTCAGTGTTGGAAAAGTGGTCTTACTCCTGCCCACCTCATCAGTACGTGTCCTGCCAGTCTCTGGCTCTGGGGCAAAGTGGACATGAGGAAAAAAAGGAAGATGGCAGTAGCAGACCTGTGGTAGTGTAGGAAGAAAAAGAAGAAGGAAGAAACTCATGAAGGAGGGAAGAAATGAGGAATATCCTCAGTGAAATGGCGAGAGGGAGAAAGGGAAAATCCCACAGCCATTCAACTAGACCTGTTAGTCCAGGGAAGGGATGCAGGAAACTGGAGCACACGTAAGTTAGGGATGCCTGCAGCATCAGAGACCTTGAAGGGCATGCTGATCTCTGACAGAGAGAACTATCAACGCACTTAAAATCACTTACACTTCCTGGCCTCTCTGCAGCAGGAAACTACTTGCCACTATGTATTCCAACCTCACCAAATTCCCAGAAAGAACGCTTTCAGGGCAGGAGAGAAGAAAAACAAAAAGCCTAGTTTGGAGCAGGCTAAAATTCAATTCAAGTGCCCTTCCATTGGTCAGGTTGAGAAGAGATTTTTATTTTACTAAAGAATTTCTCCAGAAAAAATTTTCATTCCCCCAAATTATCCAATCCAATACCCACTTCACAGTGCAAGTCAACAGTGCAAAAGGATACCTTACCTTCACCAGCACATAGTCCCCAGGCTGGGCTTGGACCCTAAGCCCAGGGTTAGTGACATCCTCCATCGCTACATCAGGAAAGATCACCTTAAGGTTTCCATCATTCCGGCCATACAGGTCAGTGGCAGAGCGTTTACTGAGCTGCAAAAGAACAGAGGAGAGGGTATCAGTCTGTCACAGTCATCAGTTCTTGGTCTGTCTCAGATCCCCAGGGGTCTGACCCATAGAGCATTTCTTTTTTTTTTTTTTTTTTAAGTATGATATCTCTTTTTTTTTTTTTTAATTATTTAGTTATTTATTTTTGGCTGCATTGGGTCTTTGCTGCTACGTGCGGGCTTTCTCTAGTTGCAGCAAGTGGGGGCTACTCTTCGTTGCCGTGGGCTTCTCATTGCGGTGGCTTCTCTTGCTTCAGAGCACGGGCTCTAGGCACACGGGGCTTCAGCAGTTGTGGCTTGCGGGCTCTAGAGTGCAGGCTCAGTAGTTGTGGTGCACAGGCTTAGCTGCTCTGCAGCATGTGGGATCTTCCCGGACCAGAGCTCGAACCCATGTCCCCTGCATTGGCAGGCAGATTCTTAACACTGTGCCACCAGGGAAGTCCCCATAGAGCATTTCTTAACCAAGGAATCACAAGACTAAGTGCTTTACTGCTGCTTCACCAACAAGGGCAGTAAATAGCACACAACAGAAGCTCAATAAAATTTTCTGACAATATAATATATGATTCAATCAACGAGTCTTTGATTACAAAATTACCTTTCGCGGGAATGGACCTCCAACAGGCCTGATGCCAAGGACATAGGGGTGATACACTTGGCAAAAGGACTCTCACTTCACAGAGTCTCATAGTCTCAGACTCTCATAGTCTCAGGAATGTTCTGGGGTTGTCTGGCCTGGGTTACTTGTCCCAGTGAATAGGCAGACTGGAAGCCAGAGTCTCCATCACAACATGCAAAAGACTGGGCCAGGAGAATACTAAAACCAGTATGATGGTATTAATTTCCAGAACATACCCAAGTCTTTCTGCTCCAATCATGATGAAGTGACAAAAACCAAATTTATCCTCAGGCCTTAAATAACCAGGAAACTGGACAAAATATATGAGACATCTATTTTCAGATACTGGACAACAGATTTGCAAAACTATGATCCCCAAGAGAAGGAAAACAAATGGGGTGAGCCCTTCAATCACCCCTGCATTCTACCAGAAGACATGTGCCAGACCAGAGAATGCAAAGCGGGGAGGGAGATCTCAAGGCAGAGCATGGTGGTTCTCTCTGAATTGAGGAAAGTTGGATCAAAGTCCAGGGAGCCTGCAATAGCTGGAAATTGTGGAGCAAGTTCGAGAGAGGAGGGAGCTAAGCAGAAAAAGAGCTGTAGAAATGTGCATAGCGGCCCTCTGAGTCTTTGCTGAATAATAATACGTCCCTGTGTGGAGCAAAAATCCATGATGTCAGACAAAGAAAGTAACCTGGGAACTGCCAGCTGGTTAGCTCCCAGATCTCACAAAGGGCTATGAATCATCTGTCCTACCACCAAATAGTCCTCACTGATTCCTTGGGATATGCAGTAACAACTCTAGAAGAGCCATAAGTAGTACTAAGACTAAACTATCCCTAGAATAAAAAAACTTTTCTAGCAAAGATTAAAAACAAGACTTGATGGCCATTCTGACCAGTGTGATGTGTGGAATCTAGAAAAATGGTACAGATGAACCTATCTGCAGGGCAGGAACAGAGAGGCAGACATAGAGAATGGACATGTGGACACAGGGGGGAAGGGGAGGGTGAGATGAACTGGGATATCAGCATTGATATATACACTACCATGTATAAAACAGATAGCTAGTGGGAACCTGCTGTATAGCACAGGGAGCTCAGCTCAGTGCTCTGTGATAACCTAGATGGGTGGGATAGGGGTGGGCGGTAGGAGAGAAGTCCAAGAGGGAGAGGATATATGTATACATATAGCTGATTCACTTCGTTGTACAACAGAAACTAACAAGATTGTAAAGCAATTATACCCCAATTAAAAAAAAAAAAACCTTGAGAGGATCAAACAAAACTACAAACGACAAGTAACAAAACTGCTTATCAGAACAAAGCCCAACACAAAACTCAGACACTCAAAGATAATGTCTGACAACATAATGTCCAACATCCGATCAAAAATCACTAGATATGCCTAGAAGCAGAAAAATGTGACTCATAATCAAGAGAAAAGTCAGTCAATAGGGGCTTCCCTGGTGGCACAGTGGTTGAGAGTCCGCCTGCCGATGCAGGGGACACGGGTTCATCCCCTGGTCCAGGAAGATCCCAAATGCCGCAGCGCGGCTAGGCCTGTAAGCCATGGCCGCTGAGCCTGCGCATCTGGAGCCTGTGCTCCGCAACGGGAGAGGCCACAACAGTGAGAGGCCTACGTACCACAAAAAAAAAAAAAAAAAAAGTCAGTCAATAGAAACAGACCTAGAAATGATAGCGGTGATGGAATTATCACAAAGATATTAAACCAGCTATTATAATTAGGCTCAAATACTAAGTTTCAAAAGAAAACAAGAACACAGAAGAGAAGCCGAAGATATTTAAAAAAAACCAAATGTAAATTACAGAGATGAAAAATATATGATCTAAAATTTTTAATTCAATACATAATAGCAAATGAGACACTGCCAAAGAAAAGAATAATGAACCTGAAGACAGAAAAATAGAAACTATTTAAAATGAAGCACAGATATAAAAAAGAGAAAAAAAACTGAACAGCCTCAGTGTCCTATGACACAATATCAAGTGGTTGGACATATAGGTGACTGGAGAAGGAGAGAAGAAACAGGGGGCAGGCGACGGGTGGCAGGAAGGAGGAGTACAGAAAAAATATCTGAAGAATAGTAAATGAAAATTTTCCAAATTTGATGAAAATTATAAACTCACAAACTAAGTAGCCTCAACATATCCCAAACAAAACACAAAGAAAGCCATGCCAAGACACATCAAATTTCTAAAAAGTGATAAAATGACAACTAACACAACATGTAATACTAAACTAAATCTTTTTCTTATAAATGACAGTTCTGAGCCAAGTGGAGAATTTAAATGGGGGTCTAAGGACTGGATGGTAGTAATCTAACAAGCTTAATTTTCTGATTCTGATGGCTGTACTACAGTTGTACAGGAGAATGCTCCTGTTTGCACAAAATACACACTGCAGTATTTGGGGAATTGGGGGCACCAGGGCAACTTACTCTCAAAAGCTTCAAAGAAAAAAGTACTATACTGCTACTTTTCTACAAGTTTGTGATTGTTTTACAATAAATTTTTTAAAAGAGAGAGTGTTCATGTTCCGTGATTTGAACAAACCAACCATAAAAGAACATTTATAAGACAAAGAGGGAAATTGGAACATCAACTACATATTTGATAATATTAAGAAACTACTGTCAATTATTTCAAATATGATAGTCACATTATGTCTATTTTAAAAAAGAGTCATCTTTTAGAGATATATACTGAAATAATTACTGACAAAATAATATATGTCTTGTACTTGCTTCAAAACAACTCAGTGGGGGCAGTAGAGATGAAACAAGATCAGCCATGATTAACACTGTATTAACAAATTGCTGAGGCTGGTTAATGGGTACGTGGGCATTCACTATCCTCTCTATACCTATTTTTTTTTTTTTTTAGATTCTCCATAATTTGAAAAGGTGGGGGGGGGGGGTACTTATAGGCTACAGAATGAGACAGATATGGGTCAAATTCTGGCTCTGCCACACTAGCTGTGTGACCTTGGGGAAGTTATTCCTACTTCTCTGAGTCTCCTTTCTTCATCTACAAAAGTGAGGTAATAACAGCACTACCCCCAAGGACTGTGGTGGGACTCAACGTGCTGATGACTGTAAAGTACACAGTTTCTGGCACATAGTAAATGCTCAGTATACAGACGTTATCATCTTCTCTGACACTGAAGACAGCAACCCGGTGTTTTAAGCTGGCCATGGGACTTCCCTGGTGGTCCAGTGCTCAAGACTCCACATTTCCACTGCAAGGGGCACAGGTTCGATCCCTGGTTGGGGAACTAAGATCCCACATGCTGCCCAGCGCAGCCAAAATAAATAAATGAACTGGCCATGACTGGAGGAAAGAAAGTCTCCCCTAAGAAAAAGTGAAGGAGGGAGAAGCGGAAGATGGCGGGAGGGAGAGGGGGAAGATGGCGGAAGAGTAAGACGCGGAGATCACCTTCCTCCCCACAGATACATCAGAAATACATCTATACGTGGAAAAACAACTACAGAACACCTACTGAACTCTGGCAGAAGACCTCAGACCGCCCAAAAGGCAAGAAACTCCTCACGTACCTGGGTAGAGCAAAAGAAAAAAGAATAAACAGAGACAAAAGAATAGGGACGGGACCTGCACCAGTGAGAGGGAGCCGTGAAGGAGGAAAGGTTTCCACACACTAGAAGCCCCTTAGCGGGCGGAGACTGCAAGTGGCGGAGGGGGGAAGCTTCGGAGCCGCGGAAGAGAGCGCAGCAACAAGGGTGCAGAGGGCAAAACAGAGAGATTTCCGCACAGGGGATCGGTGCCGACCAGCACTCACCAGCCCGAGAGGCTTGTTGGCTCACCCGCCAGGGTGGGCGGGGCTGGGAGCTGAGGCTCGGGCTTCCGTCGGAGCGTGAACACAGCCTGAAGGGGTTAGTGCACCACGGCTACCCGGGAGGGAGTCCGGGAAAAAGTCTGGACAAGTCTGGACTTGCCGAAGAGGCAAGAGACTTTTCTTCCCTCTTTGTTTCCTGGTGTGCGAGGAGAGGGGATTAAGAGCGCTGCTTAAAGGAGCTCCAGAGATGAGCGCGAGCCGTGGATAACAGTGCGGACCCCAGAGACGAGCATGAGACGCTAAGGCTGCTGCTGCCGCCACAAAGAAGCCTGTGTGCGAGCACAGGTCACTCTCCACATCTCGCTTCCGGGGAGCCTGTGCAGCCCGCCACTGCCAGGGTCCCGGGATCCAGGGACAACTTCCCCCGGGAGAATGCACGGTGCACCTCAGGCTGGTGCAACGTCATGCCGGCCTCTGCCGCCGCAGGCTCGCCCCGCACTCCGTACCCCTCCTTCCCCCCCAGCCTGAGTGAGCCAGAGCCCCCGAATCAGCGGCTCCTTTAATCTCGTCTGGTCTGAGCGAAGAACAGACGCCCTCCGGCGACCTACACGCAGAGGCAGGGACAAATCCAAACCTGAACCCCGGGAGCTGTGAGAACAAAGAAGAGAAAGGGAGATCTCTCCCAGCAGCCTCAGGAGCAGCGGATTAAATCTCCACAATCAACTTGATGTACCCTGCATCTGTGGAATACATGAATAGACAACGAATCATCCCAAATTGAGGAGGTGGACTCTGAGAGCAAGATTTATTATTTTTTCCCCTTTTCCTCTTTTTGTGAGTGTGTATGTGTATGCTTCTGTGTGAGACTTTGTCTGTATAGCTTTGCTTTCACCATTTGTCCTAGGGTTCTATCCATCTGTTTTTGTTTTTACTTTTAAAAAAATTTTTTTCTTAATAATTATTTTTTATCTTAATAACTATTTTATTTTACCTTACTTTATTTTATTTTATCTCCCTTCCTTCCTCCCTCCCTCCCTCCCTTCCTCCCTCCCTCCCTCCCTCCCTTCCTTCCTTTCTTTCTTTCTTTCTACTTTTTCTCCCCTTTATTCTGAGCTGTGTGGATGAAAGGCTTTTGGTGCTGCAGCCAGGAGTCAGTGCTGTGCCTCTGAGGTGGGAGAGCCAACTTCAGGACACCGGTCCACAAGAGACCTCCCAGCTCCATGTAATATCAAACGGCAAAAATCTCCCAGAGATCTCCATCTCAACACCAACACCCAGCTTCACTCAACGACCAGCAAGCTACAGTGCTGGACACCCTATGCCAAACAACTAGCAAGACAGGAACACAACCCCACCCATTGCAGAGAGGCTGCCTAAAATCATAATAAGTCCACAGACACCCCAAAACACACCACCAGACGTGGACCTGCCCACCAGAAAGACAAGATCCAGCCTCATCCACCAGAACACAGGCACTAGTCCCCTCCACCAGGAAGCCTACACAACCCACTGAACCTCCTTTAGCCACTGGGGACAGACACCAAAAACAACGGAAACTACGAACCTGCAGCCTGCAAAAAGGAGACCCCAAACACAGTAAGATAAGCAAAATGAGAAGACAGAAAAACACACAGCAGATGAAGGAGCAAGATAAAAACCCACCAGACCTAACAAATGAAGAGGAAATAGGCAGTCTACCTGAAAAAGAATTCAGAATAATGATAGTAAAGATGATCCAAAATCTTGGAAATAGAATAGAGAAAATACAAGAAACATTTAACAATGACCTAGAAGAACTAAAGATGAAACAAGCAATGATGAACAACACAATAAATGAAATTAAAAATACTCAAGAAGGGATCAATAGCAGAATAACTGAGGCAGAAGAACGGATAAGTGACCTGGAAGATAAAATAGTGGAAATAACTACTGCAGAGCAGAATAAAGAAAAAAGAATGAAAAGAACTGAGGACAGTCTCAGAGACCTCTGGGACAACATTAAATGCACCAACATTCGAATTATAGGGGTTCCAGAAGAAGAAGAGAAAAAGAAAGGGACTGAGAAAATATTTGAAGAGATTATAGTTGAAAACTTCCCTAGTATCAGAAAGGAAATAGTTAATCAAGTCCAGGAAGCACAGAGAGTCCCATACAGGATAAATCCAAGGAGAAACACGCCAAGACACATATTAATCAAACTGTCAAAAGTTAAATACAAAGAAAACATATTAAAAGCAGCAAGGGAAAAACAACAAATAACACACAAGGGAATCCCCATGAGGTTAACAGCTGATCTTTCAGCAGAAACTCTGCAAGCCAGAAGGGACTGGCAGGACATATTTAAAGTGATGAAGGAGAAAAACCTACAACAAGATTACTCTACCCACCAAGGATCTCATTCAGATTTGATGGAAAGGTTAAAACCTTTACAGACAAGCAAAAGCTGAGAGAGTTCAGCACCACCACACCAGCTTTACAACAAAGGCTAAAGGATCTTCTCTAGGCAAGAAACACAAGAGAAGGAAAAGACCTATAATAACAAACCCAAAACAATTAAGAAAATGGGAATAGGAACATACATATCGATAACTACCTTAAATGTAAATGGATTAAATGCTCCCACCAAAAGACAGAGACTGGCTGAATGGATACAAAAACAAGACCCATATATATGCTGTCTACAAGAGACCCACTTCAGACCTAGAGACACATACAGACTGAAAGTGAGTGGATGGATAAAGATATTCCATGCAAATGGAAACCAAAAGAAAGCTGGAGTAGCAATTCTCATATCAGACAAAATAGACTTTAAAATAAAGACTATTAGAAGACACAAAGAAGGACACTACATAATGATCAAGGGATCAATCCAAGAAGAAGATATAACAACTGTAAATATTTATGCACCCAACATAGGAGCACCTCAATACATAAGGCAAATACTAACAGCGATAAAACGGGAAATCGACAGTAACACATTCATAGTAGGGGACTTTAACACCCCACTTTCACCAATGGACAGATCATCCAAAATGAAAATAGATTAAGGAAACACAAGCTTTAAATGATACATTAAACAATATGGACTTAATTGATATTCATAGGACATTCCATCCAAAAACAACAGAATACACATTTTTCTCAAGTGCTCATGGAACATTCTCCAGGATAGATCATACCTTGGGTCACAAATCAAGCCTTGGTAAATTTAAGAAAATTGAAATTGAATCAAGTATCTTTTCTGACCACACGCTAGATATCAATTACAGGAAAAGATCTGTAAAAAATACAAACACATGGAGGCTAAACAATACACTATTTAATAACGAAGTGATCACTGAAGAAATCAAAGAGGAAATCAAAAAATACCTAGAAACAAATAACAATGGAGACATGACGACCCAAAACCTATAGGATGCAGCAAAAGCAGTTCTAAGAGTAAAGTTTATAGCCATACAATCCTACCTTAAGAAACAGGAAACATCTCGAATAAACAACCTAACCTTGCACCTAAAGCAATTAGAGAAAGAAAAACAAAAAAAACCCAAAGTTAGCAGAAAGAAAGAAATCATAAAGATCAGATCAGAAACAAATAAAAAAGAAGTGAAGGAAAAGATAGCAAAGATCAATAAAACTAAAAGCTGGTTCTTTGAGAAGATAAACAAAATTGATAAACCATTAGCCAGACTCATCAAGAAAAAAAGGGAGAAGACTCAAATCAATAGAATTAGAAATGAAAAAGAAGTAACAACTGACACTGCAGAAATACAAAAGATCATGAGAGGTTACTACAAGCAACTCTATGCCAATAAAATGGACAACCTGGAAGAAATGGACAAATTCTTAGAAATGCACAACCTGCCAAGACTGAATCAGGAAGAAATAGAAAATATGAACAGACCAATCATAAGCATTGAAATTGAAACTGTGATTAAAAATCTTCCAACAAACAAAAGCCCAGGACCAGACGGCTTCACAGATGAATTCTATCAAACATTTAGAGAAGAGCTAACACCTATCCTTCGCAAACTCTTCCAAAATATAGCAGAGGGAGGAACACTCCCAAACTCATTCTACGAGGCCACCATCACCCTGACACCAAAACCAGACAAGGATGTCACAAAGAAAGAAAACCACAGGCCAATATCACTGATGAACATAGATGCAAAAATCCTCTCAACAAAATACTAGCAAACAGAATGCAACAACACATTAAAAGGATCATACACCATGATCAAGTGGGGTTTATTCCAGGAATGCAAGGATTCTTCAATATACGCACATCAATCAATGTGATACACCATATTAACAAACTGAGGAGAAAAACCATATGGTCATCTCAATAGATGCAGAGAAAGCTTTCAACAAAATTCAACACCTATTTATGATAAAAACCCTGCAGAAAGCAGGCATAGAGGGAACTTTCCTCAACGTAATAAAGGCCATATATGACAAACCCACAGCCAACATCATCCTCAATGGTGAAAAACTGAAAGCATTTCCACTAAGATCAGGAACAAGACAAGGTTGCCCACTCTCACCACTATTATTCAACACAGCTTTGGAAGTTTTAGCCACAGCAATCAGAGAAGAAAAGGAAATAAAAGGAATCCAAATCAGAAAAGAAGAAGTAAAGCTGTCACTGTTTGCAGATGACATGATACTATACATAGAGAATCCTAAAGACGCTACCAGAAAACTACTAGAGCTAATCAATGAATTTGATAGAGTAGCAGGATACAAAATTAATGCACAGAAATCTCTGGCATTCCTATACACTAATGATGAAAAATGTGAAAGTGAAATCAAGAAAACACTCCCATTTACCATTGCAACAAAAAGAATAAAATATCTAGGAATAAACATACCTAAGGAGACAAAAGACCTGTATGCAGAAAATTATAAGACACTGATGAAAGAAATTAAAGATGATACAAATAGATGGAGAGATATACCATGTTCTTGGATTGGAAGAATCAACATTGTGAAAATGACTCTACTACCCAAAGCAATCTACAGATTCAATGCAATCCCTATTCAAACTACCACTGGCATTTTTCACAGAACTAGAACAAAAAATTTCACAATTTGTATGGAAACACAAAAGACCCCGAATAGCCAAAGCAATCTTGAGAACAAAAAACGGAGCTGCAGGAATCAGGCTCCCTGACTTCAGACTATGCTACAAAGCTACAGTAATCAAGACAGTATGGTACTAGCACAAAAAACAGAAATATAGATCAATGGAACAGGATAGAAAGCCCAGAGATAAACCCACACACATATGGTCATCTTATCTTTGATAAAGGAGGCAGGAATGTACAGTGGAGAAAGGAGAGCCTCTTCAATAAGTGGTGCTGGGAAAACTGGACAGGTACATGTAAAAGTATAAGATTAGATCACTCCCTAACACCATACACAAAAATAAGCTCAAAATGGATTAAAGACCTAAATGTAAGGCCAGAAACTATCAAACTCTTAGAGGAAAACATAGGCAGAACACTCTATGACATAAATCACAGCAAGATCCTTTTTGACCCACCTCCTAGAGAAATGGAAATAAAAATAAACAAATGGGACCTAATGAAACTTCAAAGCTTTTGCACAGCAAAGGAAACCATAAACAAGACCAAAAGACAACCATCAGAATGGGAGAAAATATTTGCAAATGAAGCAACTGACAAAGGATTAATCTCCAAAATTTACAAGCAGCTCATGCAGCTCAATAACAAAAAAACAAACAACCCAATCCAAAAACGGGCAGAAGACCTAAATAGCCATTTCTCCAAAGAAGATATACAGACTGCCAACAAACACATGAAAGAATGCTCAACATCATTAATCATTAGAGAAATGCAAATCAAAACTACAATGAGATATCATCTTACACCCATCAGAATGGCCATCATCAAAAAATCTAGAAACAATAAATGCTGGAGAGGGTGTGGAGAAAACGGAACACTCTTGCACTGCTGGTGGGAATGTGAATTGGTACAACCACTATGGAGAACAGTATGGAGGTTCCTTAAAAAACTACAAATAGAACTACCATATGACCCAGCAATGCCACTACTGGGCATATACCCTGAGAAAACCATAATTCAAAAAGGGTCATGTACCAAAATGTTCATTGCAGCTCTATTTACAATAGCCAGGAGATGGAAACAACCTAAGTGTCCACCATCAGATGAATGGATAAAGAAGATGTGGCACATATATACAATGGAATATTACTCGGCCATAGAAAGAAACGAAATTGAGCTATTTGTAATGAGTTGGATGGACCTACAGTCTGTCATACAGAGTGAAGTAAGTCAGAAAGAGAAAGACAAATACCGTATGCTAACACATATATATGGAATTTAAGAAGGAAAAAAAAAGTCATGAAGAACCTAGGGGTAAGACAGGAATAAAGACACAGAACTACTAGAGAATGGACTTGAGGATATGGGGAGGGGGAAGGGTAAGCTGTGACAAAGTGAGAGAGTCACATGGACATATATACACTACCAAATGTAAAATAGATAGCTAGTGGGAAGCAGCTGCATAGCACAGGGAGATCAGCTCGGTGCTTTGTGACCACCTAGAAGGGTGGGATAAGGAGGGTGGGAGGGAGGGAGACGCAAGAGGGAAGAGAGATGGGAACATATGTATATGTATAACTGATTCACTTTGTTATAAAGCAGAAACTAACACACCATTGTAAAGCAATTATACTCCAATAAAGATGTAAAAAGAAAAAAAAAGTGAAGACTCCAATGCTGGCCTTGAAAAATTCATTTATTCTCTAGCCCCAGGTGAGTACTGGCTTATGCTGGATATGTTTTTTTTTAAAAAAAAAAAAAAAACAAAGCCTTGTTTTGGTTCATTTAATTACCATGGGCTCTCTGTGGGGTTGATGAAGTGTTGGACAAAAATTAGTAACCTTTGAGTACTTATTCATTCAATCAAAAGACAGGTACACTATTCTGACCAGACCCTGTGTGAGGAGAGCTGGGCATATAATGACCTAATTCCTACTGGATAAAATGTGGATTACTAATAGACATGTTCATGTACAGGTCTCCAGAATCACAGTGACACCCTAAATAACAAAGCATTTATCGAGGCAAACACTTTTGAGGTATTTCACCAGCTCAGCATCACCAACCATCAGCAGCTACTAGACCAGAGCACAGGAAGATTCCTAACCCAAGCTGAGGTGATCAGACTCCCTCTCCTGGAAATCTGAATTGGAGCTAAAAGACACAACTTTGGTCTGTGAAAAACTGGAACTACACCATGAAACACAGGAACTATAGGGCTGCTGTACTCTACCACACAGATGAAGAATCAGGAAAAGCTGGTCTGAGGAGGAGAGAAGAAAGTCTGAGCCTCAAGGGCTTCCCAGACTGGGTACAGTCCCTTCCAGACACCTGGCAGTATTCTTGCCGTTGGGCTCCACAAAACACTCCTGAAGTCTTATACAACACAGAATTATTTTTGGCTTAGACTGAATGGCTTGAACAAGTTTCCCCTCTGTTACTCACTACCAGAGAGTCCTAACAAACACAAATACCAAGCAATTGCTGATTTTGACACTGCCATATCCTAAGGCATGGAGCAGGACTCTCCTTTCTCAAACCTGGACTTGTGAGGAGTCACAGAAAGAGCCCTATCTCTCTCTTTCCTCTCCTCTTCAATAGCCAAAGAATGCAGCTTCACAGAAGGTTAGGTTCCCTAACTCACCCCTTATCCCATCTGTTTAGTGCTCTAAATGATGACCAGGTTCCCAAGCTTGACCACAGAAGACTACAGAACTCCAAACTTCCAAAACGCAGTACATTTCTAAGAAAGTGTGATTTTTAAAAGGACTGAAAACAAACAATAAAATTGTTTCTAAAAATACACATATAATAGTGTTTCCAAAAAGGTGGAGCAGAAATACTTTTCACTAATCCTTGCACTAAATACAAAAATATCCTTCAGGAATGAAGAAGAAATCAAAACACTCTAAGATGAAGGAAAACAAAGAGAATGTGCTGCCAGAGTGTCTAAAGGGAGTTCTCTAAGCAAAAAGTAAACAAAAAAGAAGGAACCCTGGAACAACAGGAAGAAAGAAAAACAGACATGATAACTTGCAAAGAAAATCCCAAGCAACCTACCCAAAAAACTCCTAGAACTATTTAGTTCAGCAAGATCAGAGGATACAAGATAGAAATACAAAAACCAATTATTTCTACATACTAACAGTGAACATATGGACACCCAAAATAAAAATATAGTTGCAATTACAATAGCTAAAAAAAAGAAAAAAATGGGTGTAAATCTAAGAAAACATGTACAGGATCTATATGCTAAAAACTGCTAAAAGAAATCAAAGATCTAAATAAAGGGAGATATACTGTGCTCTAAAAAACAAAACAAAATATATATACATACATACATACACACATAGCCTCACCCCCTCCACCAGCACCAGCTGGGTACAACCCACAAAGGTCTTGTTGGCTTTTGTTGCTTCTTCTCGGAAGACAGTGATAAGTTCCTCCAAACGCCTTAATTTTACCTCTTCTGGGATATCATCCTTCAGCCTGTGATATGCCCGTGTCTTCTATTAAAAAAAAAAAAAAAAAGAGATGGAGGTCACCACGGACTTGTAGAATCCGTTCTTCAAACACGGAGGCAGACATGCTCATCCAATTTGCAATTTACAGACACATGTATAGGAACACAAGCCACACCACAAGGGTTCTCTAACTCTTGGGGCTTCTAAGAGAAAAAGGTAACTATACAGTGGAGCCACGTTTTTACAAGGGTTAAATTCTAAATTTAGCACATGGAAATCACAGACTCAAAATTGTTCTTGATATTTTTATAGGATACAGACACTAAATAATTCATATACCAGGTTACTCAGCAGCAGTGTTTATAAAGACACAAGATGCAAAGCATAGTAAATGTTTATCAATAGGGAACCAATAGGGTCTTCCCTGGTGGTGCAGTGAGTAAGACTCTGTGCTCCCAATTCAGGGGGCCCAGGTTCAATCCCTGGTCAGGGAACTAGATCCCACATGCATGCCGCAACTAAGAGTCTGCATGGTGCAACTAAGAAGTCTGCATGCTGCAACTAAAAGATCCCACATGCCACAACTGAAGATCCCAGGTGCCGCAACTAAGACCCGGTGCAGCCAAATAAATAAATAAATTTTTTTAAATTTATTTTAAAAAATAGGTAACCAGTAAAACAAATAATGGTTTATCTACACAATGGAATATTACACAGTTGTGACAAAGAATGAGATAGCTATGTATACAGATATGATTGCTCTCCAAAATATACTCTGAACAGAAATAAGCAAGGCACAGATCAACATGTATAATAACTTTGATGTAGAAAGTATACAAATAAATATATTTATAAATACATGAAATGTCTCTGGAAGGTTAAAGAAGTAGTTGCTAAAAGCAGTTGCCTTCAGGGAAGGAACTGAAAAACTAGGCAACCCAGGAAGAAAAAACAACTGCTTTGCACTGCATACTATTTTGACCTTTTGAATTTTATACCACACTCAGGTTTTACCCAAAAAAAAAAAAGAAAAGAAAATGTATCCTTGAAAACCTTTTAAATCATCCAAAATCATAGCGTACATACATGTTTATATATATAAACACACACACTTTATGTATATCTTTAGGTACGCAGCTCATAATGGAGTTGGAGAACCACTGAGCTAGACAAAAGTGGAAAGTCTATACACCAAAGTCTAGACATTCAAACCAATCTGCCTTTAAGAGAACTACCACATCCAGAGGGAAATGAAGAATGGGTAGAGAATTCTAAAACAGAATTCTCTTACAGGATTTACTCTATTCTGTCTTATTAACAACTAACCTCTACTGTGCACTTAACTATTATAAAACACTATTTTAAGTGCTTTATATATATTATCTTAAATCTCAAAATAACCTGATGAGGTTGGTATTTATGTTATCCCTTTTCACAGATGAAGAAAGCAAAAACTTTTCCCAAGGTCACACATTATTAAATGGGAAAGGCACAACGTGAGTGCTTGTTCTCATCCACTATGCTACTTGATTAAGCCTCTAGGACCTTAACCCTAATCTAGGAATTAGACTCCAAGTAAACACTCATATTCAATGCCCATAGGATATGCTTCCACCTCACACTGAAAACTCACTTCCCAACTCTAGCATTAAAAAGAATTTCTCGGGCTTCCCTGGTGGCGCAGTGGTTGAGAGTCCGCCTGCCGATGCAGGGGACACGGGTTCGTGCCCCGGTCTGGGAAGATCCCACATGCCGCGGAGCGGCTGGGCCCATGAGCCATGGCCACTGAGCCTGCGCGTCCGGAGCCTGTGCTCCGCAACGGGAGAGGCCACAACAGTGAGAGGTCCGCGTACCGAGAAAGAAAGAAAAAAAAGGCTGAGGATGGCTAGGAGGGCAACAAGGAGCCTCTGTAAAACAAATCACATCTGTTGGCCAAAAAAGAAGTTCTGCATATTAATAAAAGATTTTCGGTTTCTTTTAAAGAGAACAGTGCCCCTCCCTCCACTTTCAAATTCTGAACAACCTAAACATAATTTTAAATATTCTAATGAAGAGGAATATTAGCACAATTGTTTTTCATCTCAAGTTGCTGAACTGTATAAAAGGGTAGACAGGTTTATTAGAAAAAATAAAGAAATGAATGGTAAGATCCTTGTGGTTTCTCAAGGACAGCCTCGCTGCCACTTTCTTTTCTTCCCAGCTGTCCACAATCGACCAGAAACTGGTCGGGAATTATGTCAGTCTCAGCATAGAAGTAGCTCCTCCCCCAGCCCAGGGCTCACCTGTCTCATGCTATAGGCAAAGAGGAAGCCCATGTTGTACTGAACTTCCTGAAGCAAAGACACTGTCTGGAGGTGATCTTCCTCCGTCTCACCACAAAAGCCAGCAATGAAATCGCTGCTGAGGCTCACACCTGTGACACACAACAAAAGACAGCATGTCACTGCTGCTTACCTTCAAGAGAAGCCTTTGGTACCTGTGGATTACGGAGGGAAGGATAGAGACTGTAAGGCCTTCCCTGGAGCTAGCCAACCCGTGTGCAAGTAAAACGGAACAGTTATTATAGAGCAAGGAGGTAAAGGCCTGCTCATCAACAAGGTTCCCATGCCAGAGCCTGGCTTCTCAGTCTACATTCCCCTCAGTGCTAGAAAAGATATTTTTCACTACAAATATTGGATTTAGGGACACAGTAGGAGTCCGTATTTTCAAATTTGTCCTGCCTTAACTTTTTTTTAATTTAATTTTTATCTTATATTGGGGTATATTTGATTTACAATGTTGTGTCAGTTTCAGGTGCACAGCAAAGTGATTCAGTTTTACACATACATATATCCATTCTTTTTCAGATTCTTTTCCCATATATTTAGGTTATTACAGAATATTGAGTAGAGTTCCCTGTGCTATACAGTAGGTCCTTGTTGATTATCTATTTTATGAATTCCACTTATAATTGACATCATGTTATTTGTCTTTGTCTGACTTACTGCACTTAGTATGATAAACTCTTGGTCCATCCACAGTGCTGCAAATGGCATTATTTCATTCTTTTTTATGGCTGAGTAATATTCCATTGTATATATGTACCACACCTTCTTTATCCATTCCTGTCAATGGACATTTAGGTTCCTTCCATGTCTTGGATACTGTAAATAATGCTGCAATGAACACTGGGGTGCATGCATCTTTTCGAATTATGGTTTTCTTGGGATATATGCCCAGGAGTAAGATTACTGGATCATATGGAAGCTCTATATATAGTTTTTTAAGGAACATCCAAACTGGTTGTACCAATATGAAGGTTGTCTCCGTAGTGGTTGTCTCCATATGGCTGTCTCCACAGTAGCTGTACCAATTTACATTATCATCAACAGTGTAGGAGGGCTCCCTTTTCTCCACACTCTCTCCAGCATTTATTGTCGGAAGATTTTTTGATGATGGCCATTCTGACCAGTGTAAGGTGATACCTTATTGTAGTTTTGATTTGCATTTCTCTGACAATTAGCAATGTTGAGCAGCTTTTCATGTGCTCTTTGGCCATCTGTATGTCTTCTATGGAGAAATGTCTATTTAAGTCTTCTGCCCATTTTTGGATTGGGCTGTTTGTTTTTTGATACTAAGCTGCATGAGCTGTTTGTCTATCTTGGAGATTAATCCCTTGTCGGTCGCTTCGTTTGCAAATATTTTCTCCCATTCTGTGGCTTGTCTTTTCGTTTACGGTTTCCTTTGCTGTACAAAAGCTTTTTAAGTTGAATTAGCTCCCATTTGTTTATTTTTGTTTTTACCTTCATTACTTTAGGAAGTGGATCCAAAAAAGATATTGCTGCAGGAATTCCCTGGTGGTCCAGTGGTTAGGACTTGGCGCTTTCACTGCCATAGCCTGGGTTCAATCCTTGGTTGGGGAACTAAGATCTCTCAAGCCATGTGGCATGGCCAAAAAAAAGATACTGCTGCCATGTATGTCAAAGAGTGCCCTGCCTATGTTTTCCTCTAAAAGTTTTATAGTATCCAGTCTTACATTTGGGTCTTTAATTCATTTTGAGTTTATTTTTGTGTATGGTGTTAGAGAATGTTCTAATTTCATTATTTTACATGTAGCTGTCCAGTTTTCCCAGCACCACTTACTGAAGAAACTGTCTTTTCTCCACTGTATATTCTTACCTCCTTTGTCATAGATTAATTGACCATAGATGTGTGCATTTATTTCTGGGCTTTCTATCCTGTTCCAATGATCTATATTTCTGTTTTTGTGCCAGTACCATACTGTTTTGATGACTGTAAGTTTGTAGTATAGTCTGAAGTCAGGGAGCTTGATTCCTCCAGCTCCATTTTTCTTTCTCAGGATTGCTTTGGCTATTCGGCATCTTTTATGTTTCCATATAAATTTTAAAATTGCTTGTTCTAGTTCAGAGAAAAACGCCATTGGTAATTTGATAGGGATTGCACTGAATCTGTAGATTGCCTTGGGTAGTATAATCATTTTGACAATATTGATTCTTCCAATCCAAGAACGCGGTATATCTTTCCATCTGTTTGTGTCATCTTCAATTTCTTTGATCTTATAGTTTCTTAACTTTCATCTTATAGTGTTTTATAGTTTTCAGAGTACAGGTCTTTTGCCCCTTAGGTAGGTTTATTTCTAGGTATTTTATTCTTTTTGATGCAATGGTAAATGGGATTGTTTAATTTCTCTTTCTGATCTTTTGTTGCTAGTGTATAGAAATGCAACAGATTTCTGTACATTAATTTTGTACCCAGCAACTTTACCACATTCATTGATGAGCTCTAGTAGTTTTCTGGTAGCATCTTTAGGATTTTCTGTGTATAGCATCATGTCATCTGCAAACAGTGACAGTTTTACTTCTTCTTTTCCAATCTGGATTCCTTTTATCGCTTTTTCTTCTCTGATTGCCATGGCTAGGACTTCCAAAACTATGCTGAATAAAAGTGTCTTGTTCCTTGGGGTTCCCTGGTGGCGCAGTGGTTGAGAGTCCGCCTGCCAATGCAGGGGACACAGGTTCATGCCCCGGTCTGGGAAGATCCCACATGCCGCCGAGCGGCTGGGCCCATGATCCATGGCCGCTGAGCCTGTGCGTCCGGAGCCTGTGCTCCACAACAGAAGAGGCCACAACAGTGAGAGGCTCGCGTACCACAAAAAAAAAAAAAAAAAAAAAAAAGTGTCTTGTTCCTGATCTTAGAGGAAATGCTTTCAGCTTTTCACCCTTAAGTATGATGTTAGCTGTGGGTTTGTCATATATAGCCTTTATTATGTTGTTAGGTTCCCTCTATGCCCACTTTCTGGAGAGCTTTTATCACAAATGGGTGTAGAATTTTGTCAAAAGCTTTTTCTGCATCTACTGAAATGATCACATGGTTTGTACTCTTCAGTTTCTTTTGTTTTTTTGCGGTACGCGGGCCTCTCACTGTTGTGGCCTCTCCCGTTGCGGAGCACAGGCTCCGGACGCGCAGGCTCAGTGGCCATGGCTCACAAGGCCAGCCGCTCCGCGGCATGTGGGATCTTCCCAGACCGGGGCATGAACCCGTGTCCCCTGCATCGGCAGGCGGACTCTCAACCACTGCGCCACCAGGGAAGCCCCTACTCTTCAGTTTCTTAATGTGGTATATCACACTGATTTGTGGATATTGAAAAAAATCCTTACATCCCTGGGATAAATCCCACTTGATCATGGTATATGATCCTTTCAATGTACTGTTGGATTCAGTTTGCTAGTATTTTGTTGAGGATTTTTGCGTCTATGTTCATCAGTGATATTGGCGTGTAATTTTCTTTTTGTGGTATCTTTGGTTTTGGAATCAGGGTGATGGTGGCCTCACAAAATGAGTTTGGGAGTGTTCCTTCCTCTGCAATTTTTTGGAATAGTTTCAGAAGGATAAAAAGGATAAGTGTTAACTCTTCTCTAAATGTTTGACAGAATTTGCCTGTGAAGCCAGCTGGTCCTGGATTTTTGTTTGTTGGAAGTTTGGGGGGTGGGTTTGTCTGTCTGTCTATCTATCTATCTATCTATCTATTTATTTATTGCTGCATTGGGTCTTCGTTGTTGTGTGCAGGCTTTCTCCAGTTGTGGCAAGCAGGGGCTACTCTTCGTTGCAGTGTGCAGGCTTCTCATTGCAGTGCCCTCTCCCGTTGTGGAGCATAGGCTCTAGGCACATGGGCTTCAGCAGTTGTGGCACATGGGCTCAGCAGCTGTGGCCCACAGGCTCTAGAGCACAGGCTCAGTAGATGTGGCACACGGGCTTAGTTGCTCCAGGGCATGTGGGATCTTCCCGGACCAGGGCTCAAAGCTCCATCCCCTGCTTTGGCATGTGGATTCTTAACCACTGTGCCACCAGGGAAGTCCCTTGTTGGAAGTTTTTTAATCACAGTTTCAATTTCAGTACTTGCAATTGGTCTGTTCATATTTTACTTCTTCCTGGTTCAGACTTGGAAGATTTTACCTTTCTAAGAACTCATCCATTTCTTCTAGGTTGTCCATTTTATTGCCATATAGTTGCTTGTAGTAGTCTCTTATGATCCTTTGTATTTCTGTGGTATCAGCTGTAACTTCTTCATTTTCATTTCTTTTTTTGGCTGTGCCACATGGCATATGGAATCTTAGGGATCTTAGTTCCCCAACCAGGAACAAACCCTTGCTCCCTGCAGTGGAATCAAGGAGTCCTAACCACCGGATTGCCAGGGAATTCCCTCATTTCTGATTTTATTTATTTGAGCCCTTTCCCTTATATTCTTATATATAAGCCAAAGGTTTATCAATTTTGTTTATCTTTTCAAAGAACCAGGTTTAGTTTATCTTTTCTGTTGTTTTCTTCATCTCTATTTCATTTATTTCTGCTCTGATCTTTAAGATTTCTTTCCTTCTACTAACTATGGGTTTTGTTTTTGTTCTCCTTTCTCTAGTTGCTTCTGATGTAAGGTTAGGTGGTTTGAGGTTTTTCTTGTCTCCTAAGGTAAGATTATATTGCTATAAACTTCCCTCTTAGGGACTTCCCTGGTGCCGCAGTGGTTAGGACTCTGCGCTCCCAATGCTGGGGGCCCGGGTTCGACCCCTGGTCAGGGAACTAGATCCCACACACATGCCACAACTAAGAGTTCACATGCCACAACTAAGGAGCCCACGTGCTCCAACTAAGGAGCCAGTGAACCGCAACTAAGGAGCCCACCTGCCGCAACTAAGCCCCGGCACAACCAAATAAAAATAAATAAATAAATTTAAATAAATAAATAAATAAATAAATAAACTTCCCTCTTAGAACTGCTTTTGCTGTGTCCCAAAAGTTTTAGATCGTCATGTTTTCATTTTCATTTGTATCTAGGAATTTTTTGATTTCCTCTTTGATTTCTTCAGCAATCCATTTTTTAGCCTCCATTTGTTTGTGTTTAAATTTACAGTTTTTTTCTTGTAGTTGATTTCTAATCTCACAATGTCGTGGCTAGAAAAGATGCTTGATATGACTTCAGTTTTCTTAAATTTCCCATGGTTTGCATGACCCAGCATGCGATCTATCATGAAGAATGTTTCAGTACCTCATCCAAACATATACTTTTGAAGTTAAACACAATGTTCCAACACACTTTAATTTATTTAAGTATCCCAACAATCCAATAAGGTGAGTACTATTAACTCCATGTTACAGATGAGAAAACTGCAGCCCAGAGAACCTCCACACTATCCTGTCCCATCCAAATGAAAGTACTGGTACAGAACACAAGTTACAATAATTAGAAATTTGTAAAACAATGTAGACATTGTCAACAAATCTAAACTAAAAGACTTACAGAGTAATTTTATTCGGAGGAAGGGAAAAGAGAAAGGGGAGTAAGGGTTATGATAACAAGAAAGGAATTACCTCTAAGTACACATTTTTAAAAATATCAATTGCTCCCAAATCAGAACTAATTTAGACTATAACTTTGCCAGCTAACGAGCAGGAACGAGGTTTCTCTCATGTGTTCAGAAACACAAAGACTATAGAAAAGGAATCCCTTTAGTACCTGAGGCCACAAGCTAATCCACACCTCTGAGTATATCTAGCAAGACCAAGATATTAAAAAATCGGAAAGAAGAGAAAGAGAGAAAGGAAGAGGAGCAAAAGAAGTGAGAAAGGTGACACAATGTACTACCACAGGTGTTGCCTGTATCTGACCAAGAAGACTGGGGTCACTGGTAGAGTAATGTGCTCAGCAAAATATGTTTCTTAAATGTACCTGGGATAGACTCTCTGATATGATGAATTAATTCCACATAAGCTTCTCTTGAATATCTGCAATAAAGAACAAAAAGAAAACGCTTAGATGAACCAATCTTCTTTAAATGAATGCTATAAGAAGATAGCACTATGAACTAATCACATGTAATTACTTCTCATTCACATAGGACAGTACAAGAGTAAGTATCCAGAAGAGTCCTTTTGATCCAAATCCTGTACTATAACCTAATCCAAAGCCTATAAAATTTTAATTCAAGAACATAAATTACTCTAAATAGATGTTTTTATTTAACTAAGAAATGAAGACAAATTAACATTTAATATCTCTAAAACTCTTTGCCAATGTGGAATACAAGGAAATTACTAGTTCCATACAGCTTGCCATTTGTCACATGATCCTTTCAGTCTTATCTTTGCTATACTTACTATTCCCAAAGTGAGTGAATACATGGAGCTATATTTAAATTCTAAGACCTAAAAACCTTTAATGTTAAAAGCTAAAGGATTAAAATCTCAGTGTGCCACACAGTAGGTGCTTAATAAAACACATGCTAAACAAATGAAATGAGTGATCTAGTCCTCAGTCTATACTTATAGAATGAACAGAAGCAAGTTATAATGTCCATGGGTTTACTCATGTAATAAATATTTAGTGAGCAGCTACTGTGTGCCACACACTACACTAGGTTCTTAGACACTGCTTGGTCCTTAAGGAAACATGGAAAGGTATGGGATGCCCCCCCCGCAAGTAAGTCTGACCCCCTCCGCATGGCCTCCAATACACGGCTGCTTCCACTCTGGGCTGGTAGGTGGATCTGTTTACAGATATTGTCCCTCTCGTGAATCAGCTGCAGAACCTGATCAAATAGAACACATTAAAGGTCATCAAAGTCACACCAAAGAATCTTGCGGAAAGGAATACCACCCCCCACTGTTTCTCCACCAAGGTTAATTTTTGAGAATTAAGAGGCTGACTAAACCAAACACATAAATTACCGAAAATCTTTACTTTTGCTCAACCCACGTTCTGTCTGTCCCAGACATTTCACCTGATAGCACCTCTGCTTTCAAAGAGTGAAGAAAGTAAGCAGTGGTCAGATTCAAGCCATGGGGCTATACAGGGGTAGTGCCAACAGAGGCCAGAAAGGAAAAACAGCATTTGTTTCATCCAGCTTACAAACTAATTAGCCACTTTAAAAGATATCATCAAGAAACTAAAACTAGGGCTTCCCTGGTGACGCAGTGGTTGAGAGTCCACCTGCCAATGCAGGGGACACGGGTTCGTGCCCCAGTCCGGGAAGATCCCACATGCCACGGAGCAGCTGGGCCCATGAGCCATGGCCACTGAGCCTGCGCATCTGGAGCCTGTGCTCCGCAACGGGAGAGGCCACGACAGTGAGAGGCCCGCGCACCGCAAAAAAAAAAAAAACAAAAAAAACACACTAAAACTAGGAGAAAATACCTGAAAAAAAATACTGACAAATGATTTATATCAAGAATACATAAAGAACTTTCACAACTCAATAAGACAAATAACACAGAGGGGAAAAAGTAGGGGTGGGGCCAAAAGACAGACATTTCACCAACACAAAAAACCTTCCAAAAAAAGGTTTCACACATGAGCTACATACTACATGCCAAGCACATTGCCGAGTACGTTCTACCTGTTATATCTACTTCCCAATAACCCAAAGCAGGAAGTGATTATTAACCATTTTACAAACAAAGATGACAAGTTGAAAAGGTCACCCCTACTGGTAAAGCAGTGGAAGAGCCAGGACTGAACTCAGCTCTGAGGCCAAAGTCTAGACTGTTTCACACTGCATCACACTGCCCCCCACCTGTCCTTCCCACAACATCCTGTAATAAAACCTCTCTCCGCACAGCCCTCATGGTCCCACTGGTGGTCTTAGTATCAGTCCTTTACTTGCCCCCACCTTGGGAGATTTCAAATCTTTCCAAAGGATGGGTAGATTCAGAGGGCAATATATAGTAATACACCACAGGATCCCCTGATCCTCTGAGGACGGATGCCTCTGCTGCATGCTACTGGCTGCAGCCTTTGGCATGCTTAAGGATACTGATGTCAGTTCGACACACTAAACTCTCAATACTCACCTCATCAGGAAAGTCCTTGGGGTGGGGAGAGGTGAAACGAATCCTCATTTCAGGATCTATTCTGGAGACCTGATCCAGAAGGTAAGCAAAACGAAGGCCCCCTTGCTTGGCTTTATAGTTGGTAGAAAAGCCACGGCTAAGGTTGGTGGACACTGCATTGTTGAACTGGACCTCTGAAGTGTCCCGAAAACTATTAACATTCTGACCAAGGAGTGTCACTTCTTTCAGTCCCTGAAAAAGGGAAAATAAATATACTGGAAGCAATTTTAAAACATGTTTGGCAGCTTCATACCAAATCTCTAAGTAAAATTAGCTAAACCTACCAAGAGCCATCCATAAATGTACTCTGTCTTTAACCCAATAATTTCATGCTTGGGCACCTTGTCTGAAGAAATGAACTTCAGAATAAAACCTTATGTAAAAAATCTTCAAAGCATTTTTTAGAATAGCAAAAAAGCTGGATTCAAGCCCCATGTTCAATAACAATGGTTAATTTATAACACCCAAAATCAAGTTATGACACCATTCTGTCCACTGAATGTTATATAACCATCACCTATGAAGTATTCTTGCCAAAAACATTTAGTCTAAATCCCATCAAGCTTTTACACCTAACTTCCAGTTTACCAGAATTCAGGGCAATATTTTAAATGACAACATGAGGAAGCAATCAGCCAAACCCAGACATGTCTAATGCATCATTTAAGACACACAACAAAAAAGTGAAAGGACTGTTTTAGATTAAGAGAGTTTGAAGAAATATTACAATACAATCAAACAAAACTGTACAAATCTTGATGGGATCTTGGTTTGAAAACGGAACAGTAACAAGATATTTTTGGATAAATTAATAAATTTTGAATATGGGCTGTGTGTTAGAGAATATTAGTTAATTGTTAAATTTCCTACAAATGATAATGGTATTATGGTTATGAAGGGGAAAATTCTTTATTCTGAGAAGATACATACTGACGGATGCAGGGCAAAGTGGCCTGATGACTACCACTTACTTTCAAATGGTTCAAAAAAATATATTTATATATCTACAGAGATAGGCAGATAAAGGACATATGACAAAATGTTAATAATCATGTTTATTAGACTAGTCTTTCAACCTGTCTGTTTGAAAATTTGCATTGTAAAAGTTCAGAAAGAAGAATAATGGTTTCTATAAAGACTATTTTTTATAATTTTATTTTGACATAACTTCAAACTTATAGAAAAATTGCAATGGTGTAAAAAACTACCAGGACTTCCCTGGTGGTCCAGTGGTTAAGAATCCGCCTTCCAATGCTAGGGAAGCAGGTTCGATCCCTGGTCAGGGAATTAAGATGCCACATGCTGTGGGGCAACTAAGCCCGCACTGCAACTACTGAGCTCGCGCACTCTGGAGCCCATGCACCACAACTGGAGAGCCCACGTGCCATAACTACTGAGCCCAAGTGCTCTGGAGCCCGCGTGCCACAACTAGAGAGAAACCCGCACACCACAACAAAGAGCCCATGCGCCACAATGAAAAGATCCCACATGCCACATCTAAGACCCAACACAGCCAAATAAATAAATAAATAATTTATTTATTTTTAATTAAAAAAAAAAAACTCCCATATACTATTTGCCCAGATTCAATAACTGTTAACACTGTGTCCTATTTCTTTATTATTCACATTCACACCTCATGTATATACTTTGTCTCTCTACACACACACGCAAGCACACATTTTTCTAAGTCTTCTGAGAATAAGTTGCAAACATCATACTCTTTTACTTCTAAATACTTCAGCATATAGGAATATTTTCTTATATAATAGTAGTCACAGGACAATTATCAAAATCAGAAATAATGATAATATTATCTAATCCACATTCCATAAGCCAAATTTTCACCAACTGTCCTATGTCCTTTATAAGTTTTTTCTTAATCTTTATTCAGCAACAGCATGTCTAGAAATTTATCTTATGGATATAACTATGAAGATGGACAAAGATTAATGCATAGAGATGTACTTCTACACAGCACTGTTTTAACAGAGGAAGAACTGAAAGCAAATTGAAAGCTGCTGTCCTACAAGTAAATCATAGTGCATCCATACCAAGGAAGGCCACACAACTACAAAAATAAATTAAAAGCTGTTAATGACATGAGAAAATGTTCACACTATCACAGACAGGATACAACCTTGCTTAGGCAATGACATCACAATCACATTAAAATATATAATTTTTTTTTTTTTTTTTGCAGTACGTGAGCCTCTCACTGCTCTGGCCTCTCCCGTTGCGGAGCACAGGCTCCAGACGCGCAGGCTCAGCGGCCATGGCTCACGGGCCCAGCCGCTCCGCGGCATATGGTATCTTCCCAGACCGGGGCACGAACCCGTGTCCCCTGCATCAGCAGGCGGACTCTCAACCACTGCGCCACCAGGGAAGCCCACATATGTAATTTTTTTAAACACTTTTTCCCCCTGATTAGAATCCCACTCCAGGACCATGCAATGCATTTAACTGTCAAAACCCGAGTCTCCATAAAGACTATTTATTTTTACAAGTTGTGACATAATGTTAGCTTAAAAAAACAGGGTATACTAAATGCAACATGGATCCTGGACTGGATCCAGAAAGAAGACATTAGTGGGGAAACTGGCAAAATCAGAATAAAGTCTGAAGTTAGTTAACAATAATATACCAATGCTAATCTTTTAGTTGTAAGAAATGTACCAAAGTTAAGTGAGATGTTAACATTAGAGGTAACTATCTTTGCAACTTTTCTTACAGAAAAGTTTGAAGTTATTCCAAACCAGAAATTTTTTTAAAAAGATAGTGAGATATAAAACTAAGTAAAACACACACATATAAAGAGATGTAATGACCAAATGCAAAATGTTATGGGACAATTGGGAAAATTTGAATATGCGTGGACTAAAATGAAAAGATATTTAGCATTTTTTGTTAATCCTCTTAGAGGAATTAATGGTATTGAAAATATCCTTATTTTTTTTTAGGGATGCACAATCACTTAAGGGTGAAATGTCATGCTGTACTCTGAGATACTTAACAACAAAAAAAATAAAGGAAATATAGCAAAATGTAACAATTATTAAATTTCAGGGACTTCCCGGGCAGTCCAGTGGGTGGGACTCCACGCTTCCACTGCAGGGGAATCAGGTTCAATCCCTGGTCAGGGAACTAAGATCCCACATGCTGCGGGGCAACTAAGCCCACGCGCTGCAACAAAAGATCCTGCATCCCACAACGAAGGTCCCAAGTGCCACAACTAAGACCCGATGCAGCCAAATTAATTAATTAATTTTTAAAAACACACACACAATGCAGAATCTTAACTTTTCATAAGTCAGTGTCTTTGAATTCACTAAGATTCACTTTAATGTTATTAAGTTCCTTCTTTTATATGCAAATACCCTAGAAAAGTTAGGGGGTTTTTGTCACCACCTCAGTCTATTTAAACAGAATATCTCCATACCAAAGGAGTGAGTTTTGGTACTATTGGGGAGCTGGAAGGGGAGAGGAAGAAGACCACTTTAGACCACTTTGGATAGCACTGGGTGAGGTAAGGTATGAAGAATACGCACAGTGCCTGTAAGCAGCCAGAGACCGAATCAGGGAACTGAGAATCTGGGGATGGGAGAAGAGAAGAGAGCGTGCCCAAGTGCACAAACAAAGGCAAACTGTTGACTTAGAACTGGAGCAGGGGCTAGCTTCCCATGGTTCCTAAGCCAAGCAAGTAAGAAAACACAGAGACTCAAGTGGAAGAAAAGCTCTGTATTCCCACCTATTGTCCTCTTTTGCAGGTCTGGAAAATTAGGGCCTAGGGTTAGGGAGAGACCTCAAGGGCTGAGGGACCAGCTCCCAATAGGAGGAAGGCAGGAGATATCTCCCCTCTGGCCTCTGATCTGATTCACTACCCTCACCTAACCTCTGTCCCTCAACCAGTGAGCTGGCTCAGTGATAAAATGAACAAGAGATTTGGGAATAGCCTAGAACACAAAGACAGACTAATAAATCATTCTCTGAAAACTTACTAAGTGCCAGTAACAACTGTCCTTCCAGTAACAGTCCTTCCAATAACCTAGCAAAGAAGGTATCTACCCTCTTTTCATAGATGGGGAAACTATGTTTTGAAGAAGATAGTTAAGTGACCTATGCCAGGGCATCAAGCCAGAGAATGGTGGAGCCAGAATTCACAATCGTCTGACTCATGCTCTCTCCATTCTACTGTGCTGCAGCCCAAGCAAACCTCTCAGTGGATCTGCCTATAATTCCTGGGCAGCAAATCCAAGATGTATACCCAGGTATTTCCTCTGGCCAGGTATGGTTCTAAACTTGTACAGCTTAGAGACAGCACAGGCTGCAAAACTAGAAAGGTTGTCCTCATCCTCCCACAAACACGCTCAGAGTAAGAAGGGCTGGAGAATTTTTCACCTGCTCAGAAAGCTTCCTCACTTCCTCTAGAATGGAGGCAACAGGCCGACTCCTCTCCCGGCCACGTGTGAAAGGAACAATGCAGTAGCTGCACATGTTGTCACAGCCTCGCATGATAGACCTGGGGAGGAAAGCACCAGAACTTAGTAACAGGAGGAGGATGGCCTGGTCCAACCCAAGGAGCAGCTCCCTTGGCATTATCCTTTGGCTCTGAATTCTCTTGGCAACAGGCTCACACTGGACCAATCGGAGATCTAAGAAGCAATAAAGCAGACATTTTTTATCTTTAAAAACTATTATGGGGAGTTCCCTGGTGGCCTAGTGGTTAGGATTCCAGGCTTTCACTGCCGTGGCCTGGGTTCGATCCCTGGTCGGGGAAATGAGATCCCACAAGTTGCAAAACACGGCCAAAAAAAAAAAAATTATGTGTTAATCACAGGATATAAACCAAACTGTAACTGGTGGATGCAGTGGTTACCCTAAGGGACCGCAGTGGTGAACGAACGGGTTGCAGACATACCACACTTTCTACTGTTTATATTTACATATTTTTGAACTCTTTAAATCTAGACCAGAAAAAAATAAATACTATAAAGAGTGTATTAGGGGGCTTCCCTGGTGGCACAGTGGTTGAGTCTGTCTGCCGATGCAGGGGACAGGGGTTCGTGCCCTGGTCCAGGAAGATCCCACATGCCGTGGAGCAGCTAGGCCCGTGAGCCATGGCCACTGAGCCTGCGCGTCCGGAGCCTGTGCTCCACAACAGGAGAGACCACAACAGTGAGAGGTCCACGTACCACAAAAAAAAAAAAAAAGAGTGTATTAGGAATGGAGACCTTGGATTTAAAACACAAGGTTCTGCATCTCTCACTCATTCCTGATCCAAATGCTAAGTATCTAAGTTACATCACCCTCTTTCATTGCATCATGTATATGAAAGCCTAAATTTATCTTAAGGAAATAATGATGGATAGATGTATAGTAAAGATGTTCACTGAAGGACTGTTAAATAAATGTTAGCTATTAATTTTTATAAAGCATTCCAACAACAGAGTATTGGACAGCCATTAAAATGGGAGGTTGGCAAACTTTTTCCATAAAAAACCAGATGGTAAATATTTGAGGTTTTGCAGACTATACAGTAGAGACTCATCCTCCTCACAACTACTCAATTCTGATATTGTAGTGGCAAAAGCAGCCACAGATAATATATAAACAAATGGGTATGGCTGTATTACAATAAAACTTTATTTACAAAAATAGGCTATAAGCCTATTTGCCAATCTGTTAGAGAAAACTTCATGACATAACAAATGTACATTATTTTAAATATGAAAAGGTCATAAAACCAAGTACACCAAGAGCCAATTTTTATAAATAAATATACACAAAGCATACACATACAAACACAGAAGAAAGAACAGAGTGATACACACCAAACTGATAATAGTGTTTATCATTAGCTGGTAGGAGTATAGGTAATTCTTACTCTCTTCTTTATGTTTTTCTATCTTTCCACATATTCTTCAACAAACATGAACTATTTTGTCACCAGATCTTCTTTTTTTAACTTAAAAGATCAGAGGAGGGGAAAAAAAGATCCTGAAAGCCCTAGATATTTTAAGTGAAAAAAATAATAAGAGTATAGAAGGGAGGGTAGGAAAGATTCCATATTATATACATGAATGCATGTGCAAAGAATACCTCTGAAAGGATTATATAAGAAACTCCTAACATGGCTGCCTCTGAGAGGGAGCCTAGGAGACTGAGGATGACAGGTGTGAGGGAGTCTTACTATACCATCTTTTGTCTTCAGTTTTTTGTACTATGTGCATTAATTTTTTTAATGTAATAAAATTAACATGTTATTTTAAAAGTAAGAAAGGAGAAGCTGACTCCCCATCTCTTGGTCAGTGACTCACACAAAAGCAGAAGTGGCACTGGGGCTCATCTGGACTGGCAAGACATCAGCATAGGTCTCATCCATAGAGAGCAGAACATTGGCAGCTTGCTGGCCTGACTCGGCAACAGCAAGCAGCCGAGGAAGGTCCCTGTAGGCATCTGGACCAGCCAAAATATCCACCGTTTTCTCTCTGTTGAGGATCTCCTCCTTCAATCTCTCAGCCATGCAGCCTGGGAGGGAAAAGAAGTAAGCTAAGACCTGTTCCCAAATTCATCTCGTCTCACTTCTTTTTAGTACACATTCTCTCCAGCTGGATCAGAGACCAGGTCACAGAAACTTCTCTAAGAGTTTAGCAGCATCCCTCAAATTTGCCCAACACTTCTATACCTCTGGAACCTGCATATTCCTATATAAGAAAACCACAGGAAAAGAGCTCTATAGCAATTCAATTAAATGCCTGGAAAAAATGAAACCACCACCCAAAAACCTTTCTAGACATGAACCACCTCTTTTTTCAATTGAAAATTACTTGGTGCTACAAATAAAAACTATTTTGTGTCAGGAACTTATTTATTAAAATAAAACTTATTTATATACATCTGCACTTACACACTTTATCCCTCTTGTTGCCCATAATACTTATTAAAACCTATAAGAAATGAGTTATCCATCTACGCTGGTATCTTCCATAATCAAGAATACCACTATTAGTAAAACTATACAATTAAAAAACTCATTTTATTTAAAAAAAAAAAAAAACCTTTAAAAACACTGGTTTAAGAACTATTCTTGGCTGTACAACCGTGTATAGCAGCATCATTCACAATAGCCAAAAAGTGGAAGCAATCCGAGCGTCCATAAACAGATGTGATATATACATACAATGGAATATTATTCAGCCTTAAAAAGGAAGGAAATTCTGACACAAGCTACAGCCTGGATGAACCTTGAGGGTATTATGCTAAGTGAAAAAAGCCAGTCACCAAAATGTTGTATGATTCCATTTATATGAAGTACCCAGAGCAGTAAAATTCACAGAGGCAGAGAATAGAATGGTGGTTGCCAGGGACTGAAGTGAGGGAGGAATGGGGAGTCATTACTTAATTGGTGTGGAGTTTCAGTTTGGGAAGATGAAAAAGTTCCTGAAATGGACGGAGGTGATGGCTGCACAACAATGTGAATGTACTTAATACCACTGAACTGTACATCTAAAAGGGGTCCAAATGGTAAACTTTATGTTACGTATACTTTATCACAATTAAAAGAAAAAAACTATTTGGGGGATTTCTGACATTCCTAACAGATATATACCCAGGGGCTTCTATAATGAAGGAACTGGAATGGAACAAAACATTCTAGCTAATCTTTCCATCCTCCTGCATCACTCAGTACATTAATCTGTGTAATAAAGGATATGCTCCAACCTGTGTTTCGACCCATCATCAAGAAGAATTAATTTAACTATTGCACAATGGACACAGTCTATTTTAAGGTTAAGTACATTGACTAAATTCTGGGACCATGAGGGTACAGAATATTTATTTTTGAAATATTCCTCCCAGCTATCTATACCAGAGCTGTCCAATAGAACTTTCTAAGACAATGATAATGTGCTGTATCTACACTGTTCAAACTGGTAGCACTAGTCAAGTGTGGCTACTGAGCAGTCGATATGTGGCTAGTGAGACTGAAGAAGTGAATTTTTAATATCATTTAAGTGTAATTAAATTTAAATGACCACATGTGATTAGTGGCTATTATACTGGTCAGTGAATAATTAGATCTTCACTTGCGCATGCTTCAGGAGTCAAGATAAAAGGTGCCTACGTGGTAAATTCAAGCTGCCCCTTCAGACTCCAAACTCTCTCCTATCTACTACTCTGTGCCACCATGAGCCCCATCAGACTAGTAAGGACAGATCACTTTCTGAGTACAGTACCTATTACTTTAAGGCACTAAGAAAAGCCCTCTTATGAGCTTTATCTCATTTAATCCTACAGCCTCTGACGTTAAGTATAAGAGTTGAACGGCATGTATAAGATTGTATAAGATTTCTTCACCACTGGGAATCCAGCCTCTAAGGGAAATCCTAGCATATAAAGCTACACGGAGCCCAAGTCTCACAAAACTCACAAAATCTGCAAATTACCAGATACCTAGAATCCCAATCCTCAGAGGCACTCGGGAGCGGAGCCGTTTTGACTTCAAGGATTTGAGCTGATGTAAACGATTCCAGATGGTCTGTTCAGCCTTCTCCCTGCAGAGGTCAAAAAAGGTAGACCTGAACCTGAAAATAAACTACAAAGCAATCTAAAAGAGCAAGACAATGGGAAGAATGGGAATTCCCTGGCAGTACAATGGTTAGGACTCCACGCTTTCACTGCAAAGACACAGGTTCAATCCCTGGTTGGGGAACTAAGATCCTGAAAGCCATGCGGTGTGGCCAAAACTATTCCTAGAATGATGCCCTCCCTGCACATCTCCAAATCCTGACAAGCCTTTAAGCCAAAATCAAAAACAATCTACTCCACAAAGCCCTCCCCAACTCTCCTCTGTTGGAGAGTTTGTTCTCCTGTCACTTTAACTATTCTATTCCCTGTACTCAGCAATTTCTTTTTACTGTTTGATTTTTTTACCTAGTGCTTTCTGCCAGATGTTAGAGCTATTTGTGTATGTGTCTTAGTTCCCATATCAGACCAGACTCCTTAAAGTCAGGCTCCATGGAGGAAGGGTTCATTTCGGAATCTCTCAAAGAACCTAGTCCAATGTCTTGCAGCAAAGACCCTCAGGACAAAAATGCTGGATTAATTAATTGATAGTATAGCCAGCTGAGGAAACATAACACCAACATGCCTTGTACACAGAGACAAAGTAATGAACAGGGTATGTTCACTTCTGATGGATGCCACCCATCTCTGTTCAGAAGAACTCTGTCCCTGACCACTGACGGTACCTAGCCCTTATGATGTGAGGTACATCATAAACATGTGCCACTGGCTGCAAGAAAAACCCAAGGAAAAGTTGGGCAACTCAGCACACTCTCGGTTTCCTCATCAATAAAATGAGTTTGATAACAGCACCTACCTCACAGGGTTGTTGTGAGAATTAGTTAGTGCACGTATAGTACTCAGTACAAGACCTGACATTCTACCATTACTATCTCCACTGGTGTACAACTGCAAATCCACTGGCTCATCTCCATAGGTAGGGCCAGCCTGGCACCGTTGGCTCTGGCATTATTATATAAGATATATTCACTCTCTAGGTAAAGAACAAATTCCCACCTGATAGAACATGTGACAAGGAGGACCACATCAGCCTGGGTGGAGAGCAAGGAAAAAAAAGAAAATTATGATCTTTGAAATTAACCTTTTAGAATCACTGCCCACAGCCCCTTTTTTTTTCAGATTGTGGTGAAACACACATAACATAAAATTTACCATTTTAACCATTTTTAAGTGTACAGCTCAGTAGCATTATGTACATTCACACTGCTGTGCAGCTATCACCACCATCAACCTCCACAACTATTTCAACTTCCCCAACTAAAACCTGTACCCATTAAACACTAACTCCCCATTCCCCTCTTCATGGCCCATTTTTAACCTAGTTCCTTGCCTGAAGGTGAGCACTACCTTAAAAGTTTCAAAAATAACTGCAACAAAAGTACAGCTCGGTCCCACACTGCACTTTCCTCAAGGGAATTCACTGTCACTAGGCCACAGCCTGCTCATGAAACTCCACCCAAGAACTGGCACACATGCAGAATCTCGCCCAGGAAACAAGGGGAAGCAGGAAATAGTGTGTACCTCCTGAAGGTTACTGGTCCGGAGGTAGCCACTCTTCTGTAAGATGGACCAGGCTATCTCTGTGTCATTCACATTCATCTGGCAGCCATAGGTCTCAAGGTAGACTGCAATGAGAGGGCAATTCCACTGTAGGCAGATGAAAAGGGACAGCATGTCTCAAAAGGGCTCCTCCCCAAATGCCCCAGAAACACCTGAGGCAACTGGTTAGCCGCTAAGTCCCCTGTTGCCTCAATTCTAAGGCGTCATTAACTGCCAGATGTACCCCCAAATTAATGACAGCCTTTCAGAACAAAAGAAATACTACATTATATACACACACCAATTACAAGCCATATCATTTAAAAATGGAGAAAACATGCACCTGAGAATCAGGAAATATGGTTATAAAAACAATTAGAAAAGGGAGAACTAGTTGACAATAATTATCAACCTGGGGGAAATAAATTTAAATCCATGTTAGGGTTTCCCTGGTGGTGCAGTGGTTAAGAATCCGCCTGCCAATGCAGGGGACACGGGTTCAAGCCCTGGTCCGGGAAGATCCTACATGCTGCGGAGCAACTAAGTCAGTGAGCCAAAACTACTGAGCCTGTGCTCTAGAGCCCACGAGCCACAACTACTGAGCCTATGCTCTAGAGCTTGCGAGCCACAACTACTGAAGCCCGTGTGCCTAGAGCCCGTGCTCCGCAACGAGAGGAGCCATTGTAATGAGAAGCCCATGCATAGCAATGAAGACCCAATGCAGCCAAAAATAATAAATAAATAAAACAAATAAATTTATTTTTTAAAAAATCCATATGTTACACTCCTCCTTCTCAAAATGAGGTTCTCCAGACTCTGGAGGGAGCAGCAGTGGCCAGAGGGTACATAAAGCCACAAAATAAAAATGAGGCAACTTCCTACAGTAACTTCAAACGTCTTAAGTGAAAGCAAGCATGGCTAACATGACATAAAACACATTTGCACAAAGTTATAAGAACCTCAATTTCACACCGTAGTAAGACCCTTCAAACTAAATTCCTATCTCAACCCCTGTGCCCACCAACGCACTTTAATCTACAAACCCAAATAAATTCTAAATGGAGTTAAAAGTTGAAGGATAATCACATGAAAACCAATAGGAAAGATCAGTAATTTTTTAAAAAAAGAAACAATCAGGATTTTTTTTTAAACCTTCCTTGGCTCACTTCCCTTGTATAAAAAAAGAAAACACCAAACTTATGTCAGGCAGACACTGAAGGGAACAACAAATTTTAAAGGACTACAAAATACTGAGCAGGAGTCACAAGGTATACAGACTCCTTGATTTACCAATTCAACTCCTAGAAATTTATTCCAGAATAAAATTTTTAAAGAAGCTATCTATATATGCATGTATCTGTATACATATATATGAGGCACTTATTATAGTGTTATTTATAATATAAAAATTTTTGAAACAACCTAATGTCCCAACAATTGGAAAACATCATGGTACAGCATGTGATATTTTGCACCAATGTTTTTAAATTTAATTATTAAGACTAGTATTTGGAAGAATATTAAATGAAAATAGCACATTACAAATAATTTGCACCATATGACTGCAACCAAATCATTAAGAATTATAAAGGGAAATTTTTTTTTGAAACAGTGCAAAAGGGGAGAGATCTGGTTGTCTCTTAATGTCTCTTCAACCTTTTTTTTTGGCTGTATTGGGTCTTCATTGCTGTGTGCGGGCTTCCTCTAGTTGCGGTGAGCGGGGGCTACTCTTCGCTGTGGTGTGCGGGCTTCTCATTGTCGTGGCTTCTCTTGTTGTGGAGCACGGGCTCTAGGCATGCAGGCTTCAGTAGCTGTGGCATGCAGGCTCAATAGTTGTGGCTCATAGGCTCTAGAGCGCAGGCTCAGTAGTAGTGGCACATGGGCTTAGTTGCTCCACGGCATGTGGGATCTTCCCAGGCCAGGGCTCGAACCCGTGTCCCTTGCATTGGCAGGTGGATACTCAACCACTGTGCCACCAGAGAAGCCCTCAAACATTTTTTTTAAGGCATTTTAACTGAGTGCATTATGTTTCTCAGAAGACCTCTGCCTAAGCATAATGATTTTCTACAGCACCAATTATGAAACCTACCTTATAACTTAGGATGATCTAAAAATCAGAATAGAGATCATAAGGGTTTCCAAAGGTAACCAAAAAGAGGACTACCCAGGACTTCTACCCACAAGTTGCGTGTACCAAAACTATAAATTCCTTTATATTATTGTTACTTGGTAGAGTCTGACAATTCCATAACTTAGCAGCCTTCCCACTCTGTTAACCCTCCAAAGCCACGTCTGTAATAAAAGACCTGTTAAGAATCAGACTATCGGACGTTCCTGGTGGCACCGTGGTTAAGAATCTGCCTGCCAACCCAGGGGACATGGGTTCGAGCTCTGGTCCAGGAAGATCCCACATGCCATGGAGCAACTAAGCCCACGCACCACAACTACTGAAGCCCGCGTGCTGCAACTACTGAAGTCCGCATGCCTAGAGCCCATGCTCTGCAACAAAGAGAAGCCGCTGCAATCAGAAGCCCGCACCCTGCAGTCAAGAGTAGCCCAGAAAGCCCGCGTGCAGAAATGAAGACCCAACGTAGCCAAAAAAATAAAGAAAGAATCAGACTACAGATACTGGAAAGGAGTAAAGCAGGAAGTCCAAAGAGAAGTAAAGTAAAACCAACCTTTTCTCTGCCTTCCTAAAAGATCATCCACTGTGAGATATGGGGGTGGGTCCTCCACATCTGGAGTAGACGGTTTCTCTTGAGGAACTGAAGCACTTCTTAAAAAATGCTGAAAAGTCGGTCCAGTGGCCAGCCTGGAGCTGAAATCCTTCCAAACTCCATCCTCCTGCTGCCTCTCTGGACTGGGACCTGCAGAGCTGCGGACACCACTGTGTGCCCTGCAGGTCCTAAGCAGCAGCCAGGACACAGAGGTCAAGGGCCCCCACCTCAGACATCTCTGTGCTTGGAGGACACACTGTAAAGGATGCATGGCACTAAAACAGCCCAAAGACTGCAAGAGAATGACAGACATCACCAACATTTATTGAACACTATATACAGGGCACTGCTCTAAGCACTTCCAAGTGTATTAATACATTTAATCCTCACAAAAACCCAAGAAGGTACTCTTAATAATATTGTCCCCTTAATAATATTTTACAAGTGAAAAAACTGAGGCAACTTGCCAAATATCACACAAAGAAGTGCCAGAGATGAGACGCAAATCCAGGTAGTCTGTTTTCAAAACAAAGGGGTGGTAGAGATGAAATGAGAAGCCCTGACAAAATAACAAAGTAGCACCTTGTGCCAGAAACAGTTCCAAGGGCTTTAAGTGTATCAGCTCTTTAAACCTTCACAGCATCCTGAGTAACATAGGCAACAGACACTATTATTATCCCCATTCAGAGAGGAGGAAATAGACAGAAAGGCTGAGGGACTTACCTAAGCTCCCACAGCCAGTAAGCAGCAGAGTCGGGATTCAAATAAAGGTCTCTATTACAACAAAGCCTCTGTCCCTAGCCACCTTGCTACACCGCCTCCCCACACTGTGAAAACCATTTACTGAGGGCATCTTCTTTTGGGTTCCTTCAAAAGTAAAGTATCTAACATGGGGGCACCATATGCCTGATCGGTGACTACTTTCGACCTCCAAGAGTCTCAGATTACTGCCCTTCAAACTTCCCACCCAGACTCTCTCACATATGGCTGGGGGAGAGAGATGGAAAATGGCACAACCTTTACAGAGAGCAATTTGCCACCTTCCATCAAAATTACAAACACACAAACCCTAGATAACTAATAAGAACCTACTGTACAGCACAGGGAACTCTACTCAGTACTCTGTAATGACCTACATGGGAAAAGAATCTAAAAAAGAGTGAATATATGTATATGTATAACTGATTCACTTTGCTATACAGCAGAAACTAACACAATACTGTAAGTCAACTATACTCCAATAAAAATTAATTAAAAACACACACACACAAAAACCCTTTGACCAAGCAGTTCCATTCCTAGGTATTTATCCTACAGATAGATTCATGTGCAAAATAACCTATGCATAAGGATATTTGATGCAGCAGTGTTTCTAACAGCAAAGAAACGGGAAAGATCTAAATGTCACCCATAGGGGACTAGTTAAATAAGTCACAGTACATCCATACAATGGAATAAGATCCAACCATTAGAAAGTGAGGTTGAATCTATACATGACAAAAAAGCAAAGAAGCAAAGTGCTATACTAGATATAGCGGGCCATCCACAAATCTGTGTAGGAAAGAAGACATGAATATTCAGGTACATATTTATAAATGCACACAATATCTCTAGGATGCATAAGAAACAGTGGGTGCCTCCCAGGAAGGAACCTAGGTGACTCAAAGTACGAAAGGTGGAGACTTACTTTCCACCACATATTCTTAATGGACCCCACATCTCCAGCCTGACTACCTCACTCCAGCCATACCAGACATTTTTGTACTGATCTTCACTAGCTTCTAGGCTTTTACACATGCTGTTTTCTCTGGCTAGTGTATCTTCGCTCAACTGACGTGGCCAACTCCTACACTACTTTTAGGTCTCTGCTTCCTCCTGGAAGCCTTTCCTGGCCACCACCGCCAAAGTCTAGGGGTCCTCCCCTAGGTTCCCAAAGCCTCCTTATAACTATCACAAGACTCATCACACTTTGCTGTTAATTACTGCTTATCTCTTGTAAGCCGGAGGTCTCTGAAAGCAGGGAACAAATCTCATTCATTTTTATATTCTTAGTATCTCCCATTCTAGTAACATGGCAGGTGCTATACATGTAAAATGAGCAGATGTGGCCTGTTACTTCTCCAACCCCATCACCTGCTGTACATGCTACCAGCATTTTAGGCAGGAGCAATGCCAACCTACTTTCAAGTGACAGACAACAGCAGACTTTTAGTGTGAACTTTAAAGTCACCCGTTTCTGCCCCTTACTTGTTGTGTGACCTCGGGAAAGTCAAATTCCCACCTCTGAGCCACGAATTTCACATCTGTAAAATAAGGATAAAAATAATACCCACCTCTCAGAGGTGTTGTGAGAATTAAAGATGTTAAAACCTAACTTGGCATACAGTAAGTCTTCAGTAACTGCACAATTGCAGCCCACACCTCCTTTGATGGTGGGTATAGAGCATTGTGGTTAAGACGCGAGAGACAGAGTCTGACCCAACTGCTGCCTCGCCAGGTAACTTTGGGCACGTGGAAGCGTCTTAAGTTCTGGGAGCTTCCATTTCCTCATGTGTAAAATGGGAATAATAGTACCTATTAGAGCACCTGTCTCCATGTCTGTTGTGAGGATCAAATGTGACAATGCGAACAAAATGCTTGCATAGCACAATGTAGGGGGCCTCGGTGAGGGCCCACATTAATTAGTCGACAATAACGATGAGACAATAGCCTCATCTCAACATAAACAATAAAGCATCCCACTTCATTGGTGATTACAATGTGTCAGGCGTGGTGCTTAGCGCTTTTCATGGATTACCTTATTTAATCCTCACAGCAACTGTGAGGCAGGTTCTACTATCATCCTCACTTCACAGGTGACAAAGCTAAGGCTCAGAGGAAAGAGGGCTGACTTGTCCAAGGTCATAAACGAGTAGGAAGCGGGGCTGGAGTGCGAACCCCGACAGCCGAACTCCAGGGTCCGCGCTGTAACCACCGCGCCAACCTCCCCTTGAACACCGCGCATTCCCGGGGCACCGCCGCCCCTCCAGTCCCAGACGTGGGGCGTGGCCGAGGGCGCAAGCGACCTCCGCCGGCGCTCCGTTCACCTACCGCTGCCCGAAAGCCTGGCGTCCAGCCGCGGAAGCTCCTCTCAGTAGGCAAGCTCCCGGCTCAGCTGTCTGCGGCTGCGCACGCACACGCGCAATTTCCGTTCCGCCTCCAATTTCCGTCCGGGGCGCTCCGTCCGGCGGAAGTGCGTCTTCTCTACTGTCCGGGTGGGTCCAAGCTCCTGGCTTTGAAAACCCTCCACTGGTGAGCTGAACCAAGCGGTAACCCCTAGCCGGCAGGTGGCAAATGAGCGCTTGAAATGTGGCGAGTGCGAGTTAAATGTGTTCTAAATGTAAAATACACACCGGATGTCGAAGAAAGGATGCCAGCTATCTCCTCGATAATTTTTATATTGACTACGTGCTGAGATAATATTTGGGATTTATTGGTTTAAATGAGTATATTATTTAAGTTTGTTTCATCTGTTTCTTTTTACTTTTTTCATGTGGCTACTGGGAAAATTTTAATTATTTACGTGGCTCGCTTTCTATTTCTATTGGACAGTGCTGCGTTACAGGTTAAAGATTTCCCAATTCACGTTTCCAGCATAGAACCCCCCTCCCAACCCCTGGAGTCACAGACACATAGTTCCACTGTCTATGGGGCACCTCCCCTTGGGTACCTATCGACCGTCTGTAACTCAATACAGAACTCTTCATTTCTTCGTACACATCCTAACCCAAAACCTGTGTCTGCCCAGTCTTGCCCATCTCAGTAAATGACCCAAGCATCCTCCCAGTTGCACTAGGAGAAACTGAGTCATTTTTTGTTTCCTCTCCCTCAATCTCCACACTCAGTCTATCAGCAAAGTTTTGTCAGCTCTAACTCCAAAATGTCTTAAATCTATCCACTTCCCATTCTCCCTTTCTTCTGCTGCTGCAACTCTAGCCCAGGCCACCATCATCTCATCAGAAAGGACAGCAATAGCCTGCTAACTGGCCTCCTTGCTTTTGCCCTTAACCTAGTCTCCTACCAACTATTTCCCACACAGAGCCTAAGAGAGTTTGTTTTCTTAACTCAGATCATGGGAATTCCCTGGCGGTCCAGTGGTTAGGACTCCGCAGTTTCACTGAGGTGGGCCTGGATTCAATCTCTATCCTTGGTTGGGGAACTAAGATCCTGAAAGCTGTGCAGTGCATCAGGAAGAAAGCAAAACAAAACAAACAAACAAAAAAAACAAGACAACTCAGCTGCTGAAAACTCCCAGTGGCTTGCCATTGCCTTTGCAATAAAATCCAGATTTCCTACTGTGTCCTAGGACCTGCATGATCTGGCTACTGCTTACTTTTTACTTCTCCAACCTACTTATTTATTTCTTACTATTTACTTCTCCTAGCATGTTCTCTCTAATTAACTATATTTCAACTACACAATTTTATTTTGCTCCTTCAATACCCCAAGCACATGTTTATCTCAGAGCCTTTGTACTTTGAACATTCTCTCTGGAATGTTCCCCCAAATTGTTTCAAGGCTGGTGCCTTCTCATCCTTCAGCTCTCCAGAGAGGCCCTCTCTGACCACCCCATGTAAAAGGCTCCCATCACTATCACATCATTTTCTTCTCAGTATTTGTCACTATCCAAAATGATAGCATTTTTTGTTTACTTGCCATTGCCTCTCTCCTAGACATTCAGCTCCCTGAGAGGAGCAACACGTTCTGTCATGTTCACGGCAATATTCCCAGGATGTAGCACAGAGTCTGATTCATAGGAGGCCTTAATAAATACTTGTTGAATGAACAAATGACTGCTTTATGTATTAGTTTGGGTTCCCCAGAAGCAGACCTTGAAAAAAGGACTTGAGTGCAGGCAGGTGATCACAGGATACGCTGATAAGGTAACTCAGGGAATGAGACAGGGGAGACAGCCAATAAGGAGGGTGTTATCAAGCCAGGTGGGCATCTGGGTCTTCATTCTGTTGGGGAGCTCTAGGAAACAGTGTAAGACACAGACCTCAGAATTATTTCACCGAAACGGAGAGGAAGCTGGGGTAGTTATATACTACCAGCCATGGTGGAAGTATACTACATGTGTTAATTCCTCAGTGCTTCTACTCTGCCTATGCAGGGAAGGCTGTGGTTTGGGAGAAAGCCCTCTATCAATAAAATGCAGTCACTGACTCCAGCATTCTGAATCACCAAGGCTCTGGGCGGCCTGACAACCCCTGCTACAACTGGCCTCTTCGACACCTCATTAGAACTCTATGAGGTTATTATTGGCCCAAGTTACAGGTGAGAAAACTGAAAATACAAAAAGGTACTCGAGTGCTGAAGCTCACATAACTAGGGTATGGCAGAACTGGGATCCACCCACAGGTCAGTCTGATCCCAAAGTCCTATTCTTAACACTGACTGACATTCAAAGTCAGACTGGCTGGTTCACATTAAGGCTCCGATGCTTACCATGATAGCCATGGCCAAGTCAGTCCCCCCTGCTGACTTCCACTTTCTTTGCATATAAAGTGGCTGCCATGTAGAAAATATACTGCACTGAGGGTAGGAGGGTGGGAAGACAAATCAGTAGAGTACTGAGGAGGCTGTGGCAGTTGTCCAGAGATTGTGGAGTCCTGGGCCAGTGCGATGGCTTGGGGCAGTGAGGAAAAAACAAACCCAGATTTCAGGAGTTTGAGACATACCACAATAAATTCCACAGCATCTCTTTACATGACTGCTGGGTGCCAATTGAGTCAAATATACAAAGGCAAACACAGCCCAAGAATTGTATTATGGCTCTTGTTTTTTACTGTGGTTCTCCAGGTAATCTAGAATGTGCTCTGATCTTTTCAGGCAATAATCAGCACCGAAAATACAAAATTTCAGAATTCCTGGAAAACTTTTACACTCTAGAGACAAGTTCCTGGAAACTCTGAGATCTAAAGACTCCAGTTGGAGAAATATTCAGGTTTCCTGTCAAAGTTTTTACTACAAGAGGAAGATGTTCTGTCCTAACGCGGCCGGGGGTGGGGTGCCACCTGTGCCACACAGAGCCCCACCATGGTGGCCGAACCTCCATCCCAATAGGAGTTATGTTGAGGAGGGAAGCCTCCCACCCACGCTACCAAGGTCAGACAACACCCATTCACTCTCCACAGTGACCCCAAGCATGGACCCTGTCCTTCCTGACACATCAATTCTCTATTTCAGGTCCTACTTATCATTTCAACATGGCCCTTCCCTCTTTAGCCTTGGTATTGTCCTCCTAGAATCACAGGAGAGAGGGATTCTAGAGCTGGAAGGAAGCCACTTTTAGAGCTTCCAATGTGGGAGTCAGGGAAGAGCCAGGATTTCAACCCAGGTCTCTTGGCCTCTTAGAACTGTGCTCTTTCAAATCTGGATCTTCCCCTAGTGGCCCCAGAAGGAGGTGTCACCTTCCCCTTTTGTGGCCAGAGCAGGAGGCAGCAAGTCAGATGTCAGAGCTACCCCTTGCCAGTTCTGATTGCCCATGGGATGGGCATGAGGGATGTTCTCTGGTGCGTGTTATGCTGCCCCCACCTATACATACACACACACACACACACACACACACACACACACACACACACACACACCAGCCATTCCCAACATCCCTACTATCCTTTCCCACACACATCAGCCCATGTGAGGGCCAGGGACCATTTCCAACCTCCCAACCCAACACCCACTACATTCCAACAAGGGTCCTTTCAGCTGCCATATTGTGGAGTCTCAGACAGTGTTGTGTCTTGGGCAATGAAGGTGATAAAAACAACACCCCCCACCCCCGCCCAGATCTCCAGGAGCTTGGAAGGCTCATGTTCCATCCCACCTTGGGAATCTGTCATCTGGGATGCCATTCCCCCTCCTACCTAACTCCTCCTGGTTGCTGATAGTTCTAACAGTTACTGAGCAATTTCTTCTTCCCCTCCTCCTTCCCCACTGATTCAGCCTCAGCCAAATGACTTGTTTTGGCCAACGGAATGAGAGCAGACACAATGCAGAGGATGTACATGTGCTTGTGCACTTTGCTTGTCTTTGAACTCCAGTGACTTGCCATGAGAACATGCCCTGGGAGCTGATGCCCCTTCATCCTGGGCTCCAGAAGGAAAATCAGAGAGTAGGCCTGAGCCCAACCCACAGCCTGGACCAAAGCCACCCAGCCAAGCCCAGCTTCCAATGGTCAAACTGCAGTCAACATGCAGCCCCAGAAGCATGAAAATAAATGCTTGTTGCTGTGGCCACAGAGTCCGGAGTTGTTTTGGTCCACAGCATTACTGCAACAGCAGCTGATTTTTAGCCTGCTCCTTCAGAAGCACACCAGCTTCAGGTCTCCTCCTGAGAGAAACCTGCCCTCACCCCCAGAGCAGGTCAGGTCCCCACTGTCCTCTCTGGTATTTCCATGAGTCTACCCAATCACACATTTGATTGTGAGAGCTTCTGCTGAATTTCTTTCCCCTGTGCAAGGGGGCCTGTCAGTCTTGCTCCCAGCAAATCAGCTCCTGGACCCAAGGATTAGCACAAAGTAGGTGTGCACTATGTATTTCTCAAATGAACAGTGGGGGCTTCCCTGGTGGCGCAGTGGTTGAGAGTATGCCTGCCGGTGCAGGGGACACGGGTTCGTGCCCCGGTCCGGGAAGATCCCACATGCCGCTGAGCGGCTGGGCCCGTGAGCCATGGCCGCTGACCCTGCGCGTCCGGAGCCTGTGCTCCGCAATGGGAGAGGCCACAATAGTGAGAGGCCCGCGTACCGCAAAAAAAAAAAAAAAAAAAAATGAACAGTGGATTGACGAATGGGTGGGCAGATTGAGGTGGGCAAAGCTGGAATATCTCTGCTTACCTGCATTTCCCCAGGTTTCTAGAACAAGCTCTGGCTCTGGCTTGTTACGTGAATCTATGTGGGCCTCAGTTTTGTGTGGGACCTTGATTAGAACTGCTTAGTCTAATGCAGTAGCTACTAACCACATGTGGCTACTGAGCATGTGATATGCAAGCGGTGTGAATGAGGAACTGAATTTAATTCCATTTTAATGAATTTTAATTTAAAAACTGATAATTCAGTTATTGGAAAACTTTAGTACATTTGGAAATACCTGATTATGTGAATCTAAGTTTTTCAACTGGAAACTTTATGAAATCTAAATACCAATCAAAGGTTTCCAATGAAAATTTGGTATCTGAATAGAGATGTGCTGTAGGTATAAAATACACACCAGATTTCAAAGACAGTATAAGAAAAAGAATGTAAAACATTTCATTAATGAATTTTTATAATATGTGTTGAAGTGGTAACATTTTGGATCTACTGGGTTAAATAAAATTTATTATTAAAATTATTTTCATCTATTTTTTCTTACTTTTAAAAATATGGCTACTAGAAAATTGGTAATTACAAATGTGGCTTGCATTATATTTCTAGTGGATGGTGCAGGGCCAGAAAGTCTCTAAGGTGAACAAGGGCTCTGCAGTCAGAAAAACCTAGTTTGAATCAAGCTCAGACATTTCATAGCTGTGTGACTTCGGGCAAGTCACTCTCCTGTTCTGAGCCCCCGTTTTCTTACCTGTGTAATGGAGACTGCCGTGCCTATCAACATAGATCCGTGGTGAGGATCCAATGAGGAAATGTATGTACAGTGCCTAGCACATAACAAGCACTCTCTAAATGTAAGCTATCGTTACTGTCATCACGGTAATTTTTCTGGACAACGCAAGCAACTGGGGCTCATATGCAGCCAGCTGCATGGTACAGATTCCAAAGAAACATTCCACGAAGCACACTCCAAGCGTCCTCCCTTCTGCAGGAAAGGAGTGAGAGGCTCTCTATGATGGTTTTAAAATAGGTCCACACACAAAAAATGTTTAAATAAATAAATAAATAAATAAAGTAGGTCCACAAATTCTTTGACATTCCTTTCTTCAAGAGGTGGAGCCTAATTCCCCTCCCCTTGAGCGTGGGCTGGGATTAGTGACTCACTTCTAATGAATAGAATAAAGCAAAAGTGACAGTATGTGACACCCAAGAGTGGGTGATAAGAGGCATCATGGACCCCTCTTGGTTCTCTCTTCTGTGTCACTCACTCTGGGTGAAGCCAACCTTCTTGTCATGAGCACACTCAAGCAGCCCTATAATTAGGCCCATGTGGTGAGGAACTAGGGCTTCCTGCCAACATCCATAAGTGAAAAATATTGGAAACAGATCCTCTAGCCCCAGTCAAGCCTTCAGATGAGTGCAGCAGACACCTTGACTATATCCTCATGAAAGACCCTGAGGCAAGAACAACCCAGCTTAGCCCCTCTCAAATTCCTAATCCACAGAACTTGAAAGAGAATAAATGTTCACTGTTTTAAGCTGTGAAATTTGGGGGTAATTTGTTATGCAATAGTAGATAACCAATAGATTCTTTTTTGGCCCTGTGGTTAAAGGTCTGCTCTTCTCTAGGGAAAGGGGCTCCAGTCCTGGGTCTGGTCCCTCTTGCAACTACAGGGGCCACTACAGCACCCACGGTACTGGGTAAGGTACAAACCACAGACACTGGGCCAGGCTGCCTATGTACTCACAGGCTGTTTATTTATCCGAGACTAAGGATGAGAGAGAGAGGATGAAGAGAAAAACCAGATGCCTCAAGGTGGTAGAGCTGATGGGAGAAATGAACAGAAAGGCTCCTCCTCTTTCTCTTGACACAGACCCCAGGGAACTCCAGCTTCAGATGGGGCCTCTGGGGACAGTTTAGGGGCCCCTGGGAGGCCTGGCAGTTGTCAGCTAGGGTCAAGATCCCCAGAGGGGCAGGTCCCGGGCTCAGAATGGCTTCTGCGTACACAAAATATCTCTCCACAAAAGGCACTGGTGTGGGTGGGGGGAGCAGCAGGGAGGCTACCACATCACTGGCAGGATCCACTGTGTCCTGAGTCTGGGTCCCAGCCTCTCTCAGGGGCTGGGTCTCTGCCTCCTTGTTCCTTTCCTCTCCCTTCCCTCAGCCCAGTGGTAAGCAGGCAATCAGCGGAGGGCCAGGTCAGGCCATGTGGTGGACACCCCCTCTTCAGGGCTAATGCATCTGACGACCTCTAGGCTAAGAGCCCCAGACGGGTGACTTTGGCCGAGAGGAAGGAGTGGATGATGAAGACCATTGTTTTGGGGCATGAATGCAGGTCCAGCTGCTGCAGGGTGGACGGAGAGAAGGGTCAGGAGCCCCATCCAGCCTGGGCCCCCGGACAGCATCACCCCCCAGCCCCTCCACTCACAATCTCTCCTTCAGCGCCCCCGAAGTCCAGGAAAAGGAGACTGGCACCATCGTCGGAGGACATCTGCAGCTTCTCAAAGGGTTGTCGGAGCAGCACAACTTGGGCCGCACCTGGCTCAGCCGCCCACAGTGTGAAGCCTTTGTCAATATGCACAGAGAGGCTGCAGGGACGGCCGTTCCATGTGCAGGCTGTGGGGAGGGTGTGGGCATGGGCACAGCGACACCTCAGAGACCGCAAGCCCTACCTCCAATCCCCACTGGCAGCTCCAAAAGCGGAACTTGAATGCCACTGGAGGTGGGAGGCTCACTGTCAATGCCATTTGTACACCCACCCTGTATAGAGTCACCCACACTCTGAAATACAGAAGGATGAGCAGGCAGAAAACCTATACCCCACTTCCAGTCCCACTGCCAGCAGCCAAGGTGGAAAGGGGGAGCTTCAACTCTGCTTTGGACAGGAGGCCCACTCCCTATAAAGGCATCAGCAGACCCACCAAGCATGGCCTTTGGAGACCTTAGAGGCCTGTAGACTTGCCCAGTTAAATGTGAATTTCAGATAAGCGATGGATCATTTGGACATACTTAGACCAAAACATTATTTGTTGTTTTACCTGAAATTCAAATCTAAGTGAGTGTCCTGTATTTTTTCTGGCAACCCTACTCCAAGTGCCATCTCTCATATCCTCACCAGCAGAGTCACAAAGCCGGCACGAGAAAACCCCTGGGAAAAGTCTCACTACCTACCAGGGCACCTGCACATCCAAAACAGAGGGCCCTCAGAGACCCCAAATCCCACTTTCTCTCCCCCTCCTGAAGCACCCTAAAGAAGGAAACTTGAATGCCCCTGGGGATAAGAGGTTTGTTCCCAGAAAGGCACTCCCAGATCCACCCAGCCCACCTGTCGACACCTCCTGCACACCCTCAGCAGCCCGGTGACAGCCATCCACCAGCTGGCGGGTCCAGGCAGCCAGCTCCTGCGGTGACTCCACGCTGAACAGGTGAGTGTCCACACCGTGGCGCGTACCCGTGCGCAGGGCAAAAGAGAGCTCTGCATCGTAGGACAAGGAGCCCTTGGAGGGGCCTGAGTGCACCAGCCTGGGGGCAGGGGGCAGAGGGCTAAGCATGAGGCCTCAGGCAGCAGGGAGGTAGTTCTGGGCCACGAGGGTGGTTACCTGGGAAGGGACCCTGCGACTCCTTTACCACCTAATGTGGGGACAGGACTTCCAGACAGCCACTGATTGACTCACAGGAGACCATCTCCTGCCACCCTTCCCCTTGCCCCCTCGGCTCCAACCGTTCTGATGTCTTCAGGCACGCCAAGCACACTCCTGCCTCAGCACCTCTGCGGTTCCCTGTGCCGAGCACACGCTTCCCTGATTATCTGCATTGCTCTCTCCCTCACTTCCTTCAGACCTTTGCTCAAGTGCCATCTCCTCTGAGAAGGCTTCCCTGACCTCTCTGTCTAAAGTGGCACCCCTCCCTATCACCCACTAGCCTTACTTTTCTTTATGGTACCAGAAGTTATAATTACTTTTCACTGTTTTGGTTGGCTTTTGTCTTTTTCTCCAGAATATCATCTAGGGTACAAATTTTTGTCTAATTGTTCGCCACTATATTCCCAGCAACTAAAACAATGCCTGACATATAGTAGGTGCTCAGTAAACATTTGTGACCTGAATTAATGAATCACTTAATTAGGCAGGCAATTCATGACCTGCTTATCCCTGGTAGGCAGCAGGCTCCTGACACGTACGCCAGAGCCCAGCCCAGAGTGAGGAGACATGGACAACAAGGGCCGAGACCCCGCAGCTTGACTCTCACTTGCTGTGTAACCTTGGGCAGTTCAATGCCCCTCTCTGGGCAGCAGACCCCAGAGTTCTGTTCCTTAGCCCTCTTTGCTCCTCACTCCACATACTTTCTCTCGTAGCTTCATTCCCCCTTGGAGCTGCTTCTGATACCCAGTCCCCTACTCTGCAGCCCTAAACTACAGACCCACAAGTCTCCAAGTTTCCTACCCAAGCTCCCTACCTGTCCCTCGCACACTCTGGACTCAACTCAGCGTCTTGCTCTGACCTCCTCCCTTTGCACTCCCACCCCCAGTCCCACTGCTCCCCCAGACACAAGCTCCAAACCTCTCATTCATCCATTCATCCGGACACCTCCCTCACCCTCCCCATCTGGTGAGTACTAAGCCTGGTTAATTTTACCACCCATGTGTTTTCCAATGCAAATGCGGCCTTCCTTCTCCATCTGCTGCCTCCACCCACCTCCACCAGCTCTCCTGCATGACTGCTCCCATCCACCCCCACCCCCAGCATATTTTCCAGGTGGCAGCAACATGGATTCTTTTAAAACACAACCCAGGGCTTCCCTGGTGGCGCAGGGGTTGGGAGTCCGCCTGCCGATGCAGGGGACACGGGTTCATGCCCCAGTCCGGGAGGATCCCACGTGCCGCGGAGCGGCTGGGCCCATGAGCCATGGCCGCTGGGCCTGCGCGTCCAGAGCCTGTGCCCCACAACGGGAGAGACCACAAGGGTGAGAGGCCCGCGTACCGCAGAAAAAAAAAAAAAAACACAACCCAAAGAGCCACCTCACTCCCAGGCTCAAACTCTTCAACTCTGCCCCAGCTCTTAAGATAAGGCTAACATTCCTTAACCAGCCAATAGAGGCGCCGCAAGATCAGGCCCTGTCAACTCCCTGCCTCCCCATTTCCTGCAGAGAGTCTACAAACTGGTTACAGCACACGCACAGCTCCATGAACGTGTGAGAGCCCTTCATGCCTCTGTACCGTTGACTATGTTGTTCCCTCTGTGTGAGATGCTTTTCCAGCCTTTCTTAAATAGCAAACTTCTACTCATCTGTCAAAGTCCAGCTCAAATGTCACCTTCTGCCCGAAGACTTCCCCCACCATGCCAGGTAGAGTTAAGTGGTTCCTACAACTCTGCATCCTAAAGTCTGTTCCTGGGTCAGTCTCCCCTGCCAGGCTGGGGACTCCCTGAGGGCGGAGCCTCTGGGGGCTCTCTGTCTCCTGAACCACACAGCACAAGGTTGGGCAGAGTAGGCATCAATGAATGAGTGACTGGTGGGACCTCATATCCTTCTGTTCCAAGCCCCCATTTTACAGATGAGGAAACCAGGGCCCAGACAAGGCAGAGACTCGCTTCAGGCCACCTGGGGAATAACTCAGGGCAGGATAGGGCTGGAATCCCCAGCTTCTGAGGTCCATCTAGAGCATCACTCCCCAAGCTCTGGGTGGGACACACAGTCCTGCCTGTCCGCAGATACCTGGTGGTGATGAGCGGGGCAGTACGGGCCGGCCGGCTCAGGGCCTCACGGGTCTGGGGGAGACAGCAGTAGAGGAGCAGCTCCTTTTCGGTCAGCAGGGCCAAGGTGGGTGCTGTGCCCCCACTGGGCAGCTGCAGGGGACAAGGCAGCAGTGAGGAGGGACGGAGAGGGGAGAGGTCAGAGGGCCAGAGAGGGGTGAGGCAGTGAGGGGCAATGGGATTTGGGTCAGCTCCAGGACAAGGGAAGAGTGGGGAGGATAGGTCCCGGGCCCTGCAGGCACCTGCTCAGTCAGCCAGCCGATCTGCTTGATGTCCTGGCTCCCGGCTGTGCTGGTGGCTGACAGCAGCGCCTGCAGCTCGTCCTTGACCCAGGGCATCAGAGCGTTGACCTGGGCTTGGATGGCAGCTGCCCACGACCTGGCGCTAGCCTCATCCTTAGCCCTCAGGAAGAGGGTGTCCCGGCCATCTGCTGAACAGATCTCCAGATACCTGCAGGCACAAATGAGGTGGAGAGGAGGGCCCGTCCACTGGGCTGCAGGTACCCAACCCTGAAATCTGGCCCAGGAAACCCCATCTACCACAAAACCAGAAGAAACCACAGGGGATGTCCATGACAGAATCAGGAGCGACACTCGCTGCAGGGCTCCAGCCACAGTTGTTGGAGCCTCATGGGGCTTATCTATCTTATCTCAGGATAAGAGACTATCTCACACACACACACATAGGCATATACACACAAACACACACACTCAAACATGTGTGACGGGGGCCAAAATTATCACTGTGCGAGGATTCATGATTTTGCCCTGTCCTCCTGGTTTCTAAGGAGAAGGACTGTCTTGCTGGGCCATCTCCCAGGTTCTCCTTTGTGGTACAGAACCAAAGTAACGCACTGACGGGGTAGGGGTGTGGACACAGCAACTGAAGAGGCTTGGTAGCCTGAGATGGTCTACATAAAAAGAGGTGGGGGGCAGGGAACTTCCCTAGCAGTCTGATGCTTAGGACTCCATGCTTCCAATGCAGGGGGCACGAGTTCGATCCCTGGTTGGGGAACGAAGATCCGTGGTGTGGAAAAAAAAAAAAAAAAAAGACCTGGGGAATGGAGAAGGGAAAAGGGCAGGGAGAGAAAAAGCCACACAGGTAAGTGTGGGGGAAAGGTTTCAGGGAGGTACAAGAGGAGTTAGTGACAGGGAGAGGACTTTCAAATGTTCTGTGGGGCATTAAAGATTCACTCCCCTTTGGCTTTTCTGTAAACAGTGAAGTGGGTCAGAAACTGGAGAACGGCTCACACACATCCATTCCAATGCCCTCCGCCTCTGCCTTCCTCCACTACAGAGCTCCCTTGCAGCTAGCCCTGGCCATTGACCCAGTTCTGACCGATGAGAGAGAGAAGGCTCTGGGGAGGGTGTCCCTTCCCAAATGAAAGGTAAAGCCTTCCCAGCTGTGGTAGTTAGTTTCCAAAGGTGACCTCCACCAAATTCATCCCTCCCTATACACACAGTGTACCTCTCTCATCAAGAGGTGAAGCTTCTTTCTCCTCTACTTGGCCTTGTGACTTGGTTTGACAAATAAAATGTGGCAGAAGTGCCATTCCGGCATTCCCAAGCCATCATGAAATCCAACTAGCCCGAGGCCACCCACCTTGAGAAGAACAAGCTAGCCATACAGAAAGGTCATACTGAAAGCAGAATGCTTAGCCAGCCTCCAGCTGTTCCAACCACCCCAGCTGGCACGTGGGTGAAACAGCCATCTTGGACTTCCATGCCCAGCAGATACCACATAGAACAGAACTGGCCGGCTGATCCAGCCCAGATTACAGAATTGTGAAAAATAATAAACTGTTATCTTCTAAGCCACTAAATTTTTGGATGGCTTGTTATGCAGCAATAGAACAAAATACCAGGAGAAAAGTTCCTTTGTCCTTTGCCTTCTTCCTGTCTGGAATATGGACACATGCTTGGAGATGCAGCCACCATCCTGCTTCCAGGAAGAAGAAGATCCACAATAAAGATGGCAGAAGGGGAATTCCCTGGCAGTCCAGTGGTTAGGACTCCGCACTGTCACTGCCAAGGGCACGGGTTCAATCCCTGGTCAGGGAATTAGAATCCCACAAGCCATGTCGTGCGGCCGAAAAAAAAATTAAAAAAATAAAAATAAAAAAAGGAAGCTGGAAGCCTGATGCCTTGAGGGCATTCTTGAGCAGCAACAGCAGCCTAAACAACTGACCGCTGGACTTCTTTTTAAACATGTGGAAAAATTAACTCTTCACTTATTAAGCCATTTCGTGCTGGGGTTTCTGATACTTGCAGCCCAATGTAATCCTAACACTAAGTAAAAGTTTGAAATATTTTTCATTACATTTTGGTTACCAGATTGTGTTCCTTTGACTGGGATATTGTGCTGATATGGAAACCCAGTTATATTCAAGTTACACATATGTACACAAATCAGGCACATGTACATACATGAGTATACACATACAAATATTAACACAAACACATATGCACAAATCTACACCCCTGCCCGTGCAAATGCTCACATATACCCACAAACGCTTGTATTTAAATGCCATCTACATGTAGACACACATAGAAATATAGGTACACACACGCTTCAGGTGATGTCTGGGATCAGGCTGGGATCCACAATTAACCTAAAGTTCTATGAGTCTCAGGAAGGACTGACACCACCTCACCTTCACCCAACACACAAGGCCCCTTTAGTGGAGCACCTGTAAGTGACCTGTGATTCACTAGTTCTTGCCTCATGGGGGCAGGCTGGGGCTGGGGCAACAAGCAGGGCCAGGAGATACGGATGCTGAACATTAATCAGCCCTTCAGGGCAATGCTGGGCATTGGCCTGGCATTGAACCTCAGCTGTAACTAGGACCCACAGCACAAGCCTTTTATGCCCAAGCCATATACACACCACCCCAATACTGCACACCGCGTTTAATCAACATAGACTGCATTCACAACCATCATCACTCAAGCACCTGAAGCTTCTGAAGCAGAGACGGCTACCTGGAAACGAGGCAAGCTCCATTCCTTCCAGGTTGTGTGATCTTGGGCAGGTTACTTTCTCTGTCCTCATCTACAAAATGGGGGTGAAATAATAGGACTTTGCCTGTAGGGTTGCTGTGACAGTTAAGTTGTGCGTGATAAACACTCAGTAATGTTGGCTGGTATCAATCTTATCATCGGTGTTAAAGGCTGCGCAGATGTGAGGGATGGTAACCTTCCACGGCCCTGACACAAACGTTACCAGACATCTCAGAACCTCAGCAGAGTTGGAAGAGACTTGAGGGGATCACTGAGTCCGATATCCTTGTTTCACAAAGGGGAATCTAAAGGTTAGTGAGGAAAAGGGACTAGTTCAAGGAGAACCAAGACTGGAATCCAGGGCTCCTTGGCAGACCAAGTTCCTCCTCAGATGTGAACTGCCCAGAGGGAGAAGAGAGAAGCAAAGCACACTATCATCTCCATAACTTCACCCTTGCATCCATTCAACAAACATTTCTTAAGCACCTACTACGTCTGTGCATCGTGCTTGGCACTTTGCAACACAAGGGAATCTTTCCTTTGGCCCCACTACCTAACACGAGGGCATGTCTGTCTGAGTTGCCCCCTACGCCAGGCTTACCTGGTCTCCGGGTCAGTGGGGGTGCACCTCCTCGAGACATATGCCATCTTCAAGGACATATGTTTGGCATCATGGAGGTCCCGGGGTGGGAGGCCAGGGGAGGAAGGCTGCCGCTGAAGGGGTGAGGCAGGAGGCGAGTCCCAGCCAACCGAGGTCCCACTGGCAGAGTTCTTGAAATATGGTGAGACCTCTTTCATGTACTTGACTGGTTAGGGGAGAGGTCAGCAGTTACCACTGTGACATAGCGTAGCACACATCACAATTGTCACTAATTCATTAAAAGTTTAATTTATGTCCACTATCACTATCCTCCTCTACGCTAAAGTCTCGGACAGGGAAGCATGGTAGAAAATTCTGGATGCATGCCACCATCCATTCTCTCACTTTTCCCTTGGTTTATAGACACATGGCCACTTGGAAGAAAGACTACATTTCCCAGCCTCCTTTGCAGCTAGGTGTGGCCACATAACTAAGTTCTAACCACATAAGTTTAAGTGTTTAGAGCTTCAGGATGGCTGCTTAAAGGGAATGGGCAACAGCTGCAGCAAGGCAGTGAGAGGACACCGGGAGTCAGAAGATGTGACTGCTCTGTCACTGTCCCATTGTTTGCCTCTATCTCTTCAGTCTTCTCATCTGCAAAAAGGAGGGGCTGCATGAGATAGTCCTATGGTGAGGCTGCTAATTTTCCTCCAAGATAGTGATAAACTTCCATCTTAAGACTTCATTTTCTAGGTTCCCTTGCAGCTATAAGTGCCCATTTGACCAAGTCTGGCCAATAGGATGACAGCAGAAGAGATGTGTGCAGCTACCAAGTTCTGCCCATTAAAGAAAGGGGCACGCCCTGGTCCAGGAAGATCCCACATGCCGCGGAGCAACTAAGCCCGTGTGCCACAACTACTGAGCCCATGTGCTGCAACTACTGAAGCCCACGTGCCTAGAGCTGCAACAAGAGAAGCCACCGCAATGAGAAGCCCATGCACCCCAACGAAGAGTAGCCCCCGCTCGCCACAACTAGAGAAAGCCTGCGCGAAGCAGCAAAGACCCAGTGCAGCCAAAAATAAATAAATAAATAAATAAATAAATAAATAAATTTAAAAGAAAAAAGAAAGGGCCACGACCTTCCTTTCCCTGTCTTTTCCCTTGACAGGTTGAGCTGGCTAGAACACAGGCTGGTGGGGCACCATCTTGACCAGGAGAACATGAGCCACACTCTAAAAGGCTGACTAACAAACAGAAATAAATGGATGCTGAGACTCTGGACTGCCATGTCAGACTTGAACTGTTACATAAGAAAGCAAGGAGCCTCTATTATATTTAAGCCATAGTATTTTATGGGGATCTGGTTACAGCAGCACAACTTGTACCCTAACCAATATGATGTCTAGAGGCCCTCTTAGCTCTGACCAGTCATCACTGAGTGAGTATAGTGGACTCCTTCTAGAATAGCATTGTCCAACAGAGACAATGATTTCTATGATTATGAAAACGTTCTCTGTATACACTGTCCAGCACAGGAGCCACTAGCCGCATGTAGTTATTGAGTACTTGAAATGTGGCTGGTACAAAATTCAGAGGAACTGAACTTTTAATTCAGTTCCTCTGCCCAACTGACCCATAAAGTCATGTTCTGATATGTGATCCTGCTCTCCTGGCTATGTTAGCTGGACCAGGGGTCAACCCCTTACCCACACTAGGCTACCCAAATTGAGACTGTTGAGAGATCCTACACTAATGTCTTGAACACACTTGAAAGCTATAGGGGCAACCACCTTCTGCAGTGAGGACAGAGAAGAGGAGAGAGCTAATTTGTAGGGAGAGAAAATCAGTGGAGATGCATGTTGAGAGACAGAGGGAAAGCCCTGCCAGGCATCTGCTAATGTTCTGGTTTCTGATACTCCTCATTTAGAAAGTCAGACTGCCATTCCAACAGGAGTTATGATATTTGCAACCAAAAGAGTCTTGATTGGGGCCTGGATTCAATGCCTTTTGACAAAAGGAAGATGTCAGTAACAAAGGGCAGCTAGAAGTGAAAGGCAACATGAGGACAAGGGTTGATCTGAGAAGAGCTTGGTGGCAGAAGAGCTTCAGAGACAAGTCAGTTTTCTTGAGCACCTAATATGTGCCAGGTGTTGGACTGGCTCTAGGTAGGACTGCGATGGTAAACATGTGACACTTGAGCTACCACTTGTTTATCCCTTGCTCAAGGAAGCCATCACAAATCAATCATAGTGTTCTATGGCAGCCATAACCAATCAATTAAAGCTAACTGATAATAAAACATTTTGGCATTCTTATTCTATCAATTAGTTGAGTTTGGCTGCAAATAATAGAATATATGATAACAGTGCCTTAAGCAATAAAGATATTTATGATTTCATGTAACAAGAAGTCTAGAGGAAGGCAATTTCAGGATTGGTTCAGTGGCTCAATGACATTGGATCCTGGATAGGCCTCTCTGCCATTGGATCTCTGCCATTCTCTGGCCTTCCCCTCATGACCACAGGATGGTTGCAACAGGCTCAAGCTAATCATTCCTTACATGACAAAACCCAAAGCAAGAAGGGAGGAGGCAGGCAGAAAAAGGGCTGTCTCCTCACATCTCCCTCTTATCAGAGAGGTAAATATTTCCATGAAGCCTTATATCTCATTGGCCTGACTGGGCTGCATGCCAACTTCTAGCAAATCATTAGTAAGAGTGAATAGTCATGATTTATTTAGACCAATCACAATTCAGCCTCTAGGGCTGAGCATATTCCCACCCAATTAAATCAGGCTCTGGTAGCATGGAAGAAGGGGAAATGGTTGGAAGACAGACAACCAGTAGTGTCTGCCACATCTGTCCCAGCATCTGGACTGTTCCCAATTCTGATGAGCAGCAGTCTCCTATCTCTAAAATGAGCTGCTACAAGGACAGTGTGTACATCAAAGTGGTTAAAAGTCTTGCCCGAGCACTGATCTCTCTTCTCCCAGCCAGGCTGTCCCCTCTGCTGCCCTACTGAATAGTACCTATGCCTGCTAGCCCTTGGGCAGCCTCTCTTCCTCTCCTCTCAGCCACCTCTACTCCCATGGCCATCTGGCTTGCTAGCCATCTGATGTCTGCAGTCAAGGCCCAGTCAGTATGCTCTGCCTGTGAGCGGACAGACCAGGAAGGGGTGGGGAAGCAGTTCTTGGCCCAGCTCCCTGGAAGAACCACATAAGAAGCTATTTCTGTTGCAGGAGACTGGCCCTGAGGCTCAGATAGGATCCAAGGCAAACAGGGGTGAAAGTGAGAGGGAGTTACAAGCCCTATTGGGGTTGGAAGAGAAGTTATATTGAAAACAAGAGCAGATTTTTTTGAGAGAACTAAGCCTAGGTCTGAAGATTGGGAACTAAGACTAAAAATGACTCATCCTCACCATTACAGCAATGACTTACCCCAGGATTATGTCTCAAGGGGTGATAGAGGTGGGACACATCACAGCCTACCTGACAGCCAAACCATTCCCCTACTTTTTTTTCTCCTTGCTAACAGAACCCAGAGCCCAAAAGGCTGGGCTTCTCCCCAGCCCAGGGGGAAAATCTTGACTGGTCAAAGCAAATCATGATCATTCCATCCCTCTTGCTTGTGATTAGCTTAGAAAGGGGCAGATGATACAATTCTGTCCAATGAGCTGTGAGGGAAAATATACTCCCTTCCCTTCCTCTTTAGCCTTTAGAAGTTGCTGGGAGGGGGGAGTTGGTCCTAAACCGATGATAGTCACTTTGACCCCAGGATTGGGGTCCACACACTGAGGATGGTGAATCCTTAAATTAATCCACCCTGGAGTCATGCTGACTTTATGTACTCTGGAAGAAAACGTATTTTCTTCAATGTTTAAACCTCTTTGAATTGGGTTCCTGTTACTTGCAGACAAAAGCATCCTAACTAATACAGCACCCACCCATTCCCCCCACTCCGACTCAGGCTGCAACTGATATATCTCCCTACTATAATTAACTACCTCCCTCCCCTGCTCAAAGCCATGCTCTGGCTCCCTGCACTCTTCACCCAACTGCAAGGCTCTCCAGGACCTGAGCCCTGCCTACCTTGCTGACTTTACCTCCTGCCACATCCCCAATCTCGCTCTCTAATCCAATTATACTGACCTCCTCAGAGCTCTCAGAAGCTGTAGGAGCTTCCAAATGCCTTTAAAAATGCAGTTCTCCCTGCACAGAATGCCCTTAGTACATGGTTTGGAGACAGGCACTCTAGGATTTGAATTCCAGCTCTGTCTAGCTATGTGATCATGGACGAGGTAATTCACCTCTCTGGCCCTCAATCTGCATAATGATGTCTACCTCAGAGAGACGTTATAATTAAATAAGATGATATAAAACATATGACACAGGTTCCGCCCACACTTAGAACTCTGCTGTGATTTTGTGTGTTGGGGCTGTCTCTCGCACCAAACTGGGAGCTCCTAGAAGACAGAAACCAGGCTTGATTCGAACCCAGAGTCAGTGCTCTGTGAATGGAGAAATGAACGCCAGGGCAGGACAGGTTCGTTCAGCAGGCGGGAGAAGGTGCCACAGCCCAGAAGGTCCTGGCTCAGCTCAGACATCGCCTCTCTAGGAAACCTTCCCAGATACCCGCTCTGGAACCTCCACGCCCACCACCTCTGCAGTCCCCTAGACCCCACTTCCCTATGTGTCCATGTGGGAGTCCGTGTTCTCCTCCAGGCTGGGAGCACTGTGAAGGCAGGGACCCTGACTGACTCGTCTCTGTACTCCCCAGAATCCAGCAGGGATCTCCGATGCTACGTGCTCAGCAAATGAATATTTGTCACCTTTGAAGCGAGAGAAACTACCAGAGGCCCTGCTCACCCAGGCCATCCCAGAAGTGGGTCCTCCTTCTCCTCTCCCACAGGAACATGCTATAGATGGACAGCATACCAGCTGGTGTCTGAAACACGGCTTGCATTTCACCAACCAATCAGCCTGTCCCAGAGTGGGGGTGGGGTGCTGGGGCCCCCAGAGTGTGGCCATAAATAGCCCAGCTCTGAGGCCTCCTCCCTGCTCTGATTTCTGCCTGAGTCACCCAGCCAGGCAGGGCGGGGCTGCCCAAAGGCAGTGTCCTAGAGAGCTGAGGGCAGCACCATGACCCTGTGGCCAGCATTCTTGAGACCCCCAAGGATAGACCCAACTGGTGTCCACACCCTCCCCAGCCAAACCCCTGGCCCAGGAGCCTGGTAAAGCAGATACGTGGGCCCTTCCTCCTCAGGAAAGTTGAAACAGACACAGGACACCCTGCCCCTTCCAGAGGCCCCGACTGCCAGCTCTGCCAAGGAGAGAAGCCAGCCCTGACCCCAAGGAGCCAGGAATAGATTCCACTAGAAATGCAAGGAACAGAGGCAAGGCAGGACCATCTGCCTGGCCCAGGACAATTGGGAGGGAACATACGTGTTGCAGAGAGAAGGGGATACATCTGTTCTGGCTCAACACAGTATCCCCAGTACTTATCCCAGTGCTCAATAAATGTTTATGACTGAATGTCTTGGCTTTGAGTCTTGGCTAAAGCCTGTCCCCTAAGCTCAAGCTGTTCCTTGTCTGTTCAGCGGGTGCTCATTTACTTGCCCCTGCCTGAAATTACATGATCTATCCATTTGCTTACTAGTCTACAGCCTCTCTCCTCTAACCAAAATGTCAGTTCCATGAAGGCAGGGACATGTTTCCTTGCTTTTTAGGGTATCCCCAGCATTAAGAATAGTACCTGACATATACCTGGTAATCAGTAAATAAGAAATGTGTTAAATAAATGAATATTGACAAGCCTGGGGCTTCTCAGGATGGAGACAACATTGAATTGGGCTCTAGAGTGAGGCAGGCTTGGGTTTAACTTCCTTGCTCTGTGACCCTGGACAAGTGACTTGACTTCTGTGAGCCTCTACATCTTCATCTTTATAATGGGAGTAAAATATATCTATCTCCTAACATACTGAGATTCAATGCTTGTAAAGCACTTTGTCCTGCCTGGCATAGAATAGGTCTTCAATAAATAGCGGTGTGGTTATTATTTCTGCTACTATTCTTAGTATGACAGTATAAGGGGATGAGCACAGGATGTCATGACAGACAGACAGACAAAGATTTCAATCCAGGCCCTGATGCTTACTCTCCAGCCTTGGCAAGTCCCACAGTCTCTCTGAGCCTCAGTTTGCTTGCCTATATAATTGGCACTGATATGCCAGCTTTCTGAGTAAGGCATTGCGAGGATTCAAGTCCAAGTTTCCCACCTGCCCACCCAGGATGCTGAGGAGAGGACTTGGCATTCCAACGGGCTCTGGATGATCTTTGAGGTCCTGCTGGTCCAGCAAGGCTGGACTATACATAGTTCCCAGCCACTGGCAGGCCTTGCAGCAGAGCTGCCTGGATTGCCACACTCTGGGGCATAAAATCTGACCTTCCACACCCTTGTACAGTATAGGGGGCACCATCTATCAAGATCCTAAAGGCACATGAACACTTTGAACATGCAATACCCTTTGCAGGAATCCCCTTCAGATAAACGTTCACAGGTGCATAGAGGGGTCATGGCATCATTGTCTATGGCACAAGAGGCTAGGAGCAACTTGAATCCCATGAATAGGGGTTGCTAAATACAAGAAGTGAGCTCGGGACTTCCCTGGTGGTCCAGTGGTTGAAAATCCGCCTTCCATGCAGGGCACGCGGGTTCGATCCCTGCTGGGGGAACTAAGGTCCCACATGCCATGGGGAAACTAAGCCCACGCGCCATCTCACAACTAGAGAGAAGCCCGTGAGCTGCAACAAAAGATCCTGCATGCCAACGAAGATCCTGCGTGCTGCAGCTGAGACCCAATACAGCCAAATAAATTATTTTTATTTTTAAAAGTTGAGTTCCTGGCAGACCACTCAGTCCTGTTCACGGCTACATCCCCAGTGCCTTACATCGAGTCTTGGCATAGAGCAAGGGCTCAATAAATATTTGTGAGACGAATGTCTGAATCCCAATAATGGGATATTATGCTACCATTTAAGAGAATGAGGACTTGCCTGGTGGCACAGTGGTTAAGTAAGAATCCGCCTGCCAATGCATGGGACACGGGTTCGAGCCCTGGTCCGGGAAGATCCCATATGCCACAGAGCAACTAAGTCTGTGCACCACAACTACTGAGCCTGCACTCTAGCCCACGAGCCACAACTACTGAGCCTGCGTGCTGCAATTACTGAAGCCCACGCACCTAGAGCCCATGCTTCGCAACAAGAGAAGCCACCACAATGAGAAGCCCGCGTACTGCAACGAAGAGTAGCCCCCGCTAGCCGCAACTAGAGAAAGTCCACACGCAGCAACAAAGACCCAAACACAGCCAAAAATAAATAAATAAATTTATTTTTAAAAATAATAATAATAAAGAGAATGAAACAGAGCTACATGTGCTGAGTTGGAAAGAGGTCCTCAACTTGCTCAATGATAAAAACAAATATGGAAACCTTTCTCTGGAAGTGTGTGAAAATATTAGCCATAGGTATGAGAAGAGAGTGCTTTACACTCTCCTGTTTGTTTTTTTTGTAATTAAGGATATATTACTTTTGACATTTTTTTTAAACTCTATTTTTCAAAAATATACTGTCAGGGTCTGGGGAAGGGGCGGCAGGTGCCATGTTGGGCCACAAAGGTGGCAAGAAGCCCCTGAAGGCAATTCAAGCAGAAACAGAAGAAGGAGCAGAAGAAACTTGAGGAGCTAAAAGCGAAGCCCCGGGGAAAGGCCCCTGACCACGGGTGGAATTAAGAAATCTGGTAGGGACTTGCCTGGTGGTCAGTGATAAAGACTCCGCCTTACAATGCAGAGGACACGGGTTCAATCCCTGGTCAGGGAACTAAGATCCCACATGCCGCGGGGCAACTAAGCCCGCGCATCACTACTGAGCTCGCACAGAGAGCTGCAAACTACAGAGCCCACGCGCCCTGGAGCCTGCGCACCACAACTAGAGAGAAGCCCGCGTGCCACAACAAAAGATCCCACATGCCTCAACGAAGATCCCGCATGCCGCAACTAAGACCCGATGCAGCCAGAAATAAAATTAAATAAATAAAAAAGTAATAAATAAATCTGCAAAAAAAGGAAATCTGGCAAAAAGTAATCTGCTCCTTGTGTCTGAGGCAATGATGATCATTAATTCCATTCCTGTTTAAACATCTGGATTCTCTGCCATAACATCTGTTGCCACCTATAGCTAGAATGAAGTGTTGTCTTGGAACATACTGTACATTTAAGAATAAACTTTTGTTAAAAACAAATAAAAGGGCTTCCCTGGTGGCGCAGTGGTTGAGAGTCCGCCTGCTGATGCAGGGGACGCGGGTTCGTGCCCCAGTCCGGGAGGATCCCACATGCCACAGAGCGGCTGGGCCCGTGAGCCATGGCCACTGAGCCTGCGCGTCCGGAGCCTGTGCTCCACAACGGGAGAGGCCACAACAGTGAGAGGCCCGCGTACCGCAAAAAAAAAAAAGAATCTGCCTGCCAAGAGCAGGGGACACGGGTTCGAACCCTGGTCGGGGAAGATCCCACATGCCGCGGACCAACTAAGCCCCTGCGCCACAACTACTGAAGCCTGCGTGCCTGGAGCCCGTGCTCCACAACAAAAGAAACCACCGCAATGAGAAACCCGTGCACTGCAACGAAGAGCAGCCCCCACGTGCCGCAACTACAGAAAGCCCGCATGCAACAAGGAAGACCCAACGCAGCCAAAAAATAAATTAATAATTAATTAATTTTTTTAAAAAAATTTAAGAATATGGGTTTTGACATCTGACAGATCTGACCTCAAATTCCATCTCTGCCCCTGTGTGACCTCGGGCAAAAGCTTCACCTCTCTGAGTTTCAGTGTTCTCATCTGTAGAATGGAATGAATAATGTACCTTGAATCATAAGAGTGGTTTTGAGGATGCAACGAGAAAGCATATGGAAGGCACCTAGCACAGTATCCAGCACACTGTAGGTGCTCATTAAACAGCAGACATACCATCACTATCATTAACATTCTTATCATTATAATTTCCACCACCACCACCAGCAGCCAAGCTCACATAGCTAATGAAGGCCAAAACCTGCCTCCAGAGCTCCACAAGCATTTTAATCAAAGATCCAGGGAACAGGCCAGGACTGAATTAAGCCAAGTTTTGTCTGTGGGGAATCACATGGCCCTAAGCCGTATGGGTGTGCAGCCAAATTAATGTTTTCTTGAGAACAATGATTAGAACAACAGGTCTTTGCAGCCATGGGAGGACTGGACGGGGGCTCCATTCATGCCTCTGTTCCCAGAACACAGGTCCCTCAGGCACCTCTCAGGCACAGCATCACTCGGCTAAGCTGCATGGAGCGGCCTCAAATTAGCTGCATCCATTAATAACATCCCACTTTTGACAGTGGTGATGTATTGAGCCAAATTTCAGGCAGGACACTTGGCAGTGCCCATCTCCCAGGCGATGAGCTGGCAGGGGCCTGGCCTTGGAGTTCTGAGGACTCACAGTGGAAACTCTCAGGGATCAGTCAAGCCCAGCTTGAGCCTTAAGCCCCATCTTAAACATTTAGGAAAGTGAACTGCAATTGAGGAGGTTAAAGGCAAAGTAGAAACGGTCAGGGATGTCCCCTAGGTGATCATTCCCCCCAAACTCACCAACATCTAATGTGTGCTGGGCTTGGTGCCAGGCTTGGGGCTCTGAGGCAAACTACATATGACTCCTGCCTGCAGAGACCTTCAGGTTTACTGGAGAAAACAAAAATGCTGCTGCTGATGTGATGACGACAAAGGTTGACGTTTATCAAACGTTTACTGTGTGGAATTGTGCCATAAACCTCAAATGCATTGTCTCATCCTTATAAATAGCAAATAAAATAAATGAGTGCCTACTTATGCACACTGGTCCCAGCATGTTACATGCATTATTTTTTTATGTTGCAAACAACTATGAGAGGTAGGTATTATCCAAGGCAGAGTCAATAGTGGCCTCTGCAATCAGACAGACCTAGTTTTGAATTCTGAGTCAGCCAATTTATTAGTTGTATGTCTTGAAGAAAGTTATTTATTCTCAACAAATCTTGGTGACTTTGTCTGTAAAACAGGGATTATAGCAATTCCTACTATTCTCTGTGTCTTTTATGTACGTGCTACTCTATGCCTGTATCTTTTTTTTTTTAATAAATTTATTTTTTGGCTGCGTTGGGTCTTCGTTGCTGTGCGTGGGCTTTCTCTAGTTGCGTTGCTGTGCGTGGGCTTCTCATTGCGGTGGCTTCTCCTGTTGTGGAGCACCGGCTCCAGGCGTGCGGGCTCAGTAGTTGTGGCTCACGGGCTTAGTTGCTCCGTGGCATGTGGGATCTTCCCAGACCAGGGCTTGAACCTGTGTCCCCTGCACTGGCATGCAGATTCTTAACCACTGCACCACCAGGGAAGTCCCATGCCTGTATCTTTTAAAAGCCTGATCTTTGTGTGGGGTGAACCTTCTCTACTTTGTACAAAGTACTAAAATTGGCTTTATTCATTTTTGTCCTTTAGTATTATTTTTTAATGCATCACAGGCTCCCTGTTACCTGTGTCTTGTCAGCCTCACTGCAGGTGGAGGGAGGGGAGGCATTTGGCTGTCCCTCCCTTTTCCCCCAGGCCTGGTCTCCAAGGGCCCAGGCTGGCCCTGCTTCCAGATCCTTGCACATAATGGGCCTCTCTAAGCAGCAGACAGAGGCGTGTTGGCTGTCAGCTTGGGCCCAAACTCTGGTCACAAATACATCGCTATAGCTGAGAATAGGCTCAAGACACTTGTGCAAACTCCTGCCCTCAGAGAGGAAAAGGTCTAGAAGGCAGGCTGGGGTTGCTGATACCCAGCTGAGCCCCTGACTTAGGCCAGGGAAGTAGGGTTCTGGCTGGCAACTGCAGTTTGCTAGTGACATCTTTTCTTCTAGGATGTTCTCAGGAAGCTCTGTACCCAACAAGCCCCAGACCTCAGGAAAGATGCCCAGCTGCCCTGCCAAGTTCACATCCAAAGGACAGGCCATGGGCCCTTGGAGGTGGTCTTAGAAGTGGGATGAGGGCAGGGAAGTTCTGAACAATGTGACCAGTGATTGGGTGCTTGGGAGGATCCTAAGCCCAGAGAGGCTTCCAGGAGCTCTGGCTCCAGACTGGGGCAGCTGCCCAGTCTCCACAAACTCCCCCAAATCTCAAGGACCAGTCACAACCCAGCATCCTAGATCCCTCATGTCTTCCAGGCTTTTCAGATCACCCGTGCGATTCAAAGAGTCTTGACGCCAGTGCTCGCCCCCACTGGGTGGAATTACCTACTTTTACAAGCCTGCTGGAGAGCAGCTCAGACAGAGACTTCAACTAAGAAAAAGCTGGGAAAAAACTAACATGAAGGCTACAACCTCGAGACTCCTCTTTTTATTCAAACCTGCTTAGGTCAAACCACCACCATCTCCCTCCTGCTCGTGGCCCCAGCCTCTTTGTTGCCATTCTGCATCTACTGTTGCCTCCCTCCAAACCAGGTTGATGCTGTAAAGCCCAGAGCTGACCATGTGAGCCTCTGCTGAAAACTCTTTAACCACTCTGTTTCCCTCCAAATTCCTTTAGTCTGGCACTCAAGGCCCTGCAGAAACTGTCAGTCTGAATAGCCCTCTCTTTCTCCACTCCCTTCCTCACACCTAGGCTCAGATAAAGCTGAATTACTTCCCAGGCAACTCCCCAGGTAAGTCAAGTCATTTCACCCCTTCGTGGTTTTGCTCACACAGCTCCCCTTCCCAGAATGCCCTTTCGCCACCCCATACCCACATCTGCTTATTGTTCATAAAGTGCCAGCATCCCCTCCTCCAGGAAGTCTTTCCTGACCACCGGCCTCCTCCAATCCCTGCGCAGACCCCATCTCAGCACCTGTGACAGGATGGTGATCTGGTAGGTTTGCTCAGCTATCTGCCCCACGAGACTGAGAGTCCCCTTGAAACCACTGAGCAGAGCAGTACAAAGGGAGGAGGAGAGAAAGAGAAAGCAGGAGAGGGCTGTCATCCAAAAGGGAGGAAAAATACCAGAAGATTATAAACAACTTTATGCTGAGAAATTTGACAATTTAGATGAAATGGACAAATTCCTTGCAAGACATAAACTACCAAGAAAAGAAAAAAAACAGATCATCTAAACTGCCTTATTAAAGACATTAAAATTGGGAATTCCCTGGCGGTCCAGTGGTTAGGACTCCGCACTTTCACTGCAGGGGTCCAGGGTTCGATCCCTGGTAGGGGAACTAAGATCCCACATGCTGCGCAGTGTGGCAAAACAAACAAACAAACAAACAAAAACCTTTCTATAAAGGTAGCTTCCCTGGAGAATGCTACCAAACATTTAAGGAGGAAATAATACCAATTCTATATAAATGCTATGGGACAGGAGGGGAGTCACTAACATTTATAGAGTGCCTACCTTGTGCCAAATCCTATGCTGGGCAAGAGGCAGGCCAGGCTCCATCCAGCAGCCTGGGGCAGCGTTTGCCAAGGAAAGCTCTTGCCCTATGAAAAGTCTTAGAGAACATAAGTGCTGGAAACCCTCAGTCCTGGGATGTTACACATGGTATTTCTCTTCCCTACTCTATGTGCAGCAGACATTGCTAATCAATTCCAGCTCCTTTCTGCTGAGTCCAGATAAGACCTCCCAATCTTTCCAAATATGGAACTCTCAGCAGCCACCAAGGAAGCTAACACTCAAAATGAAAGCTGTTGGTCATCTCTGATCTAGCTTAACCCCAACAGATATGAAAGCTGAGCCCCAGAGAAGACGAGGGTCTTGCCTAAGGCCAGATTAATTACAGAGCAGACAGGATTTTAGACGCTGATTTTTAAATAGTTTGTGTGGAGAAGACAGTGTTCATATTTTGTCTCCCCCACTCACTGGTGGGCTCCTTCAGGAAGGGCCGGGTCTGCTTTAGCTTCTGACCCAGTGCTCTGCAAATCAGGTACATAGTAGGTCTCTGGAAATGCTTCTTGGCTTTAGTGAGGAAGGAATGGAGTAAATGAGGTAGAAGGCTTCGGTATTAGCCCCGAAACCAGGAGACGCTTCAAACGTCTAACACTCAGAGATGCTACCCTCTCAGAATGATCCACACTGAGAAGGCAGATAGAGACATTCTTTACCTAAAGATGAGGAGGTGAAGGGGACCTTGGCGTGGATCAGAAATGTGTCTACAGTAGAAATTTTACCATCCACGGACTAAACTTTCAAACAGCAGAGACTAAAAGAGCTTTTCAAGTCAACCAAAATATGACATTTTGATGAATTTCAACTGTTTAAACTGCATTACTGGCTATAAATATCAGCGTGATGAGGCATATGGGAGGGAAAGTCTCCTATATCCATATCATTAATGTGTGATCTTGTTATTTAATTTTGCTGTTAAAATATGATTGATATACTTAAGTTTTTAGGGGCCAATACTGCAGAGTCAGCTTTCAGCATATATTTTTAAAATGCAACAGTAGCATTTAAATAGACACACAGTACATTTAAATAGATAATAAAATGTAAAAATAAAATAAAACAAAACAATAGAGAATTTAGGTCAAGAATGCCAAAGATCACCCAGGGATCCAGAGCCTGTTTGTCTCTGTGGCCTCTTGGAGACCTCTTTGGGGACACAAAGGCAACCTATCAGGATCTGGGCCTGGGGCTCAGCTCCGCAGCTTCACTGGCCATGGCATTCTCCATCAGCCCCCGCCACCTCCGTGTGCCTGTTCTGGGCCAGGAGCCAAAGACACATTCTTCAGGCCCCCATGGCTTCCGGAACTGAGAGAGTGGAGTTTTTTTGGGGGTTTGGTTTTGGGGTTTTTTTAACATCTTTATTGGAGTATAATTGCTTTACAATGTTGTGTTACTTTCTGCTGTATAACAGTGAATCAGCTATATGTATACATATATCCCCATATCCCCTCCCTCTTGCATCTCCCTCCTACCCTCCCTATCCCACAGAGTGGAGTTTGATGAAAAGGCTGAGCAGAGCAGAAACCTCCTGACAGAGCTGGCAAAAGGCAGAAGTTGGGACCACCCCAGCAAGAGACTGTAACAACCTATGGGAAACCGAGTCCCGGAGAAAGCCAAGGTCTCATCTAAGACCACACAGTGACGGGATAGTGGAGGGGAGCCACCAAGTCCCCCCCGCCCAAAAATAATACTCCTCTCTGAGCCTAGCTGGAAGTATTTGATGTCCTGCTACATAAAGGCCAAGTCCCCTCCCAAAGCAAGATGGGTCTCAGGGTTTTAGGAGAACTCAGAGTTGAGAGCTCCCCTGGCTCCTCAGGAAAGAATCTTAGCCGCCCCTTTGCCAGTCCCCGCCCTTCTCTTCCCCTGAGTCACTCACTGGGTGGCAGATCCTGCCTGCCATGGACCTTTTGTCCTCCTTCCACAACCCAGTAAGGCAGAAGTTACATCCCTGCCCTACAGATGAGGAAAGTAAGGCTCAGGGGAATGAGGTGACTCGTCCAAGGCCACAGAGCTAGGGAGTGGGAGAGAGGAAATGAAAGCCAGGTCAGCCTGGCTCTGGGCCACCGCCCTTGCTGTCTCAAGGCGGATCCCCAAGTTCTGTTTCTGTTTTCAACCCTGCCCACCTCCCAGCCCACACTGCATGAGGTCTGGGGAAGGTAGGGAAGAACTGAACACCCCTGGGGTCCCCAATGCTTACCCTCAAGCACCACCTCTTTGCCTGTCTTCTTTAGGACTTGCACCGCCTCATCATGGGTGGCAGAGGAAAGGTCTTCCCCATTCACGGACAGGATGGCATCCCCTACAAAGAGGGCCTCCGTCTGGTCGGCTGCCAGGCCCTTGAAGATCTTGGAAATGAGAATAGGCATCTTGTTCTCTCGGCCCCCTGCACAAGCACGGAAAGAGGAAGAAACTGAGGCAGACACTCCAACACTTGCGAGTCACATCGAGGCAAAATTATTTCTGAAGGTCTCTCACCGTGTCCAAACCAGTGCTGGGAAATGGGGAGTGGAGAGTAAAGAGAACCTCAGAAAAGAGCCTTAGAAGTTAGGACACTAATAACACTTGCAAGTCATTTTCTAGATTTATAATGTTATAATGTATCTTTTGGTTAAATGCTTTGGGTGTTCACCAGTGTTTGAGTAACTTACAAGGTCCTTCAGAAACTTTTTTCTTATTTTATTTTGGATTTTAAGCAATTTTCCCATAATGGGGGAACCCACTGATAGCCTCTAATCAAGAATAAAGACAGAGGGCTTCCCTGGTGGTGCAGTGGTTGACAGTCCACCTGCCGAGGCAGGGGACACGGGTTCGTGCCCCGTCCGGGAAGATCCCACATGCCACGGAGCGGCTGGGCCCGTGAGCCATGGCCGCTGAGCCTGCGTGTCCGGAGCCTGTGCTCCGCAATGGGAGAGGCCACAACAGTGAGAGGCCCGCATACCGCAAAAAAAAAAAAAAAAAAAAAAGAATAAAGATAGAAGTCAGCTATTGCTATGGCCACGAAGGATCTCTTTAGCAATCAGAAAGCTTTACAACCTAGGATCCAGGCTAGAAACCAAGGCCTTAGAGTCTAGAGATTTCAAAAGCCTATCTGGGGACTTCCCTGGTGGTGCAGTGGTTAAGAATCTGCCTGCCAATGCAGGGGACATGAGTTTGAGCCCTGGTCCGGGAAGATCCCACATGCCGCAGAGTAACTAAGCCCGCGTGTCACAACTACTGAGCCTGCAAGCCACAACTACTGAGCCCACGCGCCACAACTACTGAAGCCTGAACGCCTAGAGCCCATGCTCCGCAACAAGAGAAGCCACGGCAATGAGAAGCCCACGCACCACAACAAGGAGTAGCCCCTGCTCACCACAACTAGAGGAAGCCCGCGCACAGCAACAAAGACCCAACGCAGCCAAAAAAAAAAACCTAATACATTTTACCACATTGCCTTATTTCTAAATTCTTGAATGTCCTTTTAAAATCAGAAACAGTAATAACACCATGCTAAATGCTTTCAATCTTGTCTCGTTGCATCTCCACAACACCCCAGTCACACAGGCATGCTCAGATTCCTACTGGGAAAATTGAAGTGTGGAGAGAAGCCCCTTGCCCAAGGTCACCCAGCTGGTTAGCGGCAAAGCCAGTATTTGAACCTAGGTCTCCTGGCTCCAGAACCAACACTCTTAACTCTATGGTAGACTACAAGTCAGGCCCTCAGGTATCATACTAGTGCTCCATCCTCAAAGATGAGGAACAAGTGGCCCAGGTCATAATTCCAATGTCACCCAACAAACTGGTGGCAGAAGTAGGACTGGAATGCCTCTCCAGACCCCCACACAGGCCCAACAGTTTGTTCATTGCACCACACAGAGCGTGAGACCTAGGAAAGGAAGGAGTTTCTATTTATATCTATCTGCCCTCTTCTGCCTGAAATTAGGGACTTCAGTTCAGTTTGAATCCATGATTATTCTTGGATGCCTGGGCTGGGCTGGACCCTAAAGGAAAGGTCAACGTCGCAACAGGAGCCCAGTCTCCATACATGAAGAACTGAATGGAGCTGGTATTCCCCTGACACCTCCAAAAAGTACCCCTACTCCCACCTGGAAGTATGACGCTAGGAGGTAACTTTATGTGACCTTGGAAAGTCCCCCTCCTCTCCAAGACTCAGTTTGTCCATCTGCAAAATGGAACTCTGTGTGAACTCTAAGTTCCTTCCTGTTTAACACATTGAGTGTACAATTTCTGGATTGATCTGTTGCCCTATCCCATGCCGGAGTTTGAAGGCAAAACTGGTGCCCACTCCCTGGCTTTCCCATTTTCCCCTTTTAGATCCCTTTGGTTGGCTGCATGGAAGTTTGCCCTTCCATGGGGAAGAACCGACTCCTCTGGACACTCTCTAGGGGCCTCATAACTGAGGTTCAAATCCCAGCTCTGTCGCTCACTGACTGTGTGACCCTGGGAAAACCATTTTACTTTTCTGAGTTTCAGTTTCTTCACCTACTAAATGAGGATTATGCTTCCTACCTTTTAGTACTTGTTGCCAGGATGAAGTGGATCATGAGCCTAGAGTACTGGGCACAGCACTTGGCACACAGTGGTAGCCAAGTCACCACCATCCCCACCCCTTCAGGAAGGAATGGTGAACCCAACAGCTGGGGTGTGCAGTTTTTTTAGCACGAGGTTAGCTACTTTGGGAGTCTCTCGTGACCTCTATTCTTCCTCTCATCTAACAGCCATAATTCTCCAGGCACCTACTAGGTGCTGGCAGGGTGAGTACTTTGGACTCCTGTTTTCATAGAAACATCCCAATTCTACCATTACCCTCATTATATAGTTGAGGAAACTGAGGTTCGGAGATGGGAAATGACTTGTCTAAGTTCACACAGCTGATTCTGGACTTCAGTCTGGGTTGCCCCCTAAAGAAAGCTGTCAGTACTGGGGGCTGAGAGCCCACCTCAATCCTGTGGAAGGTGGAAATGGTCAGATCAGGAAACTCAAACCCAGCTGTTAGGGCTCTTCACCTAGGTCCACAGCCTTTCTAGGTCCTCAGATTTCTAGGTCCTTTCTGGCCCCCTGTCTGTGAGCCCAGCCCAGCTGGCGGCTCCAGCTAGTCTCCAATCTCCCCACCAGCCATGTTTCCTACTCCAGGCCTTACTCCTCCCTCCCACCTCGGTTGTGTCTTGAAGACTTCCCCCTCCCTGCCCTAGTAGCACCCCAGGTCTCAGTCTCCTTTCTCCATCCTTTGCTCTCCTGGGGTCCCTGTTGTTCTTGATCGCCATGCAATCCTAGACTAGGCAACCAGTCTCAGATCTCTTTGCCTCCACACAGAACTCCCCACTCACACGTGTCCTTGGTGAGTCCCCAACGCCCTCCACACCTGTGCCTTCTGACTGAGACCTCAAAGCCCTCTCCGACCTTGGTGCTCCTGGTGCCCTCGGTTCCCTCTGTCCTCTCAGACGCCCTTACCCCCCAGACAGAAGCCATCCAACTCCATGTCCTCAATACGCTGCCAGCCCCCGCGACCTCTGCGCCCTCGGCGGTCCCACAGACACCACGACCCGTGCGCTCGGTGGCCCCGCGCCCACCTTTAATGCTGATACCCAGCCCGCCGGCGTCGGCCTTGCGCACCGTCACGCGGCGCCGCTGGAGCAGCAGCGCCTCCGGCAGCGGCGGGGACTTGGCGCCCGGTTCGGCGGCGCCGTTCAGCTGCGCGGGCTCCGGCTCCCGCTGGGCACCGGGCTCCGGGCCGGGCTCGCCATCGGCGGGGCTCACGGTCAGCGCGTCCTCCTCTAGACTGAGCAGCACCCGCTGCCACCGGTCGCCTCCAGCCCCCGAGCCCGCCCCGGCGCGCAGTTCCAGCAGCCCGGTGCGCGGGGCACGCCTGCCTGACGCCATCTTCGCCTCCGAGCCCCCGGGCCGCCGCGCTCGCCCTGCCCCGCAGTGCCCGGCCCGCTCCAACCCAGCGCCTAGGGCGGAGGGCGGGCGGGGCCCGGCTGGGCCAGCCGCCACCCTACCACTGGCCTCCGGGGGTGGAGCCTAGAGGGGCGGGGCTATATGTGGGTGTGGCTAACGGTTAGTGGCGTGGCCACAGTCAAGCTAGAGGGGGCAGGGGTGGGGTCCAAGAGCCGAAGGATATGCTGTGGGACTACATGGGGGTGGGGTCATAAGGGTGTCCGGGCGGTGCCACGAGTTAAAGCAACCAGCGGATGAAGTGGGATGGAGAGGGCCATTAGGGGGCGGAACTTCGTGTCAGCGGCTGGACCCTAAGACCCTGTGGAGGAGACTGCACCCGGCAAGGCCGTGGAGGGCCGGCGCCGTAGCTCGCCCACTTGGGAGCACAAGAAAAAGAGACGGAACCGTGGATCCTGGTGCGAGGCTTTGGGCGTTGGGGTGGGCTGCACATGGCGGAGCGCTGGACTCCAGGGACAGGGCTTGAGTTTAAGAGGTAGACACGAGCTGCGAGGGACTTCGCAGGCAGGTTGCTAGTGGAGGAGATTTGAGGGAGCTGGTTTCCCACTGTGGGGCTGGAGCTTTGGTCTGTGGGCGTGGCTTAGTGTGGGGCCTGGTGTCTAACGCTGCCAGGCCCCGCCCTCTGGGATGAACGCGTTGCTGGCTGTTTAGGGCTTGGGTAAGGGGTGAACACTGTCCCCACTTCGAAGTTGGAAGGGAGTTTAAGAGATTAAGCCCCTGTTCTGTTCACAGTCGAATACGGAAAAGCCTGAAGTACCACACTGGCCAGAGAAGAACCCACAACTCCTGGTGTGAGAGAAGAAAGCTAGACGGTGGGGCCCTGGGTCTGGGCCTCTGGAGACCTGGTTTACGAACCCTGCTCAGACACTGTGTGAGCAACACATCGACCCTGGTCCCGGCACTTCAGTTCTCTAGGCCTCAATTTCCTCATCTGTGAGATGGAGGTCCTAATAACCCCTACCTCACAGGGACTGTGTCAGGATTAAATCAATGGGGAAATATACTGTACTCTGTGAATCTTATGCAATCAATATAATCACTTTTATTGAATGCTTACTATTGGCCAGGCTTAGATCTAAGCATTTTCATGTGTTTTCTCAACTTTACAGTAGCTTCGTGGAGTAGCTACCGTTAAGAACACTCCCATTATACAGAAGGGAAAATTACAACTTAGAAGATCTAATTGGCCCGGGTCACACATCTGTGAGAAGGGCAGAGCTGGGATTCAAACCTAGGCTTGTTTGACACTGGTGCCTGGGCACTGACCCACTCTGCTAGACAGCTGCCAAACACACAAGTGAGGTGTGATCATTACCAGAAAAATCCCATCACTTTGCGCATCTCAAGCAGCCCTCATCTCTGCCTCTTGTCTCCATCTTCCACTCCTACCTGGGATGTGTTAGGCAATAAATAGGGCCACATCAGTCTGTAGATTCCCTACATCTTCAGGTAGAATCCTCCACATAAGATACCATCAAGGGAAAAAAAAAAAACTCACAAGAAAATAGGTACGTATACAAATTGTCCACAGCAAACCTCTGTTTGCAAATAACTAGAGGCCAAGCCAAGTATCCAACAAGAGAGGAATGGCTCTATATCACTGAAAACCCACCGAGGGGACTTCACCGGTGGCACGGTGGTTAAGAACCCGCCTACCAGCTTGCCAATGCAGGGGACACAGATTCAAGCCCTGCTCCAGGAAGATCCCACATGCCGCAGAGCAACTAAGACCATGCACCACAACTACTGAGCCTGTGCTCTAGAGCCCACGAGCCACAACTACTGAGCCCGGGCACCACAAGTACTGAAGCCCACGCGCCTAGAGCCCGTGCTCCACAACAAGAGAAGCCACCGCATTGAGAAGCCGGCGCACCACAACGAAGAGCATCCCCCTTTGGCGCAACTAGAGAAAGCTTGTGCCCAGCATTGAAGACCCAACACAGCCAAAGATAAATAAATAAAATAAATACATTTTTTTAAATAAAAAAACCCCACTGAGGCCACATACATAATGCGGTTGTATTATATGCACATGTACATATAAAAAATAGATGTCATTTGTTCAGTTTGCTATACATTGGCACATGAGCTGGCTGATTAATATACATTGTCGTTTAAACCTCACATGAATCCTGCACAGTCTTTATATTATCCCCATTTTATAGATGAGGGAATTGAGGCACAGCACTAGTAAGAACAGATCTCTATGCAAACCTGGGTCTCTCTGGCTTCTAAGCCCATATCCCTCCTTCTCATTTCTGCAGCCTACATAGCAGCAAAGGATGAGTTCACAGTTCATTCATTCATTCAACAATATTTATTGAATATCCACTATATGCCAGACACAGTGGTAAGTACATAAACAAGTAGTTGTAAACAAGATAGTGTCTCACCTCACAGGACATACAGCCCACTGGGAGGCAGGATCTCATTGTGGTTAAGAACAGGAACTTTGGATTCTGATTTTCTGTGTTCAAATTCCTACTGTGCCTTTTTTTCCCCATCTTTGTTGAGATATAATTGACATATAACACTGTGCCATTTTCTATCTCTGTGGTCCTGGGTGACGTTTTTAACCTATAAACATCCATTTCTTTTTTTATATAAATTTATTTATTTATTTTTGGCTGTGTTGGGTCTTCACTGCTGCGCACGGGCTTTCTCTAGTTGCAGCGAGCTGGGGCTACTCTTCATTGCAGTGCACGGGCTTCTCATTGCGAAGGCTTCTCATTGAGGAGCACGGGCTCCAGGTGCGTGGGCTTCAGTAGTTGCAGCACGCGGGCTCAGTGGTTGTGACTCACAGGCTCTAGAGCACAGGCTCAGTAGTTGTGGAGCACGGGCTTAGTTGCTCCGCAGCATGTGGGATCTTCCCGGACCAGGGATCGAACCCGTGTCCCCTGCATTGGCAGGTGGTTCTCAACCACTGCGCCACCAGGGAAGCCCCAGCTTCCATTTCATAATCTATAAAATGGGGATATTAAAATTACTATCCATGGGATTATTATGAGGAATAAATAAAATAATATTGGTAAACTGCTTAACACAATTCCTGTACTACATAATTAGCATTTAAAAATAAGAGTTGTGGGACTTCCCTGGTGGCGCAGTGGTTAAGAATCCGCCTGCCAATGCAGGGGACACGGGTTCGATCCCTGGTCCAGGAAGATCCCACATGCCGCAGAGCAACTAAGCCCGTGCGTCACAACTACCGAGCCTGCGCTCTGGAGCCTGAGAGCCACAACTACTGAGCTCACGTGCTGCAACTTATGAAGCCCATGTGCTTTAGGGCCCACATGCTGCAACTACTGAAGCCCTTGCGCCTAGAGCCCATGCTCCACAATAAGAGAAGCCACTGCAATGAGAAATCCGCACACGACGACGAAGAGTACGCCCTGCTCACCGCAACTAGAGAAAGCCCGCGCACAGCAACGAAGACCCAATGCAACCAAAAACAACTAAGGAATGAAATGAACCCATTTGTGAACTTTACCATCTAATAATGTTAGTCTGTGTCTTCTAAATAAACAAAAACCTTTTTAAAAAAATAAAAATATGAGTTGTAATTATCTTGGAAAACAAGCATCAATCAAATAGCTTTAATTTAGAGTGATAAGTATCAAAACAGGGTAGACACAAGTGAAACAAACCAAGCAACCGTCTGACATATACATGACACTCGATAAATATATAGAAGAAAGAGACAAGGTGAGAAAGGAAGGAAGGAAAGAAAGAAGAAAGAAGGAAATACAGAATTATATATATGCATTGATATTTTTCAAGTATGAGTGTGCTTGAAGATTGTAGGGCAACCTGAGAAAATTGACAGTAAACAATGATAAATGAGAACTGCATTTTACTTGGCTTTTGGAAGCTTCATTCTGAAGGTAGCGGGGTGGGCGGCGGGGATCAGGAGGGAAGCAAGAGACCAGAGGGGAGATGAGACTCCTTTCCCAGAACCAAAGCCTGAAACCAGATCCTTAAAAGTCCCCCCACGTACTGCCCTGCTTTAAAAAGACTTAATAAGCCCCAGACGAGAAAAAGCCCTGAAACAGAGTTCCTGCCCTGGGAGACTGTTTTCTGTGGTTATAATGGGAAAGGAGGAAGAAGAGGGATGATGTGTGCAGAATAAGAGGAGGCTAGCAGAGAAGGAAGAAGGATGTAGAGTCAGAGAAAACAGTGGTGTATGCATGTACATGCGTATATGTGTACGTGTGTATATAGAGATGTGTATGTGTATTTTATGTGCATATCTGTGAGAGAGACAGAGTGTGTGTGTGTGTGTCCATGATCACACAGTATGGGCAATGCCAATCAGCTGTGCCCCTGTCACTCCACCCCCAGGAACTCTGTAGCTGGAGGAATGCATTATCCCTCCTCTGTGGTCAGCTGATGCCTCTCTGCTGTGGCTCAGAAATTGGCGTTCCAGACACATACACACAGGCCTGGCTTCCCACCAAACCCCAGGGCAGAGCTCCCAGAGGAAACCAGTTCACTCTCAAAGGATAGGAGAGGGGGAAGGGAAAAGGCAGAAGAGAGGAGCCGATCAGTTCACCAGTCTCCATTTCCCACTGAAGGCACTGCAGGCTCAGGCCCTTGGACCAGCGGTCTCAGGCCCTCATCTGAGATAGGGAGACCTCCGTGCTCGGGATCCAAGGCAGGTAGCAGAGTTTTCAACACTCCTGACCTCCAAGACCCAATGATGGAAGTAATAATGAGAGTTTACAGGACCAACTGCTTAACATAACTGCTTTCGGTGGATCATCTCATTTAACTTTCAAGATAATCCTAGGAAGTAGGTCCTGTTATTATCCCGATTAGGCAGATGAGGAAACTGAGGTTCAGAGACATTTGGTACTAAGCCCCAAGCAGTCTGGCACCAGAGCTCACTGTGTCACCATACTGCACCCAAGGAGAAATTTGGATCTTAGTGAGGAGGTTTCCAAAATATAAGACTTGGGAATTCCCTGGCAGTTCAGTGGTTAAGACTCTGTGTTTCCACTGCAGGGGGCACAGATTCGATCCCTGGTGGGGGAACTAGGATCCTGCAAGCCACATGGCGCGGTCAGGAAAAAAAGATTATTAAAAAAATTAAAAATAGGGACTTCCCTGGTTGCGCAGTGGTTAAGAATCCGCCTGCCAATGCAGGGGACACGGGTTCGAGCCCTGGTCCAGGAAGATCTCACATGCCGCGGAGCAACTAAGCCCGTGTGCCACAACTACTGAGCTCGTGCACCTAGAGCCCACGCTCCGCAACAAAAGAAGCCACCGCAATGAGAAGCCCATGCACCACAATGAAGAGTAGCCTTTGCTCGCCGCAACTAGAGAAAGCCCGCGCACAGAAACAAAGACCCAACGCAGCCATAAATAAATAAATAACAAAATCTAAGACTCTGTGGCGTCTTGTGGGATGGAAACCAAACCAGGTGCTACGCTTATATACCATCTTTTAATCTTCCTTGCAACCTTGTGAGGCAGGCATTATCATCTCCATTCCTCAGGGGAGGAAACCATGGATGAGAGAGGGAAAGCAATTTCTCCAAGGTCATACAGCTAATAAATGGCAGAGCCTGAATATGAACCAGGTTATTTCTGATTCCAAAGCTTTGGCCTCTTCTGGGCTACCTTAAGATCCTTGTTAAAATCAGACTCTCAGGGGAATTCCCTGGTGTTCCAGTGGTTAGGACTCCATACTTCCACTGACGGGGCCCAGGTTCATTCCATGGTCCAGTCCCTGGTCAGGGAACTAAGATCCCACAAGCCACACGGCACAGCCAAAAAAAAAAAAAAAAAAAATCAGACTCTCAGAATGTTTAGAGATTTCAAATTGTAGGCTTGTGGAATTTAGAATAAAAGAACATTAGCAACGAAAAATTTTGGTGTTTAGGAGGGGCAACCCATCACATGTCACCAAGTCCAATTCCCCCACTTCACCCCAAGCAAGAAGCTCCTTTATAGCATCCCCAAGAGCTCCCACTCTAGCCCGTGCTTAGGTGCCTCCAGTAATAGGGACCTCACATTCCCACAAGGTAACCCATTCCAGTTAAGAGGGCTCTCTCCACCACCCAAGCCAAGTCAGGGAGAGAGGACACCCTCACACTTTGTAATCTTGCTGTCTCTGTGCTGGAGACTCAAGACTGCCTTTTTAAAATGCCTGTTAAAATGAAAGCTGAGAGAACGTCTAATAATTCTCCCATAACCATCCTGTTCATTTCCTTCACAGGACTCATCACAATTTGTACTTCATGCTTCATATGTTTGTTTAGTTGATTATCACCTGTCTCCCCAATAGACTGGGCACCCACTGAGGGCAGGAACTCTGTCCACCTGGTTTATTGCTGTAACCCCAGCACCTAGCATACTGCCCAGCACAAAGTAGATGCTCAATAAATATCTATTAAATGGATGAATGAATGAATGCATACTTCCTGAGGGAGAATAATAGGAGCTTGTGTCCGTGAAAGGTAAGTAGAGGGATGGCCTTCCAGGCTGAAGGCTGGGAGAGGGACTGAGCTCAGCACTTCATACCTTCAGGCAGGGCTCAATAATCTCCATCTATTAGGGCAGGCACGGTATTACACACTATCAAAGCCCCAGCACAAGACCTGGTAAACGGTAAAAGTCCAGTAATGTTTGATGAATGAATACTGAATAGCAGAAAAGTGTTCTGGTTTCCACTTAAAATGATGCCACCCACAGCTGGAATTCTTTCCTTCTTTCATTTATTCAACAAATTTTGTTTAGTGAGGCTGGGGTAGGCGTGAAAAATCACATCTTTTCTGATCAAACAGACTATTCCTGGGCCTCCTCTCTCAATCTGTCTGACATTAGTTCATTTATTTATTCATTCAAAAATATTTATTAAGCCTCTTGGGAATTCCCTGGTGGTCCAGTGGTTAGGACTCCATGCTTTCACTACTGATGGCTAGGGTTCAATCCCTAGTCAGGGAACTAAGATCCTGCAAGCCGTGCGGCACGAACGGGGGAAAAAAAAATTAGTAAGTCTCAGCCAGTTACTGTGCTAGGTGCTGGGGATAGACCATGAACAAGATGTATACAGTCCCTGCCCTAATGGGATCTACAGTCTAGTGGAGGAGTCTTTATTAAGCAAGAAAACAAATCAAATAATTGCCAAATCTGATGTCTGCCTGAAAAAACTAGCAGGGGATAACGATGGAGAATAACAAGAAGGACCTATTGGAGAGTAGTCAGGGGAAGAGGTGTATTCAAGCTAAGACCTAAAAGTTAATGAGGAGCCAATAATGCTGAGACGAAACAGCCTGTGCAAAGGCCCTGAGGTATGAAAGACCTTGGCTTCTTTGGGTAGCTGTAGTTTAATGACCAAGAGAGAAAGTGCAGAGAGGTCACAAGAGCCAGGTAATGCAGACCACGTGAGGCCAGGAGAGACAGCCAGATTTTATTCCAAGCTGGAGGGCACTAGAGGGTTTCAGTGGAGAAATAACATGGTTTGTTTTATGGAGTTACCTTTAATTTTTATTAAGTATTTAAAATATTTAAAATAATTAAGACATCTAGCTAATGTGTAAAGAATAAGAAAATAAATAATCATATACTTAACACCCAGTTTAAAGAATAGAACATGATGGGGAATTCCCTGGCGGTCCAGTGGTTAGGACTCGGCACTTTCACTGCCATGGCCTGGGCACGGCCAAAAAAGAAAAAGAACATGATCAATTCATCTGAGTCCCTCTGACTGCCCCCCCCACCCCTTATCACATTCCCTCTTCCCACATCCAGAGATTACCAATATGTGAATTTTGCTATAATCATGTCCTTATATTTCATTACAGTATTAATATATTGGCATATGTATGAATACTAAACAGTCTATTGTTTAGTTTTACTATTTTTTAAACATTTCTCCTTCTACTATTTGGAAGTTGTATTCTCTAATCATACTAACTCCAATCTATGATCTTCAGTTACTCTCTCCCAAATTATTTGCTGTGTTCGTCTAGTATTTTCGTGCTCATTTTTCCTTAATCTCACAAATTAGATATCATGGTTGCTTTATAATGTCAATGTCGATTCAGAGGTACCTACGTGTTCACTGTCTTCTTTGCTCTTCACTCTCTTGCATCTTAGAATGTTCTTCTGGGATTATTTTCCTATTCTCTGAATTACATCCTTGAGAATTTCCCTTAGCGAGAGAGGGTATGCTAATGGTAAACTATTTGTTTTGCTTTATCTGAAAATGTTTTTATTTTATGCTTTTTTTGAAAAAGAGTCTCATTGAGTAGAAATTCTAGGTTGGCAGGTTTTTTCCTCAGCAGTTTGCAGATATTCTATCTCTGTCTCCTGGCCTCCACTGAAGCTATTGAGAAGTCTGCTGTCAGTCAAATACTTCCCTTTGTAGATAATCTGTCTTTTGGGCTTCCTTCCGAAAACCAGGAACCCAAGTCTAATCGTGAGAAAAACATCAGACAAATCTCTATAGAGAGACATTCTACAAAATAGCTGACCAGTTCTCAAAGCTGTCAAGGTCACCAAAAATACGGAAAGTCTGAGAAACTTTCACAGCTAAGAGGAGCCTAAGGAGACATGACAACTAAAGGAAATGTGGCATCCTGGATGGGATACTGGAACAGAAAAAGAACATTAGGAAAAACTAAGGAAATCTGATTAAAGTATGAATTTTAGGTAATAATAATATATCTACATGGGTTCATTAATTGTGACACATGTACCATAATAATATAAGACATTAATAATAAGGGAAACTTGGTGTGGGATGTATAGGAACTCTCTGTACTATCTTCACAATTTTTTGGTAAATCTAAAACTTTTAAAATTAAAAGTTTATTTCATCAAAATTGATAGTAATCTTTTTTTTTTTTTTTTTTTTTTTTTGCGGTACGCGGGCCTCTCACTCTTGTGGCCTCTCCTGTTGCGGAGCACAGGCCATGGCTCACGGGCCCAACCGCTCCACGGCATGTGGGATCTTCCCGGACCGTGGCACGAACCCATGTCCTCTGCATCGGCAGGCAGACTCTCAACCACTGCGCCACCAGGGAAGCCCGATAGTAATCTTTTGATACATCATCTTCATATATATCAGTTCAATCAACATACCACTACAGCACTCATTTAAAGAAAAATTGAAGAATATTTTACAAGACATGGTTGAAGTAAAACTCTAAAAAGAGGCTTTGTGTGTCTTCAATAATAAAAGAAAAGGAGAGATAAAAATAACCTCTAGCCTATGTCAACATCAAACAAAACAGTCAATTTATCCAATAAATATGTGTTAAGGTCTACTCTTATGGTCTAAGGAACTGCACCCTCAGATCACCAGAGAGAAAAATGCAAAACTTATATTTAAAAAAATTAAAAGTTTGTTTGAAAAAATAAACAATTCCAGTTTTATAGTTAGGCAATTCCTCAAGTGTTATAAAATATAGAGTTATCATAAGATCCAGCAGGTCTACTCTTAGGTATATGCCTGAGAGAAATGAAAACATTTGCCCATGCAAAAACTCGTACATAATGTTCATAGTATTTTATTATTATTATTGTTACCAAAAGATGGAAATAACCCAAATGTCCATCAACTGATGAAATGGATACTCAAAATGTGATATATTCATACAATAGATTGTTATTAAGCAATAAAAAAGAAGAATGAGGTACTGATACAGGCTACAACATGAAAGAACCTCAGAAACATTGTGCTAAGTGAAAGAAGCCAGTCACAAAAGACCACATATTGAATGATTCCATTTATATGAAAGGAATAAGCAAAGCTATATCAATAGACAAATTTTTAGAGACTGAAAATAGATGGGTGGTTGTCCAGAGTGGGAGGCAGGGTGGGAAGATGAAGAGTGTCTATCAAAGGGTAAAGGGTTTCTTTTGGGGGTGATAAATGTAATGAAAATGTAAAATGAAAATCCAATTAGATTATGGTGATGGTCACACAACTCTGTAAATATACTAAAAACCATTGAATTGTATACAAGTGAACTTTGTGATATATAACTTGTATTTCAGTAAAACTGAGTATTTATATAATTCCAGTTTTATTACAATTAAAGATTTACAATTTTCAGAACCAAAGATTCCACTGTCATACGTGACTCATGTCCTCCAATATGATAGAAAAGGTCTAAAGTGGATGATACAATTACTCTTGTCCAATCATGTTTGAGATTTACATGTAGGAAGACTTCATGAATTGATAATCTCCTTTATTTTCATAAGCTGTATGACTCAGATGTTGCAGAAATACTCGTGTATCAAAATAGGTTTTGCTATGGACTTCCCTGGTGGCGCAGTGGTTGAGAATCTGCCTGCCAGTGCAGGGGACACGGGTTCGAGTCCTGGCCCGGGAAGATCCCACATGCTGCAGAGCAACTAAGCCCGTGTGCCACAACTACTGAGCCTGCACTCTAGAGCCCACAAGCCACAACTACTGAAGCCCGTATGCCTAGAGCCCGTGATCCACAACAAGAGAAGCCACCACAGTGAGAAGCCTGCACACCGCAAGTATGAGTATTCCCCGCTGGCCGCAATTAGACAAAGCTGTGCACAGCAATGAAGACCCAACGCAGCCAAAAAGAAAAGAAATAGGTTTTGCTATATCCCTTTCATTCTTAGCAGCTCAGTAGTGTATTTTTATATTTTACCTAGCACTTTTAGATTTTTTTGAGCAAAAGAGGTGTTCAGAAAAAAAAAAGTTGTTCAGAGTTATCTAATCCACTAAACTGTTGACTAATATGTTTTTAAAGGAACCTTCTGGCCACCAGATAGGATATGGACAATGTGCAGTGGGGGGTGAATTGGAAGCAAGGAGAGTATTTCACGAGGGAGGCCCTAGAGAGCCTCACTAGCCCTGTCTCCCCAACCCAGTATTGGTCACTCACAAAGAACCTGTCAGTGAGCTGATGCTGGGGCCATATGGATTTCACATCCTCGTGCCACATCTGACAGATGCCAGCAGAGGGCAGCAGAAAGCCAGGGCTGTAGTGTCCTGGGCAGGTTGGCCATCCAGCTCTGGTAGAAGAAAGATTGGAACCCACTGGGCTGCCTAAAAGGTTCATTCGTTTTTCCCATAAGATGGCTCTAGTAGCACTTAGCTGTCTTTAACTTCATTGGAAACAATTGTGTTAGATTGTATTGTGACAGCTGTCATATCAGCGTACATTAAAAAGAAAAAACATAAAAATTTGGTGAATTTTTGTGTAGCCATTTTAATACTGGAGATGGAAGAAGAAAAGCAACATTTTCGACATATTATGCTTTATTATTTCAAGAAAGGTAAAAACACAAGTGAAACGCAAGAAAAGATTTGTGCAGTGTATGGAGAAGGTGCTGTGACTGATCAAAGTGTCAAAAGCGGTTTGCGAAGTTTCGTGCTAGAGATTCCTCGCTGGATGATGCTCCACGGTCGGATACACCTGTTGAAGTTGATAGCAATCAAATTGAGACATGGGGCTTCCCTGGTGGCGCAGTGGTTGAGAGTCCGCAGGCCGATGCAGGGGACACGGGTTTGTGCCCCGGTCCGGGAGGATCCCACATGCCGCAGAGCGGCTGGGCCCGTGAGCCATGGCCGCTGAGCCTGCGCGTCCGGAGCCTGTGCTCCGCAACGGGAGAGGCCACAAGAGTGAGAGACCCGCGTACCGCAAAAAAAAAAAAAAAAATCGAGACATGAATTGAGAACAATCAACGAACGTTTTACCATGAGGGAAATAGCAGACATACTCAAAATATTCAAATCAAGCGTTGAAAATCATTTACACCAGCTTAGTTATGTTAATCACTTTGATGTTTGGGTTCCACATAAATTAAGCAGAAAAAAACCTTCTTGACCATATTTCTGCATGAGATTCTTTACTGAAACGTAATGAAAACTTTCCGGTTTTAAAACAAATTGTGACAGGCAAAGAAAAGTGGATACTGTTCAATAATGTGGAACGAAAGAGATCATGGGGCAAGCGAAATGAACCGCCACCAACCACACCAAAGGCCGGTCTTCATCCAAAGAAGGTGACGGTGTGTATATGGTGGGATTGGAAGGGGAGGACTCTATTATGAACTCCCTCTCGAAAACCAAATGATTAATTCCAACAAGTACTCCTCCCAATTAGACCAACTGAAAGCATAACTCGACGAAAAGCATCCGGAATTAGTCAGCAAAAAATGCATAACCTTCCATCAGGATAACACAAGACCCACATGTTTATTTGATGACCAGGCAAAAACTGTTACAGCTTGGCTGGGAAGTTCTGATTCATCCGCCGTATTCACCGGACATTGCACTTTCGGATTTCCATTTATCTCAGTCTTTACAAAATTCTCTTAATGGAAAAATTTTCAATTCCTTGGAAGACTGTAAAAGACATCTGGAACAGTTCTTTGCTCAAAAAGATAAAAAGTTTTGTGAATATGGAATTATGAAGTTGCCTGAAAAATGGCAGAAGGTAGTGGAACAAAAGGGTGAATACGTTGTTCAATAAAGTTCTTGATGAAACTGAAAAACGTGTCTTTTATTTTTACTTAAAAACCGAAGGAATCTTTTGGCCAACCAAATAGAATGGGGTGAGAATAGGGCATCCTTGAGATTGCCACTTCTGAAGCACTTCCTTCCCTTCCTCATGTCAGGATTACACATCCACTTTACAGATGATGATAATAATAATAATTATTGTTACCATATTATACCAGTCGCCATTTATTGAACCCACCCTACCTGCACACTCCTAACCTCCAGTCACAGATCCCACCAGTGGAAAGAGAACCAGTTTGGAGGTCAGGCAGACTGGGCTTCAACCCTGGCTCTTCCATTAATATCATGCTTCCTCTTTGAGTCTACTTTCCTCATCTATAAAACACAGATAATAAAACAAAAGGAAGGACCCTCTGAGAGAATTAAATGTGCCCTGTATAAGGTGCCCGGCACGTGGGAGAGACTCCATAAATTTTAATTCCTTCTTCTGGTTTCTGTAGATTGTTTTATTTAGACAAATGTTATTAATGTCACTTAATGGACATTCACTCTGTGCATACTCTGTGCCTGAATCTATCCTAGGTGCTTGAGGACACAAAGGTGGACATCCCAGATTGGCAGAAGCCAGGAAGGCACCCCTGTGTTAGAGTGGGTCCCTACCAAGTCCATCTGGATTAAGAGCAAGAGTTCCAAATTCCTGCTGCCTTGCATTAAATTTGTGTTGCACCACTCAGTTTATGACCTTGGGCAGGTGACCCTGTCTCTTTGAGCCTCGATTGCATCATCTGTAAAATGGGGGATAGTTACAGTACCTAGAGGATCAAAGTGACATTTAAATGTGACAATGTACAGCAAATGTACACAGTAAGTGCTCAGTATATTTAAAAACAGAATAGTGTCTAGAATTCCCTGGCAGTCCAGTGGTTAGGACTCGGCATTTTCACTGCTGGGGGCCCAGGTTCGATCCCTGCTCCGGGAACTAAGATCCTGCCCAGAAGAAAAAACAAAAACAAAACACAGTGTTAGACTGCCTTAAAATTACTCCTCCCCTGAGCAATCCTTACTGCTCACTTTGGTCACCAACCACCTCCTCAGATTTACCAAAGCAGGCCGGTATCAGAGAGGAAGCAAAAACCCAGCACCTGAAGACTGGTTCCACCACCTACCCACCATGTGACCTTGGGCATTCATACGGCCTCTCTGTTCTTCAGTTTCCTTTCCAAAGAGTTGGGATTATAATAGTACCTACCTATTAGGGGTTTTGTGAGGGTTAAATGAAGATGATACTTAGAAACACAGTGTCAGACAGAGTATGTGCACAATACATGTTCAGTTACTGTTGCTGCTGCTGCTGCTGTTATTATTACTATGACTCCTACTACCATGCTGTCTTCCACATCCACTCTGGCATCGATTCCTATGGATTCAACCTCCTCAAAGCCTCTCACAGCAGTCTCCACCCTCCATTCCTAGGTCTGGCTCTGCCTATCATTTCAGGCCTCTAATAGGGGTTTGTTAAAACACAGATTGCTGGGACTTCCCTGGTAGTCCAGTGGTTAAGAATCTGCCTTCCAATTCAGGGGACGCGGGTTCGATCTCTGGCCGGGGAACTAAGATCTCACGTGCAGTGGGGCAACTAAGCTCGTGCGCCACAACTACTGAGCCTGCTCGCCACAGTTAGAGAGAAGCCCGAGCACCGCAACAGAGATCCCACGTGCCACAACTAAGACCCAACGCAGCCAAATAAATAAACAAATATTTTTTAAAAACACATTGATTGCTGGGCCCCATTCAGCCATTAATAAATCCAGGGTTGATGAGGTGGGTCAGCAATAGCCTAATTTGCATTATTAGCAAGTTCCCAGGTGATGATGATGCTGTGGTCCAAGAATTACCCTTTGACAACCTTTGCTCCTGAGCTCTTCTCAGTCTCTCTGGTTCAGGAGTCCCCCACCTAACCCTTCTCCCAGCAGGTGGCCTCAGAAATGGGGTGACTTGGGGTAGAGATCATTCAATGAGGGTCAGAGGCTACAGGTTGGGGTATGAAAAGGGGATTGACCTCTGGTTCCAGGGTTTGTTCTTCACCCAGGAATCTGCTAGGGTAATATGAGGGCCTGAAAATCCCACCCCCCAGTTCCTCTCCCACCCCCCTCCCCAACACAGACACACACAGAGCTTTCCCCTTGCTCCTCTGAATTATTCACTCCAGGAAGAGTCCCAGGCTGTGGAGGGGGGCCACCTGGGCTCAGAGCTCACCCACCCTCATGCTGTATCCAGAATAACCCTTCCTTCCTTTCCTCACAGATGTTTCATTCACCCTCCTCTCTGGTCTGAAATTCCCTCAAAAGCGTTCACTAGTAATTTTTCCAAATCACAGTAATTACCTCATTACTTTGATATTAATAGACTTCATTGGCATCAAGGAGCCAGTTGAAACATGCCCAGACCCTGTGTGGGGAGATGGATTCCAGAAGGCAGCCCCGCAGGAGGGCTGGCCTGGCTGCAGCCCTGTGGCTCAGCTCTGCTCACCTCCCTCCCCGCCACCTTCCCCCCATCCTGCTCTTACCCACATCAGAGAGTATCCTGGAACCACAGATTCATGAGAAACAGCAGAGGCCAAAACATCCATTCCCCAGAGGCCTAGAGTCACCCAGCAAAATAGAGGCAGCACCCAGGAGGAAACCCAGGGCTCTTGACCACCCAGAGCACACTTACTCCTTTCCTCCCCTCAGCTATGCTCCAAGACAGATCTGACTTGGGGACCCTCTGAAGCCCAGCCTGGATGAGGAGTCAGGGGTGACTCCTTACCTCCCCCAAATAATTAATACTTATTGAGTATAGCTCATAAACTCTCCAGGCAATAGCTTACTTAATCCTCACAGCCTTCTAGGAGGTAGCTGCTGTCATCTAACCCATTTTACAGATAAGAAAACTGAGTCGTGGCCCAGAAAAAGGATACACAGTTGGGCTTCCCTGGTGGCGCAGTGGTTGAGAGTCCGCCTGCCGATGCAGGGGACACGGGTTTGTGCCCCGGTCCAGGGAGATCCCACATGCCACGGAGCGTCTGGGCCCGTGAGCCATGGCCGCTGAGCCTGCGCGTCTGGAGCCTGTGCTCTGCAATGAGAGAGGCCACAACAGTGAGAGGCCCGCGTATCACAAAAAAAAAAAAAAAAAAAAAAAGGATACAGAGTTGTAATTGGGGGAGTCTTTGGGGAGGACTCTGGGCATGAATCAATCACCTTCAGATGCCCTAGGGTCCTCCTGCCCCCACCCTGAGGCTTTCTTGTCTCTAGCAGCACCTGCAACCTCTTTCTAGATTCCAGGACAATAATGAGGTTTAGCTCAAATGTATTGAGGGCTAACTCTGTACCAGATGCTTTGCTTGTACTATCTTCCCTCTCCCTCAGGGCTGTTCTCTATGATAAAGATTTAATTAGCCCCATTTCAGATGAGGAATGAGAGCTTAGGTGATCTGCCCAAGGACCCACTCTCAGTAACAGATCTGGGATTAATTCAGGTAGACTCCCAAGCCTATTCTCCTAACCAGGAGACTCTTCAGCAAGCACCCTCCCCTATAGGCTTCGGTTTCCCCATCTGTAGTAATCAGAGGGACCATCGGTTGAGGGTTCCCTGAGTGCCAGGCACTAGTTTGCCACAATGCCTACAGGGTCCATTGCACTTGATCTTATTAGTGCATTTGAATCTGTGACCTGTTATAACCACAGAGCAATACCTGCCTCGGTCATATCTGCCCACCCTCAGGTGGATGCTAAGTGGGTTTCCAAGTTCAAGGCTCTCCAGGAACATTGCTTGGGAAATTTCCTCAACAAATAGCATGGGGGAAGGGACAGTTTCGGCAGAAAGGCTACCCCGGGCAAGGCAGGCCAAGGCTGAGAGTGACTGGGCAGCCAGAGACTAGACTCGCCAAGCTGGTCAGGGCGGGGGTGTAGTATAGAGGATCCTTTGTCAGGCCAGAAGCTGCAAGGCTGCCCCATCCCCACCATCTGGCTCCAGCTCCAACCCAGTGATGCATGATGGGGAAAATGGGGGTGGGGTGCTGAGGGCTACCCACCTGCTCTGCCTCCTGGGATAAACCAACCCAAGACACCCCAGGCCCATCTGGCCAACATATCCCTGAGCCCTGACTGCCCCTGGGGACTCCTTTTCGACAGGCTGAAATTGGCCGGGAGTGCGGCCAGTCTGTCAGGGTCACAGGTCACTGTTAATCTGCCAGAACAAGGGAGGGCGGGCAGGTGGGCAGGCAGCCAGTGTGGGCAAAGCCCTGGCAGTTCCTGTCTTCTGCTCTGGTGGCCTTGGAGGGAGATTTTCCTCTTTTGGAGTCAGGGAGATGGGCTAGAAAGAATACAGACTCTAGGAAAATTGCAAACGCTCATATCTCGCTACCTAGCAATTCCTCCTCTAGGTGCGCACTCCAGAGAAACTCTCACCCGTATGCTTAAGATGTCATTGCAGCACTGTGTGTAATAGCTGAACATTGTCAATAACCTAAATGCCCATCAGTAGGGGACTGGATAAATATAAGAACCTAGACCATCTTCCTCACTGTTACTCAACTACTGAGTCTGAGAACTGAGACTCCCGTATGTCAATATGACTTGTTCCAGGAAATTCTTGCCTGGAAAGATAAGAATGTAAACTGGTAAATAACTGCTATTTGCCTCAGGAAATTCTTGCAAACCAATTTGTTTGGGCAAACAGTTTGCTCATCTTGGCAAATACCTCTCTTATCAGACGACAGCTCTCTTCTCAAAGTTTCCAGAGCCTCTTAGGTGTCCACCAACTCTAAACTGTTGTGCCACAAACTTTGCCCAATTTCAATTTGGTTTCCACCTTAAAAGATTCACACTTGAGGGGACTTCCCTGGCGGTCTAGTCGTTAAGACTCCGTGCTTCCACTGCAGGGGGCGCAGGTTTGATCCCTGGTTGGAGAAATGAGATCCCGCATGCCTCCGGGCCAAAAAACAAGATTCATACTTGAGCCCAGACAACCCCCCAACCCTATAAATATTCTTCCCTGATCACCCCCCTAAGATTTCCTGAAGATAATATTCCCCCTTGCTAGAGCAGATTTCATAAACTCAGCTTTGCTTAATCAACAGTTTTTCCTGGTGGCCTTTCTGGATGAGTTGACAATAGACAAATAAAATGTGGTCTCCATAGGACAGAAAACTGTACAGCAGGTAAAGGGAATGAACTAGAAATGGATGGATCTTGAAAACATAAGGCTAAGTGAAAATTCAAATTGCAGGAAGAAGCGGGGGAAAAATATAATGGATTATGTACATTTTAAAACCCCACAAATAGGGAATTCCCTGGCGGTTCCCTGGTTAGAATTCTGAGCTTTCACTGCTGAGGGCCTGCGTTCCATTCCTGATCAGGGAACTAAGATCCTACAAGCCCGTGGCATGGCCAAAAAAACCAAAAACCCCCACAAATAATATTGTGTATGATTTTAGGACAGACTCATATAAAAACAAGTACAAGTATAAAAACATGCCCGGTGTTTATGGAAAACCAAAATTCAAGGCGTTTATGAAAACCAAACTTCCCTTTGAGGAGGCAAGAAGGGTAGTGAGATAGAGGAGTAAACAGAGGGTTTAAATGTAAACTATAATATTTTATCACTTCTGTCAAAAAGGAAAACAAAGATTTAAAGAAACATGATTAAAATGGTAGTATTTGATTAGTTGGGGAAATAGGTAATCCGGTGATTTTTCCTAAAATTGCTTAAAAAATTTTTTTTGTCTATTGGCCAGAAGCTTATTCTTTTTTTTTTTTTTTTTTTTTTGGCTGCACGGCACAGCATACGCGATCTTAGTTCCCTGACCAGGGATTGAGCCCGTGTCCCCTGCAGTGGAAGCACAGAGTCTTAACCACTGGACTGTCAGGAAAGTCCCTTTTTTTTTTCCACAAGCTTATTCTTTTTAACAAAATTCTAGTATAATATACATAATATGAAATTTACCAATTTAACCATTTTCAAGTGTGCAGATCTGTGGCTTTAAGTTCATCCACATTGTTATGCAACATTGCCACCATCTATCTCCAGAACTTTTTCATCTTTCCAAACTGAAACCCCACCTATTAAATAATAACTCTCCACTGATTGTCCCCTCCCCCCAGTCCCTGGCAACCACCATTCTACTTTCTGCCTCTGTGAATTTGACTATTTTGTGTACCTTATATAAGTGATATACCATATTTGTCTTTTTGTGACTGGTTTTATTTCATTCAGCATAATGTCTTCAAGATTCATCCATGTTGTAGCATGTGCCAGAATTTCCTTCCTTTTTAAGGCTGAATAATATTCTGTTGTATGTATAGATCACATTTTGTTTATCCATTCATCCATCAGTGGACACTTAGCTTGCTTCCACCTTTTCACTATACTGAACAATGCTGCTATGAATGTGGGTGTACAAATATCTGTTTGAGATCATGCTTTTAGTTCCTTTGAGTATATACCCAGAAGTGAAATTGCTGTATCGTTGGTAATTTTATGTTTAACTTTTCAAGAAATTATCATGCCATTTTCCATAACAGCTGCATCATTTTCCATTCCCACCAGCAGTGAGTGCACAAAGGTTTCAATTCCATGTCCTCACCAGCCCTTGTTATTCTCTGTTTTTTGATAACAGCCATCCTAATGGTGTGTGAAGTGGGATTTTCTTTTTTTTTTGGCCGCCCCGCATGACGTGCAGAATCCTAGTTCCCTGACCAGGGATGGAACCTGCAACCCCTGCAGTGGAAGCACAGATTCTTAACCATTGGACGCCAAGGAAGTCCCTGGGCTTTTTTTTTTTTTTTTTTCAATGCAAATAATCTTGTATGCTATTCTGTATGAAAAGAAAGAAAGAAAGAAAGAGAAAGAGAGAGAGAAAGGAAGGGAGAAAGGAAGAAAGAAAGGGAGAGAGGGAAAGAAAGGGAGGGAGGAAGGACGGGAGGGAGGGAGGGAAGGAGAGAGGAAGGAAGAGAGAAAGAAAACATTTCCAGGAATTCCCTGGCGGTCCAGTGGTTAGGACTCTGTGCTCTCACTGCCAGGGACCAGGTTCAATCCCTGGTCAGGGAACTAAGATCCTGCAAGCCCCACAGAGCAGCTAAAAAAAAAAAAAAATTCCAAATTTAAAGGAAGGAGGGCAGGTCAGTGCGGCATTGAACAAATCACTTCACCTCTCTGAGACCCAATTCTGTCATCCAGGAAAATGGTGGAGTAGTAACCCCATTTCCAGAATTAAGGAAGTAACAGTTGTGCAGATGCTCGTGCAAAGAAAGGAATTTGGCCAGAAAGTCAGTATGTCACCCTGAAAAAGTCAGGGAACAGAATCTGTGTGAAGGAAATGGAGACTCAGTAGCCCTCTACTGAGGGCCAGGCACTTTCAAACTTTAAAGTCCTCCCCATTGTACAGAAAAGGAAGTGGAGGCGCAGAGGGTCCAGGGACTTGCTGATAGTCACACATGGCAGAGCTGGGATCTGACCCCAGAGCTGAAACTCTCAGCCCCTGCAGTTCACTGCCTTGCATGTGACTTTATCCTAATCCCAAGAGTTCAGTGAAATAGGGCCCTGTAGATCAGAAAGTCTGAGTACCTCCATGATAACAGTAACTAATATATATATATATATATATATATATTTTGCGGTATGCAGGCCTCTCACTGTTGTGGCCTCTTCCGTTGTGGAGCACAGGCTCCAGACGCGCAGGCTCAGCAACCATGGCTCACGGGCCCAGCCGCTCCGCGGCACGTGGGATCTTCCCGGACCGGGGCACGAACCCGTGTCCCCTGCATCGGCAGGCGGACTCCCAACCACTGAGCCACCAGGGAAGCCCCAGTAACTAATATTTAATGAGCACTAGCCATGTGCCAGGCACCACACTAAACTCTGAATCCTCACAACCCCCATGAGTTGGTATACTTCCTGCTCACTGATTCGGAAAAGGAGTCTCAGGTAAGTCAGGGGATTTGCCTGAAGTCACATAGCTAATAATAGTGTCTGGTCTATATGGCTGTAAAGTCTCAACTGCCCCATCTAAGTGGAAGACTCAGGATTCAAACCCAGAACATCAAGGACTCTAGCCATCAGGCTAGAACCCAGAACCCAGAACCCAGAACATCAGGACTCTAAGCCAGTGCACATTCTTGGCACCCTCTGTCTCCCAGGGAATGAAGGGCTCCTCAGACCATCTTTCCTGCTGTCCCCTCTTGTGGCCCTTCCTTCCTCCCAGCCCTGGGAGAATGCAGGGAGGGGCTTCGACTTGGAGGCTGGACCTGCCGAAGGTGCTCGGGCATGTGGGGGACCCACAGGGCCATGATTTCTAGGCCATCTCTGAGCCTCGGTGGCACGTTTCCAGGTTACAGATGCTTCTGCAGCTGTGTGACCTTCATCTTGGTCTTCTTGACCCCCAAAGCCTCCTCCCAGGCCCAGCCAGCCCCAAGCCAGGTAGGCTCTTGCTCAGGACCAGGAGCCCAAAGGTGGCCCAGAAAGAGCCAAGTCTGCCCCCACCCCCCACCATGCACACACACCAAGAGGTGGCCCTGGGACATCCCCACCTCCAGGCTCCCAGCTTCTGCTCCTGTCCCCTGCCTCTTTATCACCTCCTCCTTCTGTAATCAGCTCACACTCCAGAGAGGAATGAAGGCCAGTTTATGTCTTAGAACCAGGCTTTAGGCCACGAACTATTCTTTAAAAGCAGGGGAAAGAGCCCTGGGCTGGAATAATTATGAATAATTATTATTATAGTTTAAATAATTAAAATAAGGAGAGAACAACAATAATAGCTGACCTTGAGAAGTTATCAGTGTGCTAAGCACACATTGTCTTATTTAATCATTTAATTCTCTCAAGAATGCTGTGAGGTAAGACTGATCTGTTTCTGCTTTGAAAAAGTGAAAACCAAGCTCAGAGAGGTAGGGAACTTGCCGAAGGTCACATAGCTGCCAGGTGGTGAAGTCTAGAGGAAAGAGAACTGGTGACCTAAACCTTACCCTGCCTGATCCTTCCTTGGGAAAGTTAAACCCTCTCAGAGCCTCATTTTGCCCAAATGCAGAAGGGAAGAAAAGACAGAGAGGAGAACAGGACCAAAGAAGCATGGAGCCACACAGTTTGGGAGTTTGCTGTAGAGGGAAGCAGTATGCTAAGGACTGTAAGTGGAATCTAATTAAGCCTAGAGGTAGCAACTCTTCTTCGTCCCATTTCACAGATGAGGACTTAGAGGCATAGAGAGGTTAAATAAATGCCCAATGCCACATAACCACATAGCTAATGGACATAGACTTCCATCGGGATCTGTCAGACTCCAAAGCCCTCACTCTGTGACTGTTACACCAGAGGTCAGTCAGCAAGTTCCTGACCCCACACTGAAGGCCTTGAACTCTGTGTGAGGTTTGGATTTCTTCTCTCTAGATCTGCACTCTCCAACACAGTAACAATTAGCTACATGTAGTTATGCATAATGAAATAAAATTAACAATTCAGTTCCTCTGTCGCATTAGCCACATTTCAAGTGCTCCATAGCCACATGTGGCTACTGTGCATATCTAGACCATCCCATCATCCCAGAGACTTCTATTTTCTAGCGCTGATCTAATTGTTGGGGAGGGAAGCCAGCGAAGGGTAGAGCAGCGGGAATGTCACCAGGGCAGGTCTTTGTGCTGCCATCACTCAGGATTCAGGGAGGGAAAGAGGTGGGTACCCAGCAGGTTGAAGTGAACAGGTTATGGTGAAGATGTTGAACCCAGACAGCAGTGGGGGCAGAGAGGTGGAGCCAGTGAGGGAGCAGGGAGGTATTCCCAAGAGTTTGGCTTTCCTGGAATCCCCTCCCCACCACTTGCTGTGTGGCTTTAGGCAGTGTGTGCATGCCACTTCTCTGAGCCACAGTTCTTCAACTATAAAATGGAAATAATAAAAGTACCAGCTGGGAATTCCTTGGTAGCCCAGTGGTTAGGGCTCCGAGCTTCCACTGCAGGGGGCACGGGTTCGACCCCTGGTCGGGGAGCTAAGATCCCCGCAAGCTGTATGGCACAGCCAAGAAAAAAAAAAAAATGTACCAGGTGCACAAGTGTGAGTTTTAAAGGGATAATGTGGGCACAGCAGAGCTTCTCCTGTCTGTGATAAGGGACCAGTTTACTGTTTCCAATCCATCCATCAACTGACATTAGGTAAAATACAATGAAAATGAATTATTCGAAAAATAAACACGTTTGGATGTCATAGCAATGTCGAATTGCCGTGTAATTTTCTAGACATTCTGGGACTTCCCTGGTAGCACAGTGGTTAAGAACCGGCCTCCCGGTGTTCCCTGGTGGCGCAGTGGTTGGAAGTCCGCCTGCCAATGCAGGGGACATGGGTTCGTGCCCCAGTCCAGGAAGATCCCACATGCCACGGAGCGGCTGGGCCCGTGAGCCATGGCCGCTGAGCCTGCGCGTCCGGAGCCTGTGCTCTGCAATGGGAGAGGCCACAACAGTGAGAGAGGCCCGCGTACCGCAAGAAAAAAAAAGTTTCTAGACATTCTTCATTTCTTACTTATTTTGCTGTAACTAACAGTTTAGAGACTAACACTACCCACACTTTGAGTAACAGTGATTATAGGTCACTTGGTTTCATGCCTGGCCCGGTCAGTGGCTACTGCTATTATTAATAATAATATTGGATGGAGCAATGAATAATAAATGTGGGGGGTGCAGAGAAGAAGGAGTCTTGATACCGTATTGTGGCTAATACTCACAAGGGGAAGAGGCAGGACCAAAGCCAGATACAGTCACTCCAGAGTCCTCTCATTCAATGCAGTAGGGAGAAGGCTACAGGCTACAGGATTGACTGGAGGTAGACCTGGAATTGGGGCCTGGCTCAGCCCAGGTGTACTTCTGGGCTTGTAATTTTTAACCAGCCTCTCTGCTGATGAAACTGGTGTTATGACTCAAAGGTGGAGAAATGGATCCTTTTGCAATAGATTGGCTTACCAATTGAATGGCTGGGTGAGGGGCAGATTCCAGATCCCAACCTCTCCACTTTCCTGCCACAGGACACTTGTACATGCTACGTGTCCCGCTCTCCTGGGCATTCTTCCTCCCTTCACCTGGTTAACTCCCATTAATCACTAAGATTTTTGCCACTCCCCCTCCCCAGCTGCTTTTGCAGGAAAGTTTCCCAACTGATTAGAATTTCACGGCTTCAGAGTTCTATTAGTTAGAATTTCACGACCAGAGAATTCTATTGATTAGAATTTTATGGCACCAGAGAAGTACTGATTAGCATTCCATGGCCCCAGACTTCTATTACTTAGAATTTCATGACTTGAGAATGCCACTGATTCAAATTTCATGCTTAGTGTTCCAGTAATGAATATTTCCCCCAGATACCAATACAGACTGCTCAGCCCTTTGCTCAAACTGTCACCTGCTCAGGGGGAGCCTTCCTTCACCTCCTTATTTCAAATTGTCTGTCCGCCACCTGCTCCTGTTTTGTTTTTCTCCATGGCGGTGATCACGACTTAACAAATCAAATACATTACTTACTGCCCCCTGTAATAGAATGTAAGAAGATCCACGAAGGTGGGGATTTTTATCTGTCTGGTTCACTGTAGCATCCCCAGGGCCTAGAACAGTGCCTGACACACAGTAGATGCTCAATAAATATTTGTTGAATATTTATACATGAATCAACTGCAGAATTAATAAATTGTTTCAATTATTACACCAAGTTATCATATAATAATTTTTAAAAGAGTGACTGCCCATTTATCCATCTACCTCTTCCAGCATGTTGCCTCTCACTCAATGCTTCAACTCACAAAAAGAAGAGTGCTTCTCCTTTCTCTAACTGTGTCTTTCTCCCTATGACAGGGGTCTCAACTGAGTCAAGATCCAGGGTCCTAGGAGAGGGAAAGGAATTGAAATGAAGGGGAGACAGGGATGAGCTTAAAAGGGGATATCCTAACATCTGGAATCTATCAATACTAATTTTCAGCCTCAGGTGTTACTGTCACCTCCTCCAGGAAGCTCCCCCTGAAGGCCAGATTAACTTGGCTCACCTGTCAAATGCTCTTCAACTTTCATGCACCCTGTCCACAGCACTCCGTACTATTTGTATTTAGAGACGAGCTGGGTGATTGACGTCTGCAGATAAGGACCACATCTGCTTTGTACCTCATGCCAGGACAAGTGCCTGGCACACAGTAGGTGCTCCAGACTTACTTGTGAAATGAATGTATGAACACCATATCACACTCCTGCTGGCAGAAGTGTGGGTCAAGGGGGTGCCAGAGGGATAAAGACCCTCAGGAGACTGGAGTTCAGGTACCCAGCCTCCCTCTGGAGTCATCTCCAGGGTTAAGAGTAGGATGGGGTGGGCAAATTTCTTGTATAAGTGGATAGATAGTAAAACATAGCTTGCCTGCTGTTGTAGCAGCTGTAAACAATATGTTAACAATAAGCACGGATGTGTTTCCAAAAACCTTAGGGATGCTAGAATTTATAAACTTAATATGTCTCAGGTGTCACAGCAACAGTCTTTGGCCTTTTCAACAGTTAAAAGATGTAAACACTTCATAAACAGTACAAAACAGCAAGCGGTTAAGGGCTATAATATGCAGAACTCCAAAATAAAGTTTTAAGTAGAAAGTAAGGGTGAGAGATGGAAGTGAAGAATGGACGTCTTTTGGTTAAATCTGTGAGGTTGGGCAAGTCACTTAACCACTCTGAGCCTCCCTCTCCTCCTTTGGAAAAGGGCAATAATGAAAGTCCTTGGTTCCCAAGGCAGACTTGAGGATTAACTGAGATAATGCCTTCAACTCCAGCCAGGAGGGCTCAGCGTGAGCCAGTGGGTTGCTATTGTTAATAATAATCATTAGTATTACTACCAAGGGGACTTTGGGAGGAGCAAATGGAAGGACGTATGCTAATCCCACAGCATAAAGTCTGGCACCCAGGAGACCCCCATAGAAGCTCCTAACCTTCCCTGTCCTCCACCCCGCCTCCACCCACCCTAGGTCACTGGAGATAGACCTCCCCAGCATCCTCCACCGGCCTCCCAGGCTCTCCTGCTCCCCACAGGCCTCTTCTGAGACAGAAAATGTGCCCACTGGCAGCTGGTGGGGAGCGGGGAGGACGGTTCTGACCAGGCCCCCTGCCCATTGTCTGAGCATGCCGGCCCGCCAGCCAGCTGATGTCCTGTGTCCCGACACCAGCTGGCCCACCCCACCCCCACCCAACACTCCCTCCTCCCAGGTCCCTCCTTGTCACTCATCCTCCCCACACCCCCACCCGCAGCCTAGAAAGAATCAGGATGTGACCAGAGAGTCTGAGCTTTTGTGCCCCAAATCGTAGGCTGATTTGCATTCCTTTAGCAATTTGCACACCCCATTCATTTGCAGAGGCTAGACGGCTGCAAGGCCAGCAGGGTTCTCGGGTTTATTTCGTTTGCGAGGGGTTTTGAAAGGTGACTTTGGGTGTTCCCTTTTAGCCTTCAGCACTTCCTCATTCTGGGACTTTGGCCACTCAGATCCTTAGTTTCCACATCTGTAAAATGGGTACAATAACCTCTTTCCTACTGAGTGGTTTCGGGGAGTGAATAAGGGCACGCATGCTGTGTACCTGGCACACAGTATGTGCTCAACAGATGACAGCTTCTTATTACTTAAACAGAGTAGCATCCTCATGTCCTCCAGAGCCAACTGTTAAACCTGTGCTGTCCCATAAGGTAGCCACTAGTCGTGCGTGGCTATTTAAAATTAATTATAATTAAATTAAATTGGAACTTTAGTTCCTCAGTCTCACTAGCCACATGTCCTGGTGGCTGTTGTCCTGAGCAGCACAGATATCAAACATCCCCGTTAGTGATGGAAGTTGTATTAGACTGTGCTGATTCAAATCCTCTAATTCGCCTGAGCTTTTCTCCCTTTCCCGGGTAGGGCTCTCCCTTCTGCAGCCCTTCTCCCCTCCCCATCAAGGTAATGACCTTGGTGAATGGGTGTTCTTTTGTTCTCTGCACCTGGGCTAGAGGGTGGAGAACAGGTGTGGTGCTGTGCCCTGGAGCACCGAGAGGGTGGGCACAAATTGTCTGTGTGGTAAAGCAAACAGCTGCACCCAGCTCTGTCCCAGCCACCAGCAGGAGCGTTCATGGGCCCGGATGTGAATGAGGGAGGGGAGGCACAGGGAGTTTCTGTCCTCACCATCTCCCAGAGGCAGTTTAAGGTCACACAATACATCTGAGCCTCGGATGTGCAGTTTCCAGCACAGCTGACACCTGGGGAAGGTGCGACAGATGGGAGGCCCGGAGTGCGGGGGGAGGGGAAGATTAGCAACTTCTCAATGCCAAGGCTCAGCTGTATCAGAGACTGAATGGCATAAATAGGTCACTTTCAGACTATTTCAAACTAGGTATATCCGCTGTGGTCCCATGTCACCCCTGGAGTTTAACTAACAACCATAGTAAGAAATGTATATCTCCATGTAACTGTCTATTGGCATCCCCAAATTAACATCCCTAAACCAGAACTCACTTTTGTCTCCAGGATGTGTCTGTTCATCCCACAGCTGTCTCCATCTTAGGGGATGGCTGCCCCATTCTTCCAGCTCTCCAACCCCCAAAGCTTCAAATCAACCTTGACCCTTTTCTTTCCTGTGCCCTACAAAGGAGCTGTCAGCAAATCCTGTTGGCTCTACCTTCAAAATATACCTTGAATCCAACCCCTTCTCACCATCCCCACCGCTTGGCAGCACCCTGGTCTGAGCCACCGCTGTCTCCCTGTGGCGGCTTCTACCTTTGCTTTCCCCAGTATACCCATCACCCCAGAGGCATGAAGATCAAATCATTTGTCTGTACAAAACCGTCTAGTGGCTCTGAAATTCACTCAAAACAAAGTCTAATTCCTTACTGTGGCCTACTGGGGGCCCATTTGTCTGGCCCTAGTCCGCTTGCCCAGCCGTATACTAATGTCTCTTCTGTGCCATGCACACTCCTCCCTCAGGGCCTTTGCTCCTGCTACCCTCCACCAGGAGCTTCTGGCAGCTCTCTTACCTTCTCAGGTCTCAGGAATATAAATGAATATAAATACCCTATTTGAAGAACACTTTCTTTGTTACCTTCTATATAACAGCACTCACACTACCACACACCTCCCCCCCCACTCTGCCTTTGACTTCTTTTCTTCTTCTTAGAGTACCTATCATGGTAATTATTTATTTACTTGCTCACTGTCCAGCCATTGTCAGCATCCCCTCATAAGAATGGCAGCTTCATGGGGCAGGAATTTTGTCTGTCTTCTTCACTGCTGTATCCCCAGTGCTCAGGACAGTGCTTGGCACATAGTAGGTGTTCAGTGAAGGAAAGAAGGGAGCAAAGGCTCTGTGCTAGGAACCATGCTAAGCACCTATAATATGGTTACCTCATCTAAGAGCCATAGCCCTTAAGGTAGATACTGTTAGCTCTGACTTTGCAGATGGGAAAATGAGGCTCAGAGGGAATGACTTGCCCCAAATCAGTAACAGTCTAAAAGTGTGTCTCTTGCACCACTCCCCAACCTACAATCAGAATTGACAGGGAGCTGTAAGAGATCAAGTTTGTTTGTTTTTTTTTCCTGAACAATAGTTGAGGGAGGGACTTCCCTTGTGGTGCAATGGTTAAGAATCCGCCTGCCAATGCAGGGGACACAGGTTAGAGCCCTGGTCTGGAAAAATCCCACATGCCTCGGAGCAGCTAAGCCCAAGCGTCACAACTACTGAGCCTGCGCTCTAAAGCCCGCGAGCCACAATTACTGAAGCCCACGCGCCTAGAGCCCATGCTCCGCAACAAGAGAGGCCACCACAATGAGAAGCCCGCACACCACAACGAAGAGTAGCCCCTGCTCGCCGCAATGAGAGAAAGCCCGTGTGCAGCAGCGAAGATCCAACACAACCAAAAAAAAAGTTGAGGGGGTTTGCCTGGTGGTCTAGTGTTTAGGATTCCAGGCTTTCACTGCCATGGCCCAGGTTCAATCCCTGGTCGGGGAACTGAGATCCTGCAAGCCATGCAGAGAGGCCAAAAAAATAAGAATAGTTGATTTACAATATTGTGTTAGTTTCAGGTATACAGCAAAGTGATTTGGTTATACATATATATGTATATATCTATATCCTTTTTTCCAATTCTTTTCCATTGCATTTTATTACAAGGTATTGAATATAGTTCCCAGTGCTATACAGTAAATCCTTTTTGTTTATCTATTTTATATGTGGTAGTGTGTATCTGTTAATCCCAAACTCCCAATTTATCTCTCCCTACCTCCTCGGACAGGATACTAAATTCTGAGTGCCCCAGGGGATTCCGTTGCCTAGGCAGGATGTCTGAGATCCTCTGCTCTGTGAGTGGGCAGCTTTCAATAGACAAATCTTTTACACATTCTCAGAGGAGGCTCTAAATCTCTAGATTTCTCTTCACTTTTAGTATGGCTAGTAGCCAATTGTTTAAAGGGGAAAAAAAAGCAAATCAGAGCCCTCTAGGGCATACTTGAAACATTTTATTTGAGTTCCCTTGCCTCAGGCTGGACATCCCTTCCCAGGGTCTCCAAGCAGCAGGCCAGCCCTCCCAACTCAGGTCACTCACCCCACCCCCAACCAGCTGAAAGAGAAGAGAAGCAGTGAGAGGGAGGGGGCCACATGATATAGGACTTTACAGGTCTGGTTGGAAGTTTGAATTTTATTTTAAGCACATCGATGAGTCTTGGAGATGTTTGTTTTAATTTTTTTTTTTTTTTTTTTTGGCCACACTGCATGCGGCATGTGGGATCTTAGTTCCCTGACTAGACCAAGGATTGAACTCATGCCCCCTGCAGTGGAAGCGCAGTCTTAACCACTGGACCACCAGAGAAGTGTTTGTTTTTAATTTTTGTTTTTAATTTTTAATTGAGGAAGAACATATAGAGAACAAATAAATCATAAAGGTGAATTTTCTCAAGCTGAGCACACCCACGTGACTGTGAGCACCCAGATTGAGAATCAGAATATCACCACCCCCAGAAGCCCACCTGGAGTGCCAGCCCAGTCACTGCCCTTCCCCCACCCCACAGGTCACCACTCTCCTGACTTCTAACAGCATAGGTAAGTTTTACTTATTCTTGGGATTTTATGTATAAATGGAATCACACAGTATATACTCTTTTGTGTCTGGCTTCTTTCACTCCACATTTTTTTTTTTTTTTTTTTTTGGCTGAGTTGGGTCTTCGTTGTGCTCGGGCTTCCTCTAGTTGCTGCGAGTGGGGACTACTCTTCATTGCGGTGCACGGGCTCCTCATTGCAGAGCACGGGCTCTAGGCATGTGGGTTTCAGTAGTTGTGGCACGCAGGCTCAGTAGTTGTGGCTTGCGGGCTCTAGAGCACAGGCTCAGTAGTTGTGGCACTCAGGCTTAGTCGCTCTGTGGCATGTAGGATCTTCGCGGACCAGGGCTCGAACCCGTGTCTCCTGCATTGTCAGGTGGATTCTTAACCACTGCGCCACCAGGGAAGTCCCTTTCACTTAACATTAAGTGAGATTCATCTGTGTTGTCTTTATAGCAATATTTTATTCATTGTCCTTGCTATGTAGTATTCCATTGTGTGAACATATCACAACTTATCCTTCTGTTGACAGACACTTGAGAACTTACTGGTTTGGGCTTTTGTAATAATGCTCCTATAAACAACTGTGTACATGGCTTTTCATGCATGCACGTAAGCATTCCTCTCCAGCATCTACCTAGGTGTGGAAATGCTGGGTCATTGAACAGGCATACGCTTAGCTTTAGCAGGTACTATTTTCCTGAGTGGTTGTACCACTTAGACTTCCACCACTAGAATTCATGAGGGTTTTAGGTAGGCAGTGGCACAATCTGTATCCTAGTCCACCATCTATGCTATCAAATGTTTGTCACACTACTAAGTGAGCAAGTAGACCAGCACATGCCGAAAAGAAGGATGGCTCTGTCTGGGCCTGGCTGAACTCTCCTGAGAGGCATTTTCTTATCACACACTCTCCTGGGACCAAAGACCAGCCATAAACAAGAAAAGATCCCTGTCCCTAAAGAACTCACAGCCTGTATGGAGGTTTTAAAACTGTGCTCCAGGGGATCTTATGGGGTCTGTATTCAGTACACAGACCTGTATTGTCTGGAGGGACCAGGGTACCTGGAGAAATGGAAGTAGAGAAACATGACAACAGTTAGACAGGACTTTGAGGCTTATTCATCTCTAGGCCTAAAGAAGTCCCAGGGATCAATCTGGCCAAAAGCCTGGAGGACAGAGTGTTGTCTGGAGAAGACCAAGTGTGGCGACCTGAGATAAAAACAGGGGTTCTGGAATCAGTGACTCCCAGGCTGTGTACAGGAACAAATCACTCAACCCTGTTGAACCTCAGTGTTCTCATCTGTTAAAAGGGATAATGTGATAGCATTCAACCTATCAGGACTGTTAGCTATGCTTTTTAAAATAATATTTATTTATTTATTTGGTTGTACTGGGTCTTAGTTGTGGCAGGCAGGCTCCTTAGTTGCAGCATGTGGGCTCCTTAGTTGGGGCATGAGAACTCTTAGTTGCGGCACGCATGTGGGATCTAGTTCCCCGAACTGGGATGGAACCAGGGCCCCCTGCATTGGGAGCATGGAGTCTTATTCACTGCACCACCAGGGAAGTCCCTGGTAGTTATGCTTTGAGCTTTGCACTAGTACCTGGTACATAGGAAGCACTCAAGGCAGATCTTATAAAGTATTTCTGTGTGGCTGGAGGGGAAGGCATGGCAGGCAAGTTTAGAATGCGCACAGTGTTGAATACCATGATGAGTTTGAATAGTTTCTGTAAGGCAGTGAGGAACCAGTGAGGATATGAAGGATGCTGGAGAGTGGGCAGGGAAACTAAATAAGAGGTAACCTGTGGTCAGATCTTCTGACTCAAAGGACAGCTAGTGAAGGGAGAACTTAGAGGCAGGGAAGCTAATTAGGAGAACGTAGCAATATGCACTGTGCATTTTTGCACTTATGACATATTTCATAATAAAATGTCTAAGAAGAAACCAAAATAAATAAAGAGGTGATGAGAACCTCACCTTGGACAGGGAAGTGAGTATGAGGAGGAAGGCGTGGACTCAGGGGTATTTACTAGTGAAGTCAATGGGACAGTGGTTGGTTGCGGGAGTTGAGAGCAGCAAGCCTCCGTCTCATTGCCTGCAGGGCATGAAGTGCACTGCTTTGGGGTGGCATTCACTTCTCCTGTTGGGCACTTCTGAGTCTCGTAAATTTACTTACCCATCAGGGAGGGATATTGGCCATTAGCAATCTACCGTGTTTTCATCTACAAATTTGGAAATATAAAATAATTGTAATACCCATCGTTAGGAGATGAGCATGCTCAACCACTACTGGTGGAAAAAATGATTTGGTAAAACTGAAAATGTTGCTATTATTTGATCCAATAAATCCACTCTGAAAAACCTTCTTTAAGAATCAGAGGGGCTTCCCTGGTGGCGCAGTGGTTGAGAGTCTGCCTGCCGATGCAGGGGACACGGGTTCGTGCCCCGGTCTGGGAAGATCCCACGTGCCGTGGAGTGGCTGGGCCTGTGAGCCATGGCCGTTGAGCCTGCGCGTCCAGAGCCTGTGCTCCGCAACGGGAGAAGCCACAACAGTGAGAGGCTCGCGTACTGCAAACAAACAAACAAACAAAAAAGAATCAGAAAAGAGGAAAGACTAATGCACAGTGGTGTTCAGTAAGGCATAATTTGTAATAGAAAAAGTAAAAAGAAAGAAGCAGCCCTAATGACAATTCACATTAGATTCTACCAAAAGTATAATGACACCATTAAAGTGATGTTTATGAATAATTTTTAGTGACATGAAAAAATACTGATAGAAAAAATAATAGTGAAAAAAGGCTGGATACAGAAATGTATTAACAGTATGGTCTCAATTATGTAAATATACCCATGAATAGAAAAAAGTTGAGAAGGATATGCAGTGAAATGGTGAGAACAATTTATTTCTCAGTGTTAAGAACTGAGTGGTGGGACCTCCCTGGTGGCACAGTGGTTAAGAATCCGCCTGCCAATGCAGGGGACACAGGTTCGAGCCCCGGTCTGGAAAGATCCCACATGCCGCAGAGCAACTAAGCCTGTGCGCGACAACTACTGAGCCTGCGCTCTAGAGCCCGTGAGCCACAACTACTGGGCCTGTGTGCCACAACTACTGAAGCCCGTGTGCCTAGAGCCCGCGTTCCACAACAAGAGAAGACACCGCAATGAGAAGCCCGTGCACCGAAACGAAGAGTAACCCCCGCTCACTATAACTAGAGAAAGCCCGTGCGCAGCCAAAAATATAAATTAATAAATAATTTTTTTTACATCTTTATTGGGGTATAATTGCTTTACAATGGTGTGTTAGTTTCTGCTTTATAACAAAGTGAATCAGTTATACATATACATATGTTCCCATATCTCTTCCCTCTTGCGTCTCCCTCCCTCCCACCCTCCCTATCCCACCTCTCCAGGCGGTCACAAAGCACCAAGCTGATCTCCCTGTGCTATGCGGCTGCTTCCCACTAGCTATCTACCTCACGTTTGGTAGTGTATATATGTCCATGCCTCTCTCGCGCTTTGTCACAGCTCACCCTTCCCCTTCCCCATATCCTTAAGTCCATTCTCTAGTAGGTCTGTGTCTTTATTCCTGTCTTACCCCTAGGTCTTTATGACATTTTTTTTTTCTTAAATTCCATATATATGTGTTAGCATACGGTATTTGTCTCTCTCTTTCTGACTTACTTCACTCTGTGTGACAGACTCTAGGTCTATCAGTAAATAAATTTAAAGAAAAAAAAAAAAGGAACTGAGTGGTTTTCCTTTTCTTCCTGATCTTGTTATGTAGTATACAAATTCCTCACCATGAGTTTCCTCACAATCCTCTCAATCATAAACAGTAATGAATTTTAAATAATATAACTCGACTTGTTCATCTCTCCTTCTGGGAGCTCTTGGGCTCTTCAGCCTCCTATGGAGAAAAAGCCTTGCTTATTAGAAAAGTCCCAGCCGTGCCAAATATTTCTCTGGTGCACAGACAGGCTTTCTAAAGTGCCATGACCATTTCAGGCTCCTGTTTACCCAACAAGGATCATATACCTTTAAACTGCTTCCCCTCACTGACTGTCATCTGGCCAGGCCTTGTGTTTATCCTACATTAGAGGAAGGGCATGGCCAGGGCAGATGGCAGGCATCGAGCACTTCTCCCTGCCACCCATCTTCATCCTCCTTGTCACTAGTTAAAGAAAAACAATCCGCTTGGTTTGGACAAGAAACAGCCAGGGCCCCCAGCAATTGCCTTAGGTCTACTGCGTCTATGAATCCTTTAGAAAGTTGTGATAAGAACATCAGAATTCAATTCAGTCACTTGAAACTAAGTTTCTGACTCAGGCAAACATTATGGTAAGTCTCTTAACCTCTCTGAGCCTCAGTTCTCTTGGCTGGAAAATGGAGCTGCTGCAAACTGAGCTCAAATTCAGTGTCTAAGTCACCTGGCCCTGTCTCTGCCTCTTAAATGTTAGTGTCCTTGACCCTGTAGGCCTTAGGTAACTGAAGGATGCTGATGCTTGGTGGCTCTGATCTTTTCCGAGAGGGCCTCTCTTCCCCACCTCAACACACATACACACTCCACCATGAACTAAGCAAGAATGATAAAGAAATAGAAAACGTGGTGAACTTTTGGAGACTGATTTACTATCTTTATATCTGAAAACCCAACAAACTTAAGAAATCTATATGTTTGAAGCCAGACCTGCCCAGGTCTTCAGTAAGAAAGTTTTGTTTTCGAAAACAGTAGAATGTAGTATATCTCAAACAATGGAATGCCTGGCAATAAAAAGGAAGGCAAACTACTAATAGATGCAACATAGATGAATCTTGAAATCATAATGCTGAGTGAAAGAAGCCAGGCAGGAGAGTACATACTGCATGAGTCCATTGACATGCAATTCTAGAAAATGTAAACTAATGCATGATGACAGAAAGCAGACCAACAGTTCCCTGGACCCAGGTGCAGATGGAAAGATGGATTGCAAAGGAACAGGAGGAATCATAGAGGGGTGATAAAAGAAATTGATGTGGTTCATTGTACATATAGTACGACTCAGAAAGTTGATTTTTTTTTTTTTTTTTTTTTTTTTTTGGCTGTGCTGTGTGGCATGCGGGATCTTAGTTTCCCGACCAGGGATTAAACCTGTGCCCCCTGCAATGGAAGCACAGAGTCCTAACCACTGGATTGCCAGGGAATTCCCAGAAAGTTGATTTTTAAAAGAGTAATCATGAGCGCTGGAGAGTGCAGGATGGAGAGTGACTGCTATTAAGTATGGGGGGTTTTCTTTGGGATTATGAAAATGTTCTAAAGTCAGGTTCTGGTGATGGTTGCACAACTCTGTGAATATACTAAAACTACTGAACTGTACACTTTATTTTGAATATTTGAATTTTATTTAATTTATTATTTTATACAGCAGGTTCTTATTAGTTATCTATTTTATACATATTAGTGTATATATGTCAATCCCAATCGCCCAATTCATCCCATCCCCCACCCCCCGCCACTTTCCCTCCTTGGCGTCCATACGTTTTGAACTGTACACTTTAAAGGGGTGAATGTATGGTATATGAATCATACCTCAATAAAGTTGTTAAACAAAAAACAATTATATAGCTATAGTGATAGAAGTCAGAATAGTGGTGACCTCTGGGTGGAGTATTAATTGAAAAGGGACACTACAGAGCCTTCTAGGGTGGTAGAAAATTGGCTTTATCTTGATACGAGTGGTAGTTACAGGGTGTTAAGCCTGAAACAAGTCATCAAGCTATATGCTTGAGATTTGTGCATTTTGCTATATATGTACCTTACGCTTCAATTTTTTCACTTAAATTCACTTTTAAAAATTACATAAAATAACTTTCATTTTTTTAAATGTACAGTTCTGTGAGTTTTGACAAATGCATACAATCATGTAACTATCATGACAATGAAGATGTAAAAGTTTCATCAACTCTAGAATTTCCCCTTGCTCTTTTAAATTCATCCTTTACCCCACCATAAGATCTGGCAACCACTGATCTGTTTTCTGTTCCTGTAATTTGCATTAAAAAAATATTCTATAAAGAAGATAATAGAATATGTAGCCTTTTGGGTCTGGCTTCTTTGAAAATCATTTGCTTTGTTATGCCTGTCAGAAATGTGTCCCCTTTTATTGCTGAATAATGTTTGTATGATGAATGTACCACAGTTTGTTTATCCATTCACTAGATGAGGGACATTTAGATTATTTCCAGTTTTTGGTAATTTTTTTTTTTTTTTTTTTTGCGGTACGCGGGCCTCTCACCGCTGGGGACCCTCCTGCCGCGGAGCACAGGCTCCGGAAGCGCAGGCTCAGCGGCCATGGCCCACGGGCCCAGCGGCATTGCGATATGTGGGATCCTCCTGGACCGGGGCACGAAGCCGTGTCCCCTGCATATCGGCAGGCGGACTCTCAACCACTGAGCCACCAGGGAAGCCCCAGTTTTTGGTAATTTTGAATAAAGTTGCTATAAACAGCCATGTACAGGTTTTTGTGTGAATATAAGTTTTTTTTTTTAATTAATAAAATTAGTTAATTTAGATGTTCATATATTAGGCTTTAAAAGAAATCCCCCCCACCACCCCCAAAGAAAAGGGGACTTCCCTGTCAGTCCAGTGGATAAGACTCCATCCTTCCCCTGCAGGGGGCACGGGTTTGATCCCTGGTCAGGGAACTAAGATCCTGTAGGCCATGGCCTAATTAAGGAAGTACTTAAACATAAGGGTTTTTTTTGGCTGCGTTGGGTCTTCGTTGCTTCGCCCAGGCTTTCTCTAGTTGCAGTGAGCCGGGGTTACTCTTCGTTGCGGTGCGCGGGCTTCTCATTGCGGTGGCTTCTCTTGTTGTGGAGCACAGGCTCTAGACGCGAGGGCTTCAGTAGTTGCGGCACGCAGGCTCAGTAGTTGTGGCGCACGGGCTTAGTTGCGGCATGTGGGATCTTCCCGGACCAGTGATCGAACCCGTGTCCCCTGAATTGGCAGGTGGATTCTCAACCACTGCGCCAGCAGGGAAGCCCCTGAGCATCTTTTAAAAATGTTTATTAGCTATTCAGATTTTCTGTGTATTGTCTATTCATTCTCTTTGTCTGTTTTTCTATTAAATTATCTTATTTTTCTTACTGGTTTTACAGAGTTCTTCATTTATTTTGAATACTGATTTTTTGTTAAATATGTTGCAACTATTTTATCCCAGTCTTTTGCTTAGAAAAGACAAATAAAGTTGAAAAAAAAACTTTGCGGGCTTCCCTGATGGCGCAGTGGTTGAGAGTCCGCCTGCCGATGCAGGGGACACGGGTTCGTGCCCAGGTCCGGGAAGATCCCACATGCCGCGGAGCGGCTAGGCCCGTGAGCCATGGCCGCTGAGCCTGCGCGTCCGGAGCCTGTGCTCCGCAACGGGAGAAGCCACAACAGTGAGAGGCCCGCGTACCGCAAAAACAAAAACAAAAACAAAAACAAAAACAAAAAAAAACTTTGGGACTTCACTGGTGGCGCAGTGGTTAAGAATCTGCCTGCCAATGCAGGGGACATGGGTTCAAGCCCTGGTTCCTGGTCCGGGAAGATCCCACATGCCGCGGAGCAACTAAGCCCCTGAGCCACAACTACTGAGTCTGTGCTCTAGAGCCCACAAGCTACAACTACTGAGCTCGCATGCCACAACTATTGAAGCCCACGCACCTAGAGCCCATGCTCCGCAACAAGAGAAGCCACCACAACTGGAAGCCCGCGCACCGCAATGAAGAGTAGACCCCGCTCAATACAACTAGAGAAAGCCCCCGTGCAGCAACGAAAACCCAACGCAGCCAAAATTAATTAATTAATATATTTAAAAAACCCTACAGCTAGTGTCAATCTTATTAAAAAAACTTTATGGTATCTTTGTATATAGAAGAGTTTAGAAATTTTAAGTTCTTGTTTTAATTTTCATGCCTGTTTTTGAGACTTTGGGAGGCAGGATAGTTCAGAGTAGCTCAAAGTACTGGGTCTGAAGTCAGAAGTTCCTAGCTTCCAATCCCATCTCTGCTATTTGCTAACAGTAACCAGTGGGCAATGTGGTTGGTGGGAAAGCCCTTTCCGCATGTGTAGAAAAGGGAGAATATTTCTCACCCTCATTGTGAGGATTAACTGGATGGAGTGTATAAAATTAGCTCAATAATATTAATAGCTAACAGCTATTAATATTATGAGCATGACATTTTAGACATTTGGAAAACTGTAGGCCAGAAAGGGGAAGTGACTTGCCCAAAGACACGCGCAAAGGCGACCAGATCTTAACCTGGACGACTCCGGTAGAGCATTGTGCCCTGCCCGCTAGGCCCCGCCCCCTAGGACCTCTGGGCCCAGGCAGCTGCCCTGGCCACAGTTGGAATCCCTGTGTATGAAGAGTGGGCCGTGCACGTGATGGGTGCGCGTGACGCAGAGGAGCAGGACTGAGAAGCAGGATGCGCCGGGATAGGGTAGTAGGTTCGCGCGGAAGGGGCGGGGCAGGTCAGGGGGCGGGGTTTAGTAGGAACCGATCTTGGGGCCGAGCTTCCGCGTGCGTTTGTCTGGAGGGCGAGAGCGCGCGGCGGGGGCGTGCCCAGCGGGGGGGGCGGGGCCAACGGGGGGCGGGGCGGCGCGCGGCCTAACGGCGGCGGTGGTGACGGCGGCAGCAGCGGCGGCGTTGGGGTCGGCGAGCTTGGCTGCTACAGGTTCCCGCAGCGGCGCCCGCGAGGGACCCGGGCCGCGGGTGGAGGAGGAGGTGCGGGGCGGCGGCGCTTGGCGATGGTGGGCGTCCCCGGAGCGGCCGCCTTCCAGCGTAAGCGGGGCGGGAAGGCGGGCGGCTGAGGGGGGCGTGTAAAGGCCTGCGGCTCCACAGGCGCGAGCTCCCGAGAGGCACCCGGCACGAGGCCAGGGTGGTAAACTGAGGCCCCAAGAAGGGCGGCGGATCCAAGGTCACGCGGCGGGCCGGGCCTTCCCGGGCTCCTGCGGCCGCCAGAGCTCTTCCTGCAGCGCTCGAGGGCTCGGAGCTCATGGCGTGCGCGAGTCTGTCGGGACCGCGGCCTCGGAGCCCCGGCCGGGCCGGTGTCCATCTAACTTGCCCGCGGACAAGAATTGTTTTGTTCTCCCTGTGCCGGGGCCACTAAGTCCGGCCCTGGAGAAATATTCCACACGCCCAATTTCGACGGATGTGTGGCGGATGGTGGAGGAGGCGAGGATGGCCCCTTTGAGGGGCCTTTTGAGTGCAGGCTCAGGGGTCTGACTGCCTTGGTTCACAGTCCGGCTCTTCTACTTACAGGCTGTGACCTTGGGTCTCTCCGAGCCTCAGTTACCTCTTCTGCAAAATGAGGGTGTGAAGAGCATCTCCAACCCCTCCCCACCCTGGTTCTGGGTTTTGTGAGGCCCGTTAGGAGGCTTGACACGGACTCTGGCACATACACAAGCGTGAAAACTGTCATTATTGTAGTCGCTGATAAACCTTAACCAGGGTGAACCTCACTCGAAAAAACTCGAAATTGGGCTCTGGTTGTGTGTGTGTTCGAGATTTTAATTTTGTCTTAGATTAGTCCTGCTTTATGATCCAATTGTTTTTCTTACCCACATTTCTCCTTTTCAGCATTTATCTACTGTTCCGCCTAGAATTGTGAGATCCTTGGAAGAGGGGTGGGTCTCTTAATAATAACAATAAAATTTTAATTGTTTTTTGTTACAATAGTCATAATAGCCAATATTTTTTGAGCAGCAGGCATTTTGCATTCTATTCATTTAATATTTATTAAATCATCTATTAAGTAAAAAGTACCATTTTGGCCCTGGGAATATAGCATCAAACTAGATAGACCAAACTCAAGCTTTGAGTTTAGTTGGGGGGAGGGGAGAGAGACCTTAAATGAGGAAACAGATAAAACCATTTTGCATGTTTTCTCTCATTTAACTCTGGTAATGTAATTAAGAGTTAAGTATTTGCGTATGCCCATTTTGCAGAGGATGAAACTGAGGAACAGGAGCTTCCACACATAAAGGGGAGGCTTTACACAGCCTCTCTTCTTTGTTTGATGGCCCTTAAATATTGGATTGAAGAAATGCAAAGTAGGTGCACCCAGCTAATGCTTCTTCATGGTCAAGTTTGCAGTTGCTGTTTTTAATGGTTTGATCCATTCCTCTTGGAGCTTATAACTAAAGAGAGGCAGACAGAGGTGACCCTTAGGTCTGACAAAGGTACACTATCTCTGTATACTGAAAGGACCTTTTATCTGAAGTTAAATTTTTTATGCCCAAATCTCTTTTATGCAGTTTTCAGTTTAAAATAAACCCTAAAGTCCAATTTTTTGGTTCTGTTATGTAACTAAGGTTTGTTTATTCGTTTATTTATAGTGTTCCTAAGAGAATTCTTTATTATATTCCTAAGCAATGTACTCAGTATGCTTTTTCTTTTAATTTGGAAGTAATAGTAAGTTGCATTAAAATGTTGAGAGCATTTTTAAAAATGACGTTCTCATGATACAGTTAGATTCAGCATTGACCATCTGCTAAGCACCAGGCCCTGTGCTGATGTAGGGATTCCATAGATGAGTAAGAGCAGACTCTTGCCTCTGGAAGCTTACCTATAGTCTTGATTGGCTGATGTTTTTAACTGAAACTAGGTAGAGAGAATGCAGGAGCTCAGAGTCCCTTGGGGAAATAGTCTAGAGTAGGGCCTCAGATGTTTTTAGTGTTCTTTATATCAGTAAATATGGTTGAGTATGCACACATTTATGTGAATGTTTGTTTTAAATTACAGTGTAGGCTGTATTATGTATATTTTATAATGTGCAAAAATAGACATTTTACAAAAGGATGAGCTAAAACATATATAAGTAGAAGTTACAGTATTGTCTTTCTACACCCAAGTGTGTGAATGGTAACAATGCCCCCTATGGTGGAGACCGTTGATCTTGTAGTCGGACCTTCCCCTCAACCCATGATGTCTGTTGAAATTCAGTTCTGGAGTTGTGCCTAGGTTGAAATCTTGGGGTCCAATCCTTACTAGCTTTGAGACCTTCAGCACTGCCTATCCTTTCTGTGCACTTTATTTTCCTCATCTGTAAAATCGAAATGATGAGAGTTCCTATCATCTCATTTGCAGTTTTATTGTGAAGATTGATAATATGTACATATTGGTATAATGTATATCTTAATATATGTAAAGTACTTACACTGGGCTTGACACACTAGTTTGGGTGCTGTTAGTGGCTGAGGATACAAAGACGACTTGGAATCTCACAATTTAGTAGGGGTCCTGCACAAGTACATGGGTAATGATAAAGTGCTTTAAGTTTTCAAAGGCTTTTGGGAATGTAGAGTAGGCACAACTAAGTGTTCTTCAAGGGTCCAAGTAAGGTTCAGGTAAGGAGGTGACATTTGAACCAGGCCTAAGAAGGAGAAGGGATTTTTCCAGAAGGATGAGGCTTGAACCTTATTGGCTGAGGGTATAGAGTGGAAACTGGGAGGCTCTTGAGGGCTTGGTGAGTAGTTCTCCAGATCTGGACCTGCAGGGAACCTGACTGAAGCTTGTATACCTTGTTAATAGATAAGTGATTTCGGGCTGGAGTTGTTCCTAGCGGTTGTGACGGCAAGGAAGCCTGTTCTAGAACTTTTCATTTTCAAAGCACAACAGCTCTTTCGTCTCTGGTGGCACTCATTCTGCCTTCTTAAGTTATCTAAGAATGTAAACCCCTAAATATAAGCTCCTTGAGGGTTATAATAGTATCTACATTTTTGTGGTTTTATTTTGCCTAGCAAGGTAAGTGCGAAGTCCATAAATGTGGAGAAAGGTATGTAAATCCTTGAACCTACAAAGAATTCTGAACAGTTACAAGTGGAATGATAAGTGACCATACTCATTAATGAAAAGCTCACAAATATTTTACGGTAGATAAGCATCACTATTCAAAAGGGGTGAGAACTGTCATGTTCAGTAACTCTCTCTTTATCTGGCACTTACCCATTAGAATGAAAGAAGAGATGAGAAAGTGCACCAGAAAGACTTCTCTGAGGTTGAATTAGATGCCTTCTATTTGTTCCTCTAGGTCTACTCTCCGTCCTTTCCCACCCTGGGAAGCTGACTTACTTAGACTACATCAACTAGTTTCCTTCCCACCTGAGGTTATGGAATTGAATTACCCTGCTCCCTTCCTATGGATGTTGTCTCTGACTAGCTGTGTCCCTTGATTGAAGATTGCTGTTCTAAAGGTGGTTCTCTCTACGTGCATGATTGCTCCTTCTAGGTTTGGAAAGTGTGTCTTTACTTTGTTCCTCAGGCTTAGAGGTACTGTCACTAGTCTCAGGGTACTTAACCGAGCCCAACTCATAGCAGATTTAAAGCAACAAATGCACTTGGAGAGGAGAGAGGCTACCCCAGGTAAGGATACTACCCCCAATGAGAGGGTCTCATCCTTTCCTGTGGTCATTACCTGCTATGCCACATTGATGTATTCAGTCATTTTCCTCCCAAACTATTGGATATGAAAAAAAATGGAATAAGATTAAAAACACCCATAATCTGTGACCACACAATCAAGACTAGTTAAATTGGAGTTAGTAGCCTGTTTAAAAAGGCAGGGATGTACATGAGGTAGGTTGTTTGGCATAATGGAAAAAGCAGAATTTGGAGGCAGACTTTGAGTTTGAGGCCCCGTTCTACTGGGAAGTTATTCAACCTCTGAGACTCAGTTGTTTGTTTGTTTAATCTGTAAATGAGGATAACTCCTGCCTAATAATAATAGTAATAATAACTAATATTGAATGTTTATTTTGGGACAGATACCATGCCAAGCTTATACTCACCTTTTGCCTTTTAATCCTTTGCTCTTTTAGTTAGATTATATATCCTTATTTTACAAATTATATAGATTAGGAAATTGACTCAGATGTCATAGAGCTAATAAATGACCAAGCCCAGATTAAAATCTAGATCTTTTGTGACTGCAGAGCCAGAGTTATTAACATTAAGGTAGCTGCTGAAAGCTTTTAGACAGGAAGAGTGGTTTATTTATTTGTTTTTAATTATTAGGGTTTTCCTTTAAGGGACATTTATTAGTTTTTAGGATGGATTTTTATTTATTTATTTGGCTGCGTCAGGTCTTAGTTGCAGCGCACAGGATCTTTCGTTGCTGCGTGCGGGCTTCTCTCTAGTTGTGGTGCGCAGGCTCTATAGTGCATGGGCTCAGTAGTTGCGGCGCGTGGGCTTAGTTGCCCCGCTGCATGTGGGATATTAGTTCCCTAACCAGGGATTGAACCCATGTCCCCTGCATTGGATGGCAGATTCTTAACCACTGGACCACCAAGGAAGTCCCAGGAAGGGTGGTTTATATGATAGTATACTGAATGTAGCACTAGGATAAAGATGAATTAATTCACTAAGTTCATACTTCCTCCGGGGTAAGGAAAGCAGGAAGAAAGAGGTGGGGAAGTAAGATTTCTCACCTGCCAGTTTTAGCTTCAATCCTTAGGTTTTTTTAAATTATTTTATTAATTAAAAATTTTTTTTTTTTTTGGCTGCGTTGGGTCTTCGTTGCTGTGCACTCAGGCTTTCTCTGGTTGTGGCGAGTGGAGGCTACTCTTCGTTGTGGAGCACGGGCTCTAGGTGTGTGGGCTTCAGTAGTTGTGGCACGCAGGCTCAGTAGTTGTGGCTCACAGGCTCTAGAGCGCAGGCTCAGTAGTTGCGCCACAGGGGCTTAGTTGCTCCGCGGCATGTGGGATCTTCCCAGACCAGGGCTCAAACCTGTGTCCCCTGCATTGGCAGGCGGATTCTTAACCACTGCGCTACCAGGGAAGCCCAATCCTTAGTTTTAGAGTATTGTTTTGAACCTCATTATAGAAAATGATCACTCAATTGTAAAGATTTACTTAAAATCGCTGTAAGTTTGAAGGCTGAGAGAGAATCTCTGCCCTAGTTATAGTTTCTGCTTGAGTAGGATTAGGGCCTACTAGCACTGTATTGACTGGCCCCATGTGCAATATGAGCTAGTACAGCCTGTCTCTGGGTTTTATTATGGCTGGTTAAGTAGCTTTTGCTTCTGTCTCTGGTTTCTCTCTCTGGCCCCTCAAAGGCCTTGAGGCTATCTGAAATTATAGGAGCTGGGGTATCATAAATTAAACTTGTAAAATGAGTCTGTAGCAGATATGTCAACTGAATCTGACTTTAAGTCCAGTTTAATTCTTTAAAAAAAAGTTTTTGCTAGATTTTCTGCTGGGCACTTTTCATGTATGTTATCTCATGTAATTCTTAGAACATCCTTGAGAGGGAGTTAGTATCTCTGTTTTACAAACGAAGAAATAAGGCTCAGAGAAGTTAAATAAATTCCCCTAGGTCACACAGTTAATCAGCAGCAGATAACACTATTCCCACTTAGTTCAGTCCTGATATTGAATTCATTGAGATCTGAGTCCAAAACCCACTATTTTTTACTTTCTGTCACGTGGCTCCTTGTTTTTACCAGGTAAGCTAGAGGTTTTTAGACATGTGTTCCCGAGGATATCAGTGCTCCCTGAATATACTTGATTTCCCATCAGTTTTCTTCAACAACTTTCTTTCCCTAACATCTAAAATATTCTGTGGATGGATATGATTTAAAGATTGCTGTATTAGATCTTGGTGTTGTTTAGAGGTATCCTGAATTGGCCTTAGTGATGAATTAAAAACAAAAAACAAAAAGGCAGCAGAAACTCTCAGCATATTTTACCAATTCATTCCATATGTTTCCTGATTTTAGCAGTGAAGCAGATGATGGCAATGAACATCAAAAGCCCAAGAAATGTCCATGCTAATTTTACGTGGCCCTGTGAGGAGCTGTCAAATATGGATCATCAAATATAGTATATGGACTATGCAGTGAACCTTTACTTTGGAATGTGGCTCTTTAAAATATGATTCTACCCCTCTATTTTGTATTGCTGTAATTAAATGCAGAAATCAAAGTAAAATTCAGAGTAACTCAGAGCTAGGTAACCTTCTGTCTGAATTGATAGCTTTGGAGTTGGCTAGACCTTTCAATTAAATTAGCTGATGGCAACAAATATGTAATCTGACCTCTCGACCAACTCAAGTGAAATGTTAATACCAGGCATAGCACAGCTCCCTTGACACACTACTTTGACCTTTTCCTCTCCTACAGATGTTTCCCTTATTCCTTTGTTAACTTAGCCATCTTCATGCAGAGGTCCTGCCTGCTTTTAATTTTTCAAAGCCACATGAGAACAGACATTGAAATAGCACAGATTTATTCATTTTTACCTTATATCCCTAGAGCTACACTAATCAAAATCACCAATTCCTCTAATTCACATATAGTTTTTAGCTAGTTTACTGTCTGCTTACCACTATCCAACCTCTCCCCCTCCCCAACCCCCCATAAAAGCTAAAATACTAGTGATTTTTTTTTCTTTTTTGGCTGCCTTGGGTCTTTGTTGCTGCGCGCAGGCTTTCTCTAGTTGCGGCGAGCGGGGGCTACTCTTGGTTGCAGTGTGTGGGCTTCTCACTGCAGTGGCTTCTCCTGTTGCAGAGCATGGGCTCTAGGCATGTGAGCTTCAGTAGTTGCAGCACGTGGGCTCAGTAGTTGTGGCTCACAGGCTCCAGAGTACAAGGTCAGTTGTGGCGCATGGGCTTAGTTGCTCCGCGGCATGTGGGATCTTCCTGGACCAGGGATCGAACCCGTGTCCCCTGCATTGGCAGGCGGATTCTTAACCACTGTGCCACCAGGGAAGTCCACTAGTGGACTTTTATCCACCAAAAATATGGCAGGATTTTTTTGTCCTTAATATTGAGAAAGTGTGATTCATTTTGTTTCCCTCTTGAGACGTGGAGTCAGCTTCACAGGGAGGAGGCAGGCAGAAGCAAGTTCTCTTTATGGCCGAGATTAAAGGTAGAGGTGGCTTAGGAGAGGCAAGTTCTGAGTGGTGAAGGAGAGGTAGGGGACGAGGTGATGATGGTCTTAGCTCCCCTGGCATTCATCCAATAGCTGCCTGGAGCTGCTGGGAACTCAGGAGCTATAGTTTTCATAAGCTCCTCCTTAATTTTCCCTTGATGGGTTGGTCTGCCTCAGTGGTTTAAACTATACTGTCATCTCTTCTTAAATATATTACACCATACTGTGTTAGAAAAACACAAACATATTCAAGGGTGGTGATCACATTATTTCAAAAACCACTTTTTTTTTTTTTACTCCTTTTTCTTTTTTTTTCCAAACTTTGTATTTTGACATAATTTCAAACTTAGGAAAAAGTTGCAAGAATGTTATTAAAATTCCTGTATGCCATTCACCTTGATTCCCCAAATGTCAGCATTTTACTATATTTTCTATATTCTTTTTATACATGCATATTATTTTTTGGAACTGTATTTTAGAGTAAGTTACAAATGTGATACTTCTTTTTTTTTTTTTTGTGATACTTCTTTACCATAAATAAGGTAATGTATATTTCCAATAAACTAGGACATTCTCTTACGTAACCACAGCAATATACTTACCAAAATCAGGAAATACAGATTTGATACAATATTATTATCTAATATACGGACTTTATTCAAATTTTGCCATTTGTTCCAATAATGTTCTTTTTAAAAAATTTTATTTATGTATTTATATTTTATTTTTGGCTGTGTTGGGTCTTCGTTGTGGCGAGCGGGGTCTACTCTTTGTTGCAGTGTCTGGGCTTCTCACTGCAGTGGCTTCTCTTGTTGTGGAGAACGGGCTCTAGGCGCACAGGCTTCAGTAGTTGTGGCATGCAGGCTCAGGAGTTATGGCTCACGAGCTTAGTTGCTCCGCGGCATGTGGGATCTTCCCGGACCAAGGCTTGAACCTGTGTCCGCTGCATTGGCAGGAGAATTCTTAACCTCTTAACCACTGCGCCGCCAGGGAAGTCCCTTCATCAAACTTTTATCCATTGGTGGTAGCATTTATTGATGATGTTTGCCTGAGTCAGTTATTACTCTGATAGTTGTGCTGTGATTTTCTATGAGTTATTCTTTGCTTTTTAGTTAATATTCTACTGCAGAGCATTTTCTAACCCTTATTTGTATGTATTGGGTTGGCCAAAAATTGCCTTCGGTTTTTAAGTAAAAATAAAAGATACATTTTGCATTTTCACTAAGAACTTTATTTATTTATTTATTTTGTGGCACGCGGGCCTCTCACTGTTGTGGCCTCTCCCCTTGCGGAGCACAGGCTCCGGACACGCAGGCTTAGCGGCCGTGGCTCACGGGCCCAGACGCTCTGCGGCATGTGGGATCTTCCCGGACCGGGGCACGAACCCGTGTCCCCTGCATCGGCAGGCGGACTCTCAACCACTGCGCCACCAGGGAAGCCCCCATTAAGAGAATTTTGTAAAGATCAAAAGAAATGGAAATCTGATGGTGCAATGTCTGGTGAATACAGCGGATGAATCAGAACTTCCCAGCCAAGCTGTAACAGTTTTTGCCTGGCCATCAAAGAAACATGCAGTCTTGCATTATCTCGATGGAAGATTATGTGTTTTCTGTTGACTCATTCTGGACGCTTGTTGTTGAGTTACGCTTTCAGTTTTTCTAATTGGGAGCAGTACTTGTTGGAATTAATCATTTGGTTTTTGAGAAGGAGCTCGTAACGGAGAACTCCCTTCCAATCCCACTATATACACAACATCACCTTCTTTGGATGAAGACTGGCCTTTGGTGTAGTTGGTGGTGGTTCATTTTGCTTGCCCCACGGTCTCTTCCGTTCCACATTATTGTACTCTATCCACTTTTCATTGCCTGTCACAATTTTGTTTTAAAAACGGAACGTTTTCATTACGTTTCAGTAGAGAATCGCATGCAGAAATAAGGTCAAGGTTTTTTTCATTTAACTTATCTGGAACCCACACATCAAAGTGATGAACATAACCAAGCTGGTGGAAATGATTTTCAATGCTTGATATGGATATTTGGGTATGTCAGCTGTCTCCCGCGTCATATAACATTGATTGTTTTCAATTAATGTCTCAATTTGATCGCTATCAACTTCATCTGGCCTACCCGACCGTGGAGCATCCTCCAGCAAGAAATCTCCAGTACAAAACTTTGCAAACCACTTTTGACGCATTCGATCAGTCGCAGCACCTTCGCCATACATTGCACAAATCATTTTTTGCATTTCGGTTGCATTTTTACCTTTCTTGAAATAATACAGCATAATATGCCAAAAATGTTGCTTTTTTCTTCCACCTTCAATATTAAAATGGCTACACAAAAATTCACCAACTTTGATAAGTTTTTTTTAAATACATACTGATATGACAGCTGTCACATACAGTCTAACAAATTGTTTGGAATGAAGTTAAAGACAGCTAAGTGCTACTAGACCCATCTTACGGAAAAAACTGAATGAACCTTTTTGCCAACTCAATGTGGATTCTTATTTTATGTAGCAGGTTATAATCTGTTACCATCATTATTTATTGTGTTTTTCACATTGTCCCAGATTTGGCAGTGGGAACCCCTTCAAGCTAGCTTTTGACAAGTTCCCAACATTCTTGGACTACTTCCTTACTTTTTGGCGCAAAAGAGATATTCCAGGCTTATCTTCCTACCTGAGCATTGGAATCAGCCATTTCTCCAAGATATTTCTCTCCTAATTCCTGTTAGTGGAGAAAATTATTTAGAAATCAAGATGTGGTTGTTGTATGTGCTCATTGCTATGGGATGTTATTGCTTCCAGATCCTTTTAATGGACAGAGCTAAAAAATCTATGTATATGTGTACACATACATATATACACATGCATATATCTAAATTTCTATTTTTATCTACATGTAATAAAAACTGAAACTGAGCAAAGGGCTCCTGTGTCCATGGTGCAGAAAGCCAAACTCTGACAGTGGTAGTTTGCAGCAAAGTAAGGATTTATTACAGGGCGCCAAGCAAGGGAGTCGGATCCAAACCCACCTGGTCTTTGAGTTAGGGTTTTTTCTTTTAAAGGGGAAGAACAAAGAGGCTGGGACTAATGTTCGTTTTGTGACATTTCTGTGACATTTCTTTTTTATTTTTATTTTTTTGCGGTACGCGGGCTTCTCACTGTTGTGGCCTCTCCCGTTGCGGAGCACAGGCTCCGGACGCGCAGGCTCAGTGGCCATGGCTTACGGGCCCAGCTTCTCCATGGCATGTGGGATCTTCCCGGACCGGGGCACGAACCCGCGTCCCCTGCATTGGCAGGTGGACTCTAACCACTGCGCCACCAGGGAAGCCCTGTGACATTTCTTAATTGTAGTTTTGGGAGTCAGAACGTCTCTGGTTTACGATTCTCCAGGCAAAGTGATCCATGGCTCGGGGGTCTGTTAGCTCAACTTGTGCTGGAGGAACAACCTGAGTTTGTATGTTAATGATAATGTTTATAACAGCAGTTTTAGTTTGTTAATGCTTTTATCAACAATAGCAGTTTTACTCATCTGACTATGGTTGATTAGTGTTCAGTTAGCACAGGATTGAGGTCAGAGGGGACAAGAAAGGGAATAAAGTTTTGGATAGATTAATCATAATCTTGATAAGGGTACTTGGTTTCAGAACTGTGTGTTCAGACTAATACCTCCAATACCACAAACTTCGTTTAGCCTTTATCCTTTCCATATTTTTAAGTCCTTTCTCTTACCTAGGGATTGTAAGCCTGACTCACATAATCCACAATATATTTTACTTATTTGCCCAAACCTAGAATATAAATATAAATATATAGCTCCAAGATTGCTAACCCATGTTACCGTGAAGTTCAGTTTGTAAACCTCTTTGATTACAGGTTTTTTTGTTTGTTTTTAGTCTGAGGGTATATGGTCAATGTATTGTGTATAGAAGTTACTTTGGGGTATCTCCTCAATGATTTAAGATGTAATTCAGCCTACAGAAATTTGATGTATACTTTTTTTTTTAGGCCATTCGGTGCCTTGCGGTACTTTAGTTCTTTGACAAGGGATTGAACCTGGGCCACGGCAGTGAAAGCGCTGAGTCCTAACCACTGGACTGCCAGGGAATTCCCAATAAATCTCAGTATTTCTGTTCACCTTTTGGAAGCGCATTTGATTGACTCTCAGCCATGGAGTGTCTTCCTTACCCTGGGTGAATAGTTTTTAAATTTTACATGGTTGTAGTAATTTGCAGCTGTTGGTTTGCTGGTTTTGGCACATAGTGAAAATTTTCCTTTTTTTTTTTTTCTTGTGAAAAAGGCAGAGTGATTTGCTACTGAGTGGTTTGCCTTTCAAACTCCAGAGAAGGAATTTGAGTGTTGCTTATTTCTCATTTATTTGTAGGTGAGAACTATAGGTTTCCCTTTTGGGGGTTTTGGAACAGGGAGAACAGGAGGAATGAAGTAGGGGATGATGAATGAAAGTCAAATAATGGTGACTACCAGAGTGAGCACTGTCAAAATAATACTGATTCCTTAGAAAAGAGAAGTACCCCGTCTTTTGATGTTACCAATGAGCTTCTCCCAATACTGACTGAAAAAAAAGAATGGTTTCTTTGAAAACATGGCATCCCTGTAAGACCTCCACAGAGAGGTTTAACCTAGCAGTTGTTAGGTGGTTTAGATAAAATTTCTTAAGCGAATACTGAACCAAATTGAGCATAAATATTGTGATAATTAAGTATTCCTTTTTTTCCCCAGATGTGTAAATGGAGTAGTTTCTTTTTTCTTTCTCTTTCCCAAAAGATCCCTCGTGCTCCTTTCCCCTCATTTAGCAGCCCCTGGTGACTAGTATACTGGTTTTTGTCCCTCTGGTGGTTTCTCTCTCTCTCTCTCTCTCTCTCTCTGTTCCATGTCATGTAAATGACACCATACAATATATAGCCTTTGTATCTGATATCTTTCACTTACTCTAATTGTTTTGAGAATTGTTCATGTTGTATCTGTAGTAACCTTTTATTGCTGAGTAGCATTTCACTTTGTGGATGTACCATGATATTTTAAAAAAATTAATTAATTAAATTTATTTTATTTTGGCTGCGTTGGGTCTTCGTTGCGGTGCACGGGCTTCTTATTGTAGTAGCTTCTCTTGTTGCGGAGCACGGGCTGTAGGCACGCGGGCTTCAGTAGTTGTGGCACATGGGCTCTAGAGCGCAGGCTCGGTAGTTGTGACTCATGGGCTTAGTTGCTCCACGGCATACGGGATCTTCCTGGACCAGGGCTCGCACCCATGTCCCCTGCATTGGCAGGTGGATTCCTAACCACTGCACCACCAGGGAAGCTCTTTACCATGATTTTTTAAAAATCTGTCTACCAGTTAGTGGACATTTGGGTTGTTTCCTTTCCTGTTTTGATGATTTTGAATGAAACTCTATTTATGCACAGGTCTTTTGTGGACATATGTCTTTATTTCTCTTGGGTAAAGAGGAGTGGGATTGCTGGGTTCTATGGTAATTTCATGTTTAAGTTTTTAAGAAACCCTCAGAGTGTTTTTCAGAATGGCTGCACCCTACCATTTTGCATTTCTAAACAGTAATGTATGAGAGTTCCATTTGCTTGTTGGATGTTTCATTTTGTTTTGTTTTAGAATTAGGTGTTAAGGAAACAGTATATCTGGGTGAAATCAATTTTGGTTGTCTAGTTGCTACTTATGAAACACATATTCTCTGTTTTATAATGTAGAGTCTCACACAGTTTGTCTTCTATTAGAGTCAGCATGTTCATTTTTTTTTAAATTAATTTATTTTTGGCTGCATTTGGTCTTCGTTGCTGCGGGTGGGCTTTCTCTAGTTGGCGTGAGCAGGGGCTACTCTTTGTTGTGGTGCGCAGACATCTCATTGCAGTAGCTTCTCTTGTTGTGGAGCATGGGCTCTAGGTGCACGGGATCAGTAGTTGTGGCTCGTGGGCTCTAGAGCGCAGGCTCAGTAGTTGTGGCGCTTAGTTGTGGGCTTAGTTGCTCCGCAGCATGTGGGATCTTCCTGGACCAGGGCTCGAACCTGTGTCCCCTGCATTGGCAGGCAGATTCTTAACCACTGCACCACCAGGGAAGTCCTGGTCATTTCTTATTTATATATCATTAACAGAAATAATATCAACCAACCATATTTCAGAACAATTTTCACACATTATCTAATTTTTACAGCAATCAAGTGAGGTAGGTAGTAGTATTCTCATCCTCTTATTTCATATAAGGTTCAGAAGTCAGGTGGTTTGCTCACTGTCACACAGCTAGAATGCAGGGGTGTGGGTTTTTGAGAGTTGGATCTGTGAGGGGACATTCTGTTTCTCTTTAGTTAGAAGTGTAGCAAGTGAAGACATGGGTGCTTCCCAGTGTTTCCTTCTACCTTCAGCTCAGAAGCAGTGCAGCTTTGGACAATTCATATTTGGATTTTGAGTGTCTTATCATCTGTGAAATGGGGATAGCCATACCGTCTCTGTCTACCTGACAGGTAATCACCTGACAAGATGAGAATCAATTGAGGGACTGTAAAAGCATGTACTGGACACTATTTGTTATTACATGAGTGATTTTGTAATGCATGAATATATTTTAGAAACTTAAACAATACAGATAAAGTAAAAATCCCCTTCCTAGTCTCAGTGAAGCTGTTCATTTAACAACTGTATTGTGATGCTGTTAGGTACAGGGATGGTGCTAACTGCTGTGGGGCTGCCAAGGTGGTTTAGATTCAGTCCCAGTCCTCAGATATCTTCCAGCTTGTCTTTCCTTCTTTGTCCTAAAACTTTGTTGATTGCTCTTGTAATGAAAGCTTTGACAACTGGATTTTAATTAAGTTTGGACAATGATTGTCCATCTTTTCCCCTTGTAATTGATGCTGTTGGGGAGAGTTGTACTGGGAAATAGTGAAGCAAAGATTCTGGTTCAATCGATGGAGGCAGTGAATTTCTTGGGAAGGAGATGGTATGCCAAACATGCCTCACAGCCACTGAGCACATAGCTGTAGCTGTGGACATCAACACTTGGCTTGCTGTGAGCTTTCTATAGGTCTCTAAATAGTACATGCTGATTTTGTGGCTGTTGGATTCTGAGGAGTGATTTGGTAAATAAGGAGAGTTTCCATTAAAACCATAGTTTTTAAATAGTAATTTGAAATCCTAAAATCAGTTCCTGATTATTTTTACATGAATGTTCCTTTTTTTGGTGTATTGTTTTAGTTTACTTGCCATTTCCACTTGGGTCTCTTTGTTCTCTTTACTTTGGTAATTGAGTTCAATGAATCATTTTTTTGAGGGACCTAATATTTGTGTTCTACTGGAAAGAAGACAAACAGCTAATTATACTAGAAGGTGGACTATTAATGAATTATCATTACAGTGACTAAAAGTCATTGATTTTCTAAAATACTTTTGATTTCAAATACTCATTTACTTTTACAAATATTTATTGAGCCCTTAGTACTGGATTCTGGGGAATATAAAGAGAATTCTAAGGCACTGGAGAAATTTAAAAGTCGTTCAGTGGTGGAGGGAGGAGCAGATTGATGTTTGAGTACCGAATGGTAAGCAGTAATAATAGCATGATAAGAACCATCAAGAAAAAAAAAAAAAAAAAGAACCATCAAGGATAGGCATCTGACCTAATGCATGTGCATGTATGTATGTATGTATTTCAAAAAAGGCTTCATAAAGAAGATGATGCCTGTCTTGAACCAAGTCTGTTTTTTCTTTCCAACAACTTTTATTTATTTATTTATTTATGGCTGTGTTGGGTCTTCGTTTCTGTGCCAGGGCTTTCTCTCTAGTTGCGGCGAGCGGGGGCCCCTTTTCATCGCGGTGTGCGGGCCTCTCACTGTCGCGGCCTCTCTTGTCGCGGAGCACAGGCTCCAGACGCACAGGCTCAGTAGTTGTGGCTCACGAGCCCAGTTGCCCAGTTGAACAAAAGCTTGTTTCCAGTTTTTGGCTGTTAGGAATAATGCTTCAAAGAACATTCTTCTGTGTCTTTGGGTATACATACTTTTTGTTGGGTATATACCTAGGAGTGTAATTAGAAGGTCATTGAGTGTGTATACTGCCAAAAGATTTTCCAGAGATGTTGTACTATTTATACTTGTATCAGCAATCTGTGTGAATTTCATTTATTTTTACATCCTCACCAGTCTTAACATTTTGCTGAGTCCCTCTACTTTGTATAGGTATCAGGGATACAGTAGTGAACAAAAGGAAGTCTCCTCTCATAGAGTTTGAAATTTAATGTGATGAAAAATATATTTTATACACACATGTTTAATATATTCAGGTGGTGATAAAGTGTTAAGCAGGTATGTTGGACAGAGAGAGGAGGGTGGTAGGGAGTGCTGTTAGACGTAGTAGTTAAGAAAGACTTCTCTGATCAAGTGATATTTGAGCAAAGACCTGAAGAAGATAAGCTAGCCATGTGGATATCTGGGAGAGGAACAGTCCAGGCAAAGGGAATAGCAAGCGTCAGAGCCCTGAGGTGGGAACATGCTTGATATATTCATAAAACAGCAAGGAGGCTAGTAAAACTGAAGACATTGTGAGTAAGGGCAATAATGGTAGAATCTCAGAAGGTAAACAGGGCCAGAGCATGTGGGATTTTAAGAGTCAAGGAAAGGATTTTGGATTTTCTAAATGATGTGGGAGACCATTGGAGGGTTTTGAGCAGAGGGAGTGACGTTATCTCCTTTACCTTTCGTTTTGTTTTTTTATTTGGCTGCGCCAGGTCTTAGTTGTGGCACCTGGGATCTTTATTGTGGCATGCATGTGGGATCTAGTTCCCTGACCAGGGATCGAACCCGGGCCCCCTGCATTGGGGGGAAGTCCCTATCTCCTTTACTTTTTAAAGAGGTTACTCTGCTCTTGGAGAAAACACTGGTGGGGCAAGGGTGGAAGCAGGAATGTGAATTCAGAAACTATTATAAATAAAAGTAAGAAAAAAAAAGAAATTATTGGTGTGGGCCAAAGAGGGAGGTTGGTGGTTTGGATCAAATATTAATGGTGGAGGTAAGGAGGAATAGTTGGATTCAGGATGTTTTGAAGGTGCAGCAGATAGGATTTGCCCCAGTGGATTGGCTTTTGGCAGGGGGAAGTTTGTGTGTCAAGGAAGACTCCAAGATTATTGACTTAAATTGCTAATTTACTGATTTGAGAAAGACTGGGGAGAAGGTAGAAGTCACCAGGTAGGTTTGGGTTGGGATGGAGAACCAAGAATTTGATATGGGACATTTTGTATATGAGATATCTATTAAATATCCAACTAGAGTTGTTGAGTAGACAGTAGGATATATAAATAACATGGTGGGTGGGACATCCCTGGTGGTCTAATGGTTAAGAATCCGCCTTCCAATGCAGGGCATGCAGGTTCGATCCCTGGTTGGGGAACTAAGATCCCACATGCTGTGGGACTACTGAGCCTGCACGCCGCAACTACTGAGCCCACATGCAGCAACTACTGAGCCTGCGCGCTGTGGAGCCTGAACGCCACAACTAGAGAGAAGGCCGCATGCTGCAACTAAGACCCTATGCAGCCAAATAAATTTAAATAAATAAATAAATCAATAAATAAAATAGTGGGTGAATTCCCTGGCAGTCCAGTTGTTAGGACTCTGCGCTTTCACTGCCAGGGCCCAGGTTCAATCCCTGGTTGGTAAACTAAGATCCTGCAAGTCGCATGGCATGGCCAAAAAAGTAAAAAATAAATAACTTGGTGAATGAAAATAGAGGTTGGACCTAACATGGCCTTTGGAGTGATGTAGAGGGAACATATAAATTCTCTTTATCATATGAATACTTATAAAGCTCATTATTTGGAATTCAGATTATGCAGCCTTCTGTTTTTGTGAGAGCTATTTGATAAGGAAGTAAAATATTAGGAATTTAAAAAAGTTTTTTTTTTAAATTCATGTATTTATGTTTTGGCTATGCTGGGTCTTCGCTACTGCTCGCGGGCTTTCTCTAGTTGCGGTGAGTGGGGGCTACTCTTCATTGCTGTGCGCGGGCTTCTCATTGCGGTGGCTTCTCTTGTTGCGGAGCACCGGCTCTAGACAGGTGGACTTCAGTAGTTGTGGTTCACGGGCTCTAGCACGCAGGCTCAGTAGTTGTGGCTTGCGAGCTCTAGAGTGCAGGCTCAGTAGTTGTGGCGCACGGGCTTAGTTGCTCTGCGGCATGTGGGATCTTCCCGGACCAGGGCTCGAATCCGTGTCCCCTGCATTGGCAGGCGGATTCTTAACCACTGCGCCACCAGGGATGTCCCCAAATATTAGGAATTTATTGAGAAGTTTCTTGGGTACTTCTTTGAAAGATCTGTGACTGAAATTTAGTAGACTTTGTATAGACTTAATCTAGTCTACCATAGTTTCTATTGTCTGTTATTCTTGTGTAAAATGATCATTGCCATAGTGACCTTAGAAGCTCTATATGACTATTAAGTACATTGTGAATTATCTGAAGAAAGAAAGCTTTAACCACAGTGTTTCACATTATATTTTATAGCATATTTGTAATATGTACCTAATTTGAAAAATAATGGTTTACATGGGGATTTCACATAGATTATTTTATTCAGTGCTCACAATAGGCTATGAATTGTACTATTGCTATCTCCCATTTTACAGCTGAGGAAGCAGAGGCTGCATGGATAATGAATTGACACTCAGGGCATGTCTCTCTGGTTAGATAGTAGAAACAAGACCTGAACCCAAGTCCTAACTCCACAGAACCATACAGGCTAACTCTGTTAGCTACCATATTCCATTTCTCTGCTATGCTGAATCTATGATAGTTTATTGTATAGTATTCTGCTTCAACACTATAATTTTTGAAAGATATTTTACAAAAGTAATATAAGACATTCTCATAAAAAATTTATAGCAAACTACAGTAAAAAGTAAAAATTCCATTTCACCTCATCACTGAAAGTTTGTGTGTATTTCCAGACTTTTTGGAATACCTTTACAGACATCTGTAATACGCAAATGTATAATGTTTTTTATAAATGGAATCATAATATTTTGCAGAGGCTTTGTAATTTCCAGTCAGATGAGAAGTCCTCAAAACCATTCTGTCAGATCTTTGCTTTAAATAAGAGCAAAGACATTTATCTCTTCTGTTATTTTAAGTACCTTGGAACAGGTTTAATGAACGACTGCAACATTCAATATTGATTTGTTCAGTGTTAGTAGTGAGATGCCTTTAAAGGGATCACACATTTCATTTCAGAGAACTTTCCAAATGCTCTTTACAAAAGGCAGATATATGATCAACTGCTTCATGAGGTTGCCAGGAATCATTCAAATCCTTTACCTGTTCTCAGAAAGTGCAAGGTCGTCCATTTTGGAGCAATTGGCTTTTGCAGACGCACCTGTTACCTATAGTTGTAGGAGATGATGTCTCTCCATGTGTCTGATGGTAGAAAAAGGAATTAATGGACAAAAAAGAAAAAAAAAGAAAAAGGAATTGATGAACCTGTAACTAGACAGAACTGTGCTGGAAGTGAAAATAGGTCCTTTCCGCTATTGATGACATAGAGAAGAAAAGCTTCAGGTGGATCAAACTCCAGGCCTAGGTCATAGAAGTCTTGCCAGTTTTCAGCTCATTAATGCCATAAGGTATTTTGGTGATAATTTCCACCAGTGTAAACTATTACATAAGACAGATTATGCATTTTGCTTTTATTTATTTATTTATTGGTTTTTAAAAAAATTGAAGCATAGGTGATTTACAGTGTTAGTTTCTTGTGTACAGTAAAGCGATTCGGTTATATATATATTCTTTTTCATATTCTCTTCCATTATAGTTTATTACAAGATATTGAATATAGTTCCCTGTGCTAACAGTAGGACCTTGTTTTTTTATCTATTTTATGTATAGTAGTTTGTATCTGCCTATCCCAAACTCCTAATTTATCCTACTCCCACCCCCTTTCCCCTTTGGTAACCGTAAGTTTGTCTTCTATGTCTGTGAGTCTGTTTCTGTTTTGTAAATAAGCTCATTTGTATCATATTTTAGATTCCGCATATAAGTGGTATCATATATTTGTCTTTCTCTGTCTGACTTACTTCACTTAGTGTGATAATCTCTAGGTCCATCCATGTTGCTGCAGCATTTTGCTTTTAATATCTAACTTTTAATGATGTACTCACTAAATTCCCATTTTGTTAATATTTGCATAAGACCTCCTCTGGGCCAGTCAGTAGACTAGGTGGACATATTGGGGAGATAATGAAGTAGGCTCTTCCTGGAAACAGGACAAACCAAACAGGAAATGAATTTGTATGTATCTCAGAATTCCAGAGTAATGAAGGTGAATTAATACCAAATAACTGGTAAACATAGGCTTATTAAGATAATGATTAAGAAGGGAAAAATGACTATATGCCGTGTACACTTCGGTGTGCATCCAGAACATCTGGGAGGCTTGTTAAATGCAGCTTCTGGGACTTCACCTCCCAGAAACTTAAATTCTGGAGTTTGGGGTCGGGTCAGGCGTCTGCGTTTTCACCAAGCCTCCTAAGTAATTCTCTTTTAGGTGGTCTAAAGACTACTTTCAGAAACACTGCTTCCGAGTGTCTGAACCTGACAAAGATCGTCTAAATCTAAATGGAGAAAGCGTTACAGGGAGGAAAAATTATTTTGATATAGGACACTTTGTGGTAAAAGTGATAAATGATAATGTCTGAGAAAGTACTTAGGAGAGAGATTAGTTATTAATTGACTAAGGTAGGGAGGAGGAGGGACTGATGTTTGACTTTACTTTTTGCTCAAGGAATACATCTTTACTTTGATTGCCTTTTATTTTATATACCAGGTAATGCTATGTTGTCTTTGCGTAACCAAGCTCTCATATCTGTAGTTCGCTCTATTCCTGGGACATCCCCAATTTTCACTATTTCATACCATTTTGTCCATAAGTTATCAAAATATTCTAAAAAGTATAACTTGGAACATTCAAAGAAACTCAGGACTGTGACATAAAATCATTTATCACCTCATGAGTGTTTTTATTTATTTGTTCAGGAAATAATCACTGTTTTTAGTTTACCAATATCAGTGAATCTTCCTTAATGGGGAGAAAATTCCTTTGAGGATTTAAGTAGAGGTTAAGTTAATTTAAGGTCCTGTGGGAAAAATAAAAAAAAAATCTCTAAATTGTAAAGTTTCTTAAGCATAAAACTAGGAAGAAATTCTCATTTTTCACATGCTGTTTATTTGGCATTATCCATCATTCAGTACATTTACTATTATTGACACTACCATTCTTAATATAAAGCACTGATGACTGCTGGGAGATGATGAACTCATTTTACTAGGATTATCTTCCTATAAATGTTCTTTCTTAAAAATTATAAATAAATAAATAAATAAATAAAATTTTGGCTTTGTTGGGTCTTTGTTGCTGCACGCAGGCTTTCCCTAGTTGTGGTGACCAGGGGCTGCTCTTTGTTGCAGTGTGTGGGCTTGTCATTGCCGTGGCTTCTCTTGTTGCGGAGCACGGGCTCTAGGCGTGCAGGCTTCAGTAGTTGTGGCTCACGGGCTCAGTAGTGGTAGCGCAGTAGTGGTAGCGCATGGGCTCTAGAGCTCAAGCTCAGTAGTTGTGGAGCATGGGCTTAATTGCTCTGCGGCAAGTGGGATCTTCCCGGACCAGGGCTTGAACCCATGTCCCCTGCATTGGCAGGCAGATTCTTCACCACTGCGCCACCAGGGAAGTCCCTAAATGTTCTAAATTAAGTAGTTTGGGAAGTGGTTATTGATAACCAAATTTGTAATCTAGCTTTGTCACACTTTTTTTTTTTTTAGAAGATGTTGGGGTAGGAGTTTATTAATTAATTTTTGCTGTGTTGGGTCTTAGTTTTGGTGTGAGGGCTTTCTCTCGTTGTGGCAAGCGGGGACCACTCTTCATCGCGGTGCTCGGGCCTCTCACTGTCGCAGCCTCTCCTGTTGCGGAGCACAGGCTCCAGATGTGCAGGCTCAGTAGTTGTGGCTCACGGGCCTAGTTGCTCCACGGCACGTGGGATCCTCCCAGACCAGGGCTCGAACCTGTGTCCCCTGCATTAGCAGGCAGATTATCAACCACTGCGCCACCAGGGAAGCCCCTGTCACACTTTTTAACAGTTCTTTGGCATTATTATTGTAACTTCTTTAACATTGCTGTATTTGTGTTTTGGAGATGAAAGGCATATTTTAACATCCTATAGTTGAATGACAGTCTTAATTTGGGCAATTAGATGAAAATGCTGATCTGGGCTTGCCTGATCTGCAGCTAGGATTGTTCTAACCAGCTGCATGGAATAGATGTATAGAACCAGGTGTTTTACTTTAACTGCGGCTGTGCCATCTGTGGGAGCAGGTGGACAGATTCTGTGTCATCAGGGAAACACAGCTGGTGAGACTTTGGAGAAGAGCTAATTGATTGCTTTTCCTCAGCTACGGCTCTCTCCAGTCACGTACATTTAAGCACAGGTTTTACCTGTGCACAGGTGTTGCCTTTGGTCAGTACAACAGCATCAGCAAAAGTAAACAAAAGTGTACATTTGACTGCTTATATATTTTTTGGGTTGGCACTGAGAAAGATAATTTAAGGTTTTTTAAAATAAATTTATTTACTTATTTATTTATTTGGCTGCATTGGGTCTTCACTACTGTGCATGGGCCTTCTCCAGTTGCAGCGAGCGGGGGCTACTCTTCGTTGCGGTGTGTGGGCTTCTCACTGCGGTGGCTTCTCTTATTGCGGAAACACAGGCTCTAGGCACATGGGCCTCAGTAGTTGTGGCTCGCGGGCTCTAGAGTGCAGGCTCAGCAGTTGTGGTGCTTGGGCTTAGTTGCTCCATGGCATGTGGGATCTTCTCAGACCAGGGCTGAAACCCGTGTCCCCTGCATTGGCAGGCGGATTCTTAACCACTGCATCACCAGGGAAGCCCAACTTTATTTATTTATTTATTTATTTATTTATTTGTCTGTGTTGAGTCTGTTGCTGCGTGTGGGCTTTCTCTAGTTGTGGCGAGCTGGGGCTACTCTTCGTTGCAGTGCATGGACTTCTCATTGCAGTGGCTTCTCTTATTGCAGAGCAGGGGCTCTAGGTGCGTGGTCTTCAGTAGTTGTGGCACACGGGCTCTAGAGCTCAGGCTCAGTGTTTGTGGCACACGGGCTTAGTTGCTCCGCGGTATGTGGGATCTTCCCGGACCAGGACTTGAACACGAGTCTCCTGCATTGGCAGGCAGATTCTCAACCACTGCGACACTAGGGAAGCCCCTGTACAGGTATTTTTAACTTTTTTGATTCAGAGAATTATGTGTAATTCTGTGCCTGGCACATGGTTGGCATTTAATGAAAATTGGAATGTTTCCTAATAAACCTCAAGTAAGATCTTTTATTAAGAAAATCAAAACTGTCCTGCCATGAGTTATGTGGGCTGAATTCTTGGTTGGGTAGGAAAGAAGGATGTGGAACCTAGGTAGGCTAGGTAACCTTTAGATGACTTTTTAAAAGTTCCTTCTTTTGTTCCCTTTTTCATAATACTGTGACTTTTGGATCCTTGAAAGCTTGCTGGAATTCAGAATCAGGATTTGAACAGAGAGGTGGGTTCCTCACTCTGTTGATTACATAACCATCTACATGGGTTCGGCTTTGGAATCTAAAGGGTTTTCAGACTGGGTTTTTGAGTGATTGATAATATTTCTCTCCCTTTGTTGTTGTTGTTGTTTCTTCTGGAACTTGTTTAGATGGTTATGCTACAAACTTGCAAATGTTCTCATTTTCAAATTAAAAAATTTTGTTGCAAATTCATTTTAAGTGTTTTTTTTTCTTTTTCTTATCTAAGTGTTCCATTACACACTTAAAAAAATAAGGCTCTGTCTTAATAGGAGAGAATTGTGCACTTAGAGGAGGGCTGACTTTATGCTTGCTTTGCTAGAAGTGAACTGGTTAAGTTACACCCAGGTGATAGTATAAGGCACAATTTTTTTTGTATTAATTTGAAAAGAAAGTCAGAAGTATGATTGCTGTAAGTCAGAAACTAATGTAGAAAATAATGGGTTTTTTTTGTAAACAGCTTTATAATAGGTATAATTCAGAGATATAATTCACATACTATACTCTTTTAAAGTGTACAATTTAATGAATTTTAGTATACATACAGGGTTGTGCAACCAGTGCCACTGTATACCAGGACATTTTCATCATCCTCAGAAGAAACCCCATACCCATTAACAATCACTCTGCATTTTCCCCTTTCCCATCCCCTAATCTATTTTCTGTCACTGGATTTGCCTGTCTGGACATTTCATATAAAGTATTAGAAATATTCTTTATTTGGCTTTCATTATAACTCTTTTCTGAATTACTTGTCAGTATTTAAAATTGGGAAAAATACAATATTTTGTGACTTTGTAATAAGCCTTTTGCGACTTCTTTCACTTAGCACGATGTTTTTGAGGTTTATCCATGTTGTAGTATATATCAGCGCTTCATTCCTTTTTATGACTGAATAATATTCACTGTATGATACAGAGTCAGTCCTCATTATTCACAGATTTCTGTATGTGTGAAACTGCCTACTTGCTAAAATTTATGTATCCCCAAAACAATACGAGGTGATCTTTTGTGGACATGAGCAGAGTAGTGAAAATTTTGCGTTGCCCAGCACTCACATTCCCATCTGAAGTTGTACAAGGTAACTCTCTGCCTTCTTGCTTCAGCTGTCATACTGCAGACAGGTTCTTTTCGTGGTCTGTATAGTGCCACATTTTCATATTTTTCTGCTTTCTGCTTTTTGTTGGTGATTTTACTGTTTAAAATGGCCCCCAAGTATAGCACTGAAGCGCTGTCTAGTGTTCCTAAGATAAGAAGACTGTGATGTGCCTTAAGGAGAATATATGTATGTTAAATAAGCTTTGTTCAGGCATGAATTAATATTGCTCTTGGCAATGAGTTCAGTGTTAATGAGTCAGCAGTATATATTGAATAAGATGTCTTTAAACTGAAACACGTAAAGCAAGGCTATATATTGATCCATTGATGGAAATATGACCAGAGGCTTGAAGGAACCTAACCCTGTATTTATTTCCCCTAGTAGCAATGGTTTAATATTTGCTCATTCAGTGATTGCAGCAGCTTTATGGAACACAACTACCGAGAATAACAAGTATCTGGTATGCCACATTTTTACTTAAATATTTATCAGTTGGTGGATATTTGGCTTGTTTCAACTTTCTGGCTGTTAATAATGCTGCTATAAACATTGTGTATAAGTTTTTATATGGACATACATTTTCTGTTCTCTTGGGTATATACCTAGGAGTGAAATTGCTGCGTTATATGGTAATTATGTTTAACTTTTTGAGGAACTGCCAGATCACTTTGGAACAGTGGCTAACTATCTTACATTCCCATTAGCAGTAGATTTGGATTCCAGTTTCTCCACATCCTCCCCAATACTTGTTATTATCTTTTTTTTTTTATTATAGCCATCTAGTGGGTTGGAAGTGGTGTCACATTGTGGTTTGATTTGTATTTCCCTAATGACTAATGATGTTGAACATCCTTTCACGTGTTTATTTATTTACTTATTTTTTAAACTATTTATTTGGTTGCACTGGGTCTTAGTTGCGGCAGGCGGTCTCCTTAGTTGCATCACGCAGGCTAGTTGCAGCTCGAGGGCTTCTTAGTTGCGTCTTGCAACCTCTTAGTTGTGGCATGCGACCTCTTAGTTGCGGCATGCATGTGCGATCTAGTTCCCTGACCAGGGATCGAACCTGGGCTCCCTGCATTGTTGGGAGCACGGAGTCTTAACCACTGCATCACCAGGGAAGTCCCTCGTGTTTATTGTCCATTCGTATATATTCTTTGGAGAATTTCTAGTCATTGCCCCAAGGATAACTTTATATATATATATGTATACATATATTTTGGCTGTGCCACACAGCTTGCAGGATCTCAGTTCCCTGACCAGGGATTGAACCCAGGACATGGCAGTGACAGCGCCGAATCCTAACCACTAGGCCACCATGGAACTCCCAAAGATAGCTTTTAATGAAACCAAAACATCTATTTGATGAATAAATTTACTTTATGGCAAAGCTAAAAGTTTTAAATTGTCAACAAACCAAATTCAGAGTTATAAATTAGCTTCTTACAGGATATTGATAGATTATTGTGGATACTCCTGCCTTTTTTCTATAAGGTCAAATAAAAATTTCAAATTTAGTGTACTAAAGGAAGTATACATCTTAAAGCTATATTTCCATGTGAAGGAGGACTGTTCTCTAAATACAGTTTTGAGAAGAATTTAGCTCAGTCTGCTTCTTTGTGGTTGGAGGGCTTAGAAAGTTCTCCCATCTTACTCATCTAGCTTGCATTGCAATATTTAGGGTAAGAGTTGGGCCACAAAGCTACATACTCAGGTGAGTGCAGGTGTGCTTTTGAATGATGCACATCTCCACAATTGAATAAAGCAGATCTCCACACTTGTCATTATCTGAGTGTGTGATCATTCCAGTGTTTCCTAATTTTATAGGATCAGTTGACAGTAAGCTGCTTTTTTGTTCAAGTCCTCAGCTATATTACAAGACTTGTGGGATCATGTTGAGCTAGCTTGTATGTATATTTGGTAAAGTTTGCTAAATCCAGGAGCCTTACTAAAATTGTTCTCTTTTATCTTCTAGATACAATTATTATATATACCTCATGTAATTTGTACATGTTTTATTAGTGTGTGTTTTCTGGTCATTTCAATTTTATTCTTCTAAGTTTGGGATATTGTGATTTATCCAGATTTTAAAAACCAAACAAAATATATTTATATTTTTCATGAAAGGCAGAGAGCTAGGAGTTCTTCGGAAGACAAGTTTTTCATATCTTAAGAAGCTTGATACCTTTTGAGAGGTGTACGGCCTGTGCACTTAAGTAACTGAGACAGGTTAAGATGAAGACATATGAATGGAATAAAAGAGATGATCAGTAGAGGTTGAATGTGGAAAATGTCATCTGAATCAGGCCTTGAAGGATAGCTTTCAAAGAGCAGATTATGAGTGGAATCCAGACTTTTTTGATTGGCTTGATTTGTTCGGCTGGCTGCTTTTCCCTCTGCTTTGAATCAAAGGCTCCCAGATGAGGACTTTATTGTCAACCTTTGACTGAAGTGTAAGTTATATTTGTGCTCCCAATTCTTGTGTGTAGAATTAGGACCTTATGACTTATAAGTAGCTTCTTAAGCAACTCTTACACCTTTTTGCCAGGTTTGTGTATATAACTATGTTCAGTCTTCCTTAACATGTCCACTCTTGGGGAATTTGCCCAAGAACTAACTTAAGTCTGTTCCATCCAATACCAGGGTATATCCATACTTGGGCTCATGGTGCCACCAGTTGGCTGGTGGGCGGAAGTGTTTTAATCTTTTCTTTTTCCCACTGGAGTTTGCACTGCCTTCGGCCTAGTTATTTTCACATTATGACGTTTCTCTCACATTCATGTACTTTTTAGTAACCTTCCATTCCTCTTTCAACTCTAGTTTTATTACTGTAGGGCATCTTCCCATTTCTCCTGTTTACTTTGTTCTCTTTGTGAGTTAAGAAAAAGTAAAAGAAGAAAACTAGGCATAAGATTACTCCCAGTATCTTTGTATCAAGAAAGAAGAAAGCAATCATATTAAAAAAATTTTTTTTAATGAAAATAGAGAGTCACGTATGACCTAGGCCATAGTTCCTAGTATAGGGGAGAATGTTAGCAAAAGCTCAGAGGTGGGAAAGCGCAAGATATGCGTACAAAATGACAAATGCTCTAATTTAGGCCAAAATGTATCTCACATACTGCACATACTTTTATTGTATAACCTCCTGATCTTGTGTCTGGGGATTTTGAAAAATGCATTTTTGTTGGATTATTGCCCCACTAGGAAAAATTTCAGTCTGTTGCAGTTCCACATTGGAACTGTTTCATTCTGGATTCCTCATCTTTGGACCTTTCTAATAATTTCTGTGGTCACACTGGGTCTGTTCTGTTCCTGTGCTAAGTGAAAGCACACAATCACAAAACTGTGTAGGCATAAATGAGAGGCATATGCGAGTGGTGTACAAGGAACTCTAGGAGTCTTCATATGCCTGGGTGGGCAAGCTAAACTAATAGCTCCCAGCAGTTCTTCTGAATCAGACATCGTGGAGCCAAGAGTCTAGCATTTGGAATTCCACTGCCTGTGCAAAGTGTCTGTCTTTTATCCTCCAAACCACCATTTGTTAAATGGCTAATGACCCAGTGGACCTGTTGACAACAGAGGGGGGAAGCTGGCAAAGATCAAGTTTAAAGGGAAAAGGAAAGAAAAGTTCAAAGGTAGAAAAGTAAGAGCAAAAAGGGGGTTTGATCATATCTTCACCTACCCTTTATTATTATTTTTAACAATTTATTGTGCAGAATTTTGAACATACACAAAGTAGACAGAATAATATAGTAAACTTCCATTTATCTATCCCCTCAGCCCCAGTAAGCTGCAATTACCACACTTAATTAAGGGAAACCAGAAAGAACTCTGGTGAGCCTTGGGTTTGGTCTCCAGGCCTCTTTAGGTCTTGTCACCTTTGGCCTTATGCCATCAGACTTCTCTTTCCCCTGTTTTAGCACCTGCTGTGTATAGAACGCTGCTGAGTAGGACAGTACTTAACCTCTAATAGCTTAAGAAACTAAGTGCTGTTGTTCAAGTATAGTTGAGGGCAGAAAAGTATAATTAATTCTATCAAGGGAGTGCAGTGGAGAGGACTTAGGAGGGTTTTATTGAGAAGGTGGCATTTGAATTTACTACAGAAGGGTGGAGCATGGAGGTGTGGACTGGAGCCCTGATCCAGATAGCAATGTAAGCAGTCTATTAGTTCTTTTCACTGGGCTATTTAGATCATGACATTTTTGTTACATTTCTAACACGAGATATATTTTAGGTGAGCTTTTCCTCCTTGCTTTAAGCAGTTTAGAAATATAAGTCAATTTCAGATATTTTTTGCTAAACTCTGTGTCTCCTTGAATGCTTATTAAGATGAATTATACAAGGTGTGTTAGATTCTTTTCAGAAATACCATTCAAAGCAAGCTGAGCCAAGTTTGATTATCTGGACAGGACCTATGAGAGGATGTGGGCTTTGTCTGGGTCTCTTGTTTCAGTTGTATTTATCAGTGAAATAAGCCAGGAGAGCAGTCTGACTTTTGCATTTTGAAAAGCTGACAGGCCAAGGGGAATGCACCATAAATAGTGTGTTATAGATTAATGAGGTATTGAGGTAACCCAGCACCTTATTGTGCCTTGTGCTTTGTCTTCTGTTGTTTCTCAAGGAATGATTCCTCTTTGTGTTTCAGATCCATGTTTCTCACTGCCTACAGATGATGTTTGGCTTGTTTCACTGTCTTCTCATATCCAGCTTTTTCTAACTGCTTGGAATCATCTACTCACTCACTCCTGAACAAACAGTGCTTCTGCCTGACTCTTTCTTCTTAAACTTTTATCACTTTTTTCCTTACATATACCTTGTTTTGTTCTTTTACTTTTTAAGAAATTAAGGTATAATGGACACACAGTCAACTATACATATTTATTTTTATTTTTTATTATTTTTTTAAAGTTTTATTGCAATTTTTTTACTCCTTTTTTTATTCAAACAGAAAGTCACAAAAATTATAATCATCCTCATCAGTTCACTCAGTCCCATGTAATTAATTTTTTTTCATCTTGATCTTTTGTTAGCACTTTTATGAATTCATCAGTTTTCCATTAGAGTTCTGAAAATGCTTATTCATTCAGTTCAGCAGTATAGTCAGTTACCAGAAACCTGTGCTTGTCAGAGTCTTTTCCATGAATTCCTTGAAGATGAAACCCTTCTATAGGAACATTTTTGCAAAAGCATCAGAGTACACCCAGAACTGTCTGTAAATGACAAAAGACTTAAAAATGACCACGGTAAAGATTTGATGAAAGTTCATAATAATGCAATTGACAAGAAAATTTAGTTATTTCTAAGATATACCTTTTAAAGTAATAAATAGAATTATGACTTATAACATTATACCAGAACATATAAGATTTTTAGGAATTTCATGTAATGTCTGAAACATTTATATTAACATATTTCCATACAAATAACCCAAAGAAAGCTTAGTATTATTTAATTTTTAAATTTTATTTTATGTATTTTTTAATACAGCACGTTCTTAATTAGTCATCAATTTTACACACATCAGTGTATACATGTCAATCCCAATCACCCAATTCATCCCCCCCCCTGCAGCTTTCCCTCCTTGGTGTCCATATGTTTATTCTCTACATCTGTGTCTCAACTTCTGCCCTGCAAACCAGTTCATCTGTACCATTTTTCTAGGTTCCACATACATGCGTTAATATACGAAATTTGTTTTCCTCTTTCTGACTTACTTCACTCTGTATGACAGTCTCCAGATCCATCCACGTCTCAACAAATGGCCCAATTTCGTTCCTTTTTATGGCTGAGTAAATATTCATTTATATATGTACCACAACTTCTTTATCCATTCATCTGTCGATGGGCATTTAGGTTGCTTCCATGACCTGGCTATTGTAAATAGTGCTGCAATGAACATTGGGGTGCATGTGTCTTTTTGAATTATGGTTTTCTCGGGGTATATGCCCAGTAGTGGGATTACTGGGTCGAATGATAGTTCTATTTTTAGTTTTTTAAGGAACCTCCATACTGTTCTCCATAGTGGCTGTATCAATTTACATTCCCAGCAACAGTGCAAGAGGGTTCCCTTTTCTCCACACCCTCTCCAGCATTTGTTGTTTGTAGTTTGATTTGTTGTTTGATTTTCTGATGATGCCCATTCTAACTGGTGTGAGGTGATACCTCACTGTAGTTTTGATTTGCATTTCTCTACTAATTAGTGATGTTGAGCAGCTTTTCATGTGCTTCTTGGCCATCTGTATGTCTTCCTTGGAGAAATGTCTATTTAGGTCTTCTGCCCATTTTTGGATCGGGTTTTTTGTTTTTTTAATATTGACCTGCATGAGCTGTTTATATATTTTGGAGATTAATCCTTTGTCTGTTGATTCATTTGCAAATATTTCCTCCGATTCTGAGGGTTGTCTTTTCGTCTTGTTTATGGTTTCCTTTGCTTTGCAAAAGCTGTGAAGTTTCATTAGGTCCCATTTGTTTAATTTTGTTTTCATTTCCATTACTCTAGGAGGTGGATCAAAAAAGATCTTGCTGTGGTTTATGTCAAAGAGTGTTCTTCCTATGTTTTCCTCTAAGACTTTTATAGTGTCTGGTCTTACATTTAGGTCTCTAATCCATTTTGAGTTTATTTTTGTGTATGGTGTTAGGGAGTGTTCTAATTTCATTCTTTTACATGTAGTTGTCCAGTTTTCCCAGCACCACTTATTGAAGAGACTGTCTTTTCTCCATTGTATAGCCTTGCCTCCTTTGTCATAGATTGGTTGACCATAGGTGTGGGGGTTTATCTCTGGGCTTTCTATCTTGTTCCGTTGATCTATGTTTCTGCTTTTGTGCCAGTACCACATTGTCTTGATTACTGTAGCTTTATAGTATAGTCTGGAGTCAGGGAGTCTGATTCCTCCCTCTCCGTTTTTTTCCCTCAAGACTGCTTTGCCTATTTGGGGTCTTCTGTGTCTCCATACAAATTTTAAGATTTTTTGTTAGGTTCCCTAAAAAATGCCATTGGTAATTTGATAGGGATTGCATTAAATCTGTAGATTGCATTGGGTAGTATAGTCATTTTCACAATATTGATTCTTCGAATCCAAGAACATGGTATATCTCTCCATCTGTTGGTATCATCTTTAATTTCTTTCATAAGTGTCTTATAGTTTTCTGCATACAGGTCTTTTATCTCCCTAGGTAGGTTTATTCCTAGGTATTTTATTCTTTTTGTTGCAATGGTAAATGGGAGTGTTTCCTTAATTTCTGTTTCAGATTTTTCATCATTAGTGTATAGGAATGCAAGAGATTTCTGTGCATTAATTTTGTATCCTGCAACTTTACCAAATTCATTGATTAGCTGTAGTTGTTTTCTGGTGGCATTTTTAGGATTCTCTATGTATACTATCATGTCATCTGCAAACAGTGACAGTTTTACTTCTTCTTTTCCAATTTGTATTCCTTTTGTTTCTTTTTCTTCTCTGATTGCCGATGCTAGGACTTCCAAAACTATGTTGAATAATAGCGGTGAGAGTGACATCCTTGTCTTGTTCCTGATCTTAGAGGAAATGCTTTCAGTTTTTTACCATTGAGAATGATGTTTGCTGTGGGTTTGTCATACATGGCCTTTATTATGTTGAGGTAGATTCCCTCTTTACCCACTTTCTGGAGAGTTTTTTTTTTTTTTTTTTTTTGTGGTACACAGCCCTCTCACTGCTGTGACCTCTCCCGTTGTGGAGCACAGGCTCCGGACGCGCAGGCTTAGCGGCCACGGCTCACGGGCCCAGCCGCTCCGCGGCCTGTGGGATCTTCCCGGACCGGACACGAACACGCATCCCCTGCATTGGTAGGCGTACTCTCAACTACTGCGCCACCAGGGAAGCCAATGGAGAGTTTTTATCATAAATCGGTGTTGAATTTTGTCAAAAGCTTTTTCTGCATCTATTGAGATGATCATATGGTTTTTGTTCTTCAATTTGTTAATATGGTGTATCACATTGATTGATTTGCGTATATTGAAGAATCCTTGCATCCTTGGGATAATCCCACTTGATCATGGTATATGATCCTTTTAATGTGTTGTTGGATTCTGTTTGCTAGTATTTTGTTGAGGACTTTTGCATTTATATTCATCAGTGCTATTGGTCTGTAATTTTCTTTTTTCGTAGTATTATCTTTGTCTGGTTTTGGTATCAGGGTGATGGTGGCCTCATAGAATGAGTTTGGGAGTGTTCCTTCCATTGCAGTTTTTTGGAAGAGTTTGAGAAGGATGGGTGTTAGCTCTTCTCTAAATGTTTGATACAATGCACATGTGAAGCCATCTGGTGCTGGACTTTTGTTTGTTGGAAGATTTTTAATCACAGTTTCAATTTCATTACTTGTGATTAGTCTGTTCGTATTTTCTGTTTCTTCCTGGTTCAGTCTTGGAAGGTTATATCTTTCTAAGAATTTGTCCATTTCTTCCAGGTTGTCCATTTTATTGGCATAGAGTTGCTTGTAGTAGTCTCTTAGGATGCTTTGTATTTCTGCAGTATCTGCTGTAACTGCTCCTTTTTCATTTCTAATTTTATTGATTTCAGTCCTCTCCCTCTTTTTCTTGATGAGTCAGGCTAATGGTTTATCAATTTTTTCTTCTCAAAGAACCAGCTTTTAGTTTTATTGATCTTTGCTATTGTTTTCTTTGTTTCTATTTCATTTATTTCTGCTCTGATCTTTATGATTTCTTTACTTCTGCTAACTTTGGGTTTTGTTTGTTCTTCTTCCTCTAGTTCCTTTAGGTGTAAGGTTAGATTGTTTATTTGAGATTTTTCTTGTTTCTTGAGGTAGGCTTGTATAGTTATAAACTTCTCTCTTAGAACTGCTTTTGCTGCATCCCATAGGTTTTGGATCGTCGTGTTTTCATTGTCATTTGTCTCTAGGTATTTTTTGATTTCCTCTTTGATTTCTTCAGTGATCTCTTGGGTATTTAGTATCGTTTTGTTTAGACTCCGTGTGTTTGTGTTTTTTATGTTTTTTTCCCTGTAATTCATTTCTAATCTCAGAGTGTTGTGGTGAGAAAAGGTGCTGGATATGATTTCAATTTTCTTAAATTTACTGGGGCTATATTTGTGACCCAAGATGTGATCTATCCTGGAGAATGTTCCGTGCACACTTGAGAAGAAAGTGTAATCTTCTGTTTTTGGATGGAATGTCCTATAAATGTCAATTAAATCTGTCTGGTCTGTTGTATCATTTACAGCTTCTGTTCTTTATTTATTTTCATTTTGGATGATCTGTCCATTGGTGTAAGTGAGGTGTTAAAGTCCCCCACTATTACTGTGTTACTGTCGATTTCCTCTTTTATAGCTGTTGGCAGTTGCCTTATGTATTGAGGTGCTCCTATGTTGGGTGCATATATATTTATAATTGCTATATCTTCTTCTTCGATTGATCCCTTGATAAATATGTAGTGTCCTTCCTTGTCTCTTGTAACATTCTTTATTTTAAAGTCTATTTTATCTGATATGAGTATTGCTACTCCAGCTTTCTTTTGATTTCCATTTGCATGGAATATCTTTTTCCATCCCCTCACTTTCAGTGTGTTTGTGTCCCTAGGTCTGAAGTGGGTCTCTTATAGACAGCATATATATGGGTCTTGTTTTTGTATCCATTCAGGGAGCCTGTGTCTTTTGTTTGGAGCATTTAATCTATTCACGTTTAAGGTAATTATCGATATGTATGTTCCTATTACAGTTTTCTTAATTGTTTTGCGTTTGTTTTTGTAGGTCCTTTTCTTCTCTTGTGTTTCCCACTTAGGGAAGTTCCTTTAGCATTTGTTGTAGAGCTGGTTTGGTGGTGCTGAATCCTCTTAGCTTTTGCTTGTCTGTAGAGCTTTTGATTTCTCCATTGAATCTGAATGAGATCCTTGCTAGGTAGAGTACTCTTGGTTGTAGGTTCTTCCCTTTCATCACTTTTAAGTATATCATGGCACTCCCTTCTGGCTTGTAGAGTTTCTGCTGAGAAATCAACTGTTACCCTTATGGGAGTTTCCTTGTATGTTATTTGTTTTTTTTCCCTTGCTGCTTTCAGTAATTTCTCTTTGTCTTTAATTTTTGTCAATTTGATTACTTTGTGTCTCGGTGTGTTTCTCCTTGGGTTTATCCTGCGTGGTACTTACTCTCTGTGCTTCCTGGACTTGGGTGGCTATTTCCTTTCCCATGTTAAGGAAGTTTTCGACTATAATCTTTTCAAATATTTTCCCTGGTCCTTTCTCTCTCTCTTCTCCTTCTGGGACCCCTATAATGTGAATGTTGTTGCGTTTAATGTTGTCCCAGAGGTCTCTTAGGCTGTCTTCATTTCTTTTCATTCTGTTTTCTTTAGTCTGTTCCAGAGCAGTGAATTCTACCATTCTGTCATCCAGGTCACTTATCTGTTCTTCTGCCTCAGTTATTCTGCTATTGATTCCTTCTAGTGTAGTTTTCATTTCAGTTATTGTATTGTTCATCCCTGTTTGTTTGTTCTTTAATTCTTCTAGGTCTTTGTTAAACGTTTCTTGCATCCTCTTGATCTTTGCCTCCATTCTTTTTCGAGGTCCTGGATCATCTTCACTATCATTATTCTGAATTCTTTTTCTTGAAGGTTGCCTATCTCCGCTTCATTTAGTTGTTTTTCTGGGGTTTTATCTTGTTCCTTCATCTGGTACATAGCCCTCTACCTTTTCATCTTGTCTCTTTCTGTGAATGTGATTTTTGTTCCACAGGCTGCAGGATTGTAGTTCTTCTTGCTTCTGCTGTCTGCCCTCCTTATTGCAATTTTTTGACATTAAAAAATTTTATTTATTTTGTTGCTCTGGGTCTTTTTTTGTTTTTAATAAATTTATTTTATTTATTTATTTTTGGCTGTGTTGGGTCTTCCTTGCTGCACGTGGGCCTTCTCTTGTTGCAGCAAGCGGGGCTACTCTTTGTTGCGGTGCACGTGCTTCTCATCGTGGTGGCTTCTCTTGTTGCAGAGCATGGTCTCTAGGCGCGCGGGCTCCAGTAGTTGTGGCTCATGGGCTTTAAAGTGCAGGCTCAGTAGTTGTGGTGCCCGGGCTTAGTTGCTCTATGGTGTGTGGGATCTTCCTGGACCAGGGCTGAAACCCTTGTCCCCTGCATTGGCAGGTGGATTCTTAACCACTGTGCCACCAGGGAAGACCCTGCACCAGGTCTTAGTTGCAGCAGGTGGGCTCTTTTGTTGTGGCATGCGAACTCTTAGTTGTGGCATGCATGTGGGATCTAGTTCCCTGACCAGGGATTAAACCCTGGCGCCCTGCATTGGGAACACAGTCTTAACTATTGCGCCACCAGGGAAGTCCCCCAACTATACATATTTAAAGTGTACAGTTTGGTGAGTTTTGACATGGATATACCTGTGAAACCATCACCACAGTCAAGATAGTGAACATGTCAGTCACTCCCGAAAGTTTTCTTGTGCCCCTTTAGTACCTCCGTCCAAGCAAGTCTGCTTGTAGCAAATTTGCTTTTAGCAAATCTGCTTGTAGATTAGTTTGCATTTTCTAGGATTTTAAATATATATTTATATTTTATATAAATGAAATCATACTGAGTATATACCCTCCCTCCCTCCCTCCCTTTCTTTCTTCGTTTGTCAGGCTTCTTTCATTCAGCATAACGATTTTAAGATATTGTTGTATGTATCAGTAGTTTATTCCTTTTTATTGTTGTAGTATTCCCTTGCATGGCTATATCACATTTGTTTATTTATTCACCTCTTAATAGATGTTTGAGTTGTTTCCAGTTTTTTGCTATTATAAATAAGGCTACCTTTGTAAATATATAGGAGTGGCATGGCTGGATCAGATGATAGATGTATAACTATAAGAAATTGCCAAACTATTTTTCCAAAATATTTTCAAGAGTATTTGCCATCCACATTTCTTCTGTGGGGAAATGTCTGTTTAAATCTTTTACCCAATTAAGCAAATTGAGTTGTTTATTTTCTTATTATTGAGTTTTCAGAGTTCTTTATATTTCTGGGTGTAAGTCCTTTATCGGATATATGGTTTGCAGATATTTTCTCCCAGTATGTGGCTTGTCTTTTTATTCTGTTAGTGGTGTTTTTTGAAGAGTAGAAGCTTAAGAATTTTTTTGAAGTACAATTTATTAATTTATTTCTTTTATGGGCTGTGCTGTGCTTTTATTGTCATATCTAAGAAATATTGGCCTAACCCAAGGTTGCAAAGATTTCCTTTTATGCTTTCTCCTAGCAGTTGTGTAGTTTTTGTTTTTACATTTAGGTCTATTATCCATTTTTAGGTCATTTGTCATGTGGTGTGAGGTGTACATTCAAAGTTCAGTTTTTTTGCAATGAATATGTAGTTGTTCCTGCAGCAGTTTGTTAAAAGACTATTCTTTCTCCACTGGATTGCCCATATATTTTTGTCAAAAATCAGTTGTCCATATTTGTGTGGGTCTATTTCTGGACTCAGTATTCTATTGATATGCTTCTCTTTATGCCTCTTCCACATGATTTGATTTACCATAACTTAAAATCCGGTAGTGTTAGTCTTCCAACTGTACTTTTCTTTTTCAAAGTTGTTATGGCTATTCTAGGTCCTTTGCATTTCCAGATAAATTTTAGGTTTTTTGTTTTTGGCTGCACTGTGCAGTATGTGGGATCCTGGTTCCCCAACCAGGGATTGAACCCATGTCCCCTGCATTGGAAGGTGGAGTCTTAACCACTGGACCACCAGGGAGGTCCCCTCCAAATAAATTTTAGAACCAGTGTGTCAGTTTCTACAAAAAAAAGCAAGCTGGGATTTTGCTTGGGACTACATTGAATTGTTTTTGGGTGTGGGGGGAGAATTGACATCTTAACTATATTGAATCTTCCCATATGTGAACACAGTATATCTCTCTTAATTTAGGTCTTCGTTAGTTTTTCTTAGCAATATTTTGAAGTTTTGAAGTATAGGTCTTGTCAAATTTATCTCTTTTTTCACAATTTTTGAGAACATTGTAATTTTTTTTTAATTTCAACTTTGGATTGCTTATTGCTACTATGCAGAAATAATTGATTTTTGTATATTGATCTTGCATCCTACAACTTTGCTAAATAAATTCTTATCTTAATTGTAGATTTCATTGGATTGTCTACACCATCTGCAACTAAAGACAGTTTTACATCTTTCCAAGTATCACTTATTTTACTTCTTTACTTATTACCAACATTTTCTATGTTGTCACTATCTCAGAGTCTGTCCTGTTCTCTCTTGTTATCTTTTTCATTCTAGCCATTATCATATATCTTTTACTCTTTTTAAATCACTTGGACTTCCCTGGTGGCGCAGTGGTTAAGAATCTGCCTGCCAATGCAGGGGACACGGGTTCGAGCTTTGGTCCGGGAAGATCCCACATGCCGTGAAGCAACTCAGCTCATGCGCCACAAATACTGAGCCTGCGCTCTAGAGCCCACGGGCCACAACTACTGAGGCTGTGTGCCACAACTACTGAAGCCTGTGCGCCTAGAGCCCGTGCTCCACAGCAAGAGAAGCCACTGCGCACCACAATGAAGAGTAGCCCTCGCTCGCCACAACTAGAGGAACCCCGCGCGCAGCAACAAACACCTAACGCAGCAAAAATAAAATATAAAATAAATAAATAATCTTAAAAAGAAATCACTTAGTGGCAAGTTGCCCTAATACCAGACATTCTTCTCTCAACACCTATCTTGCTTGTGGCTGTGAAAACTTATCCTCAGAAAACACTGGTTTCATTCTGTTCAAGGCCATAGGTATCACTTACATGAAGTCCTAACTTACTTTATCCCTCCACACTGGGATCTTTCCCATACTGCTAATAATTGACATCTGTGTTCACCAGTCTGACTTATTCCAGTCCATTTCCCACCTAAAATGATAGATTGGGGGAGTGAGCATCAGAGCTGAGACTGAGAGATTTGGTTTGAATCCCTGCATTGCCACTTAATATCCGTGTAATCTTGTGCAGGGTCCTTATGTACTATGTGATTGTCTGTAGGAAGAGAATTAACACAAGGTCCTCATGGTATGTTCGAGGATTAAAAGAGCATAGTAATCCTAGCTGTGTGCCTGGAACACAATGTGGGTAGTCAGTAAATATTTAGCCTGGCACTAATGTGAGCACTGAGTGAATGACTTCTTGCTTGCTTGTTCTCTTTCTGTACTGTTGTTGATGTTGTTTTCCCATCTTGGGGTACCCTCATTGCTTTTCAGGTCCTCTGAATCCTTCCTCATGTTTCAGGGTCAGGGTCAGTTAAGTCTGATTTAGTTATTCATTTCCCTCTGTTCTTTTTTTTTTTTTTTTTTGCGGTACGCGGGCTTCTCACTGTTGTGGCCTCTCCCATTGTGGAGCACAGGCTCCGGACACGCAGGCTCAGCGGCCATGGCTCACGGGCCCAGCCGCTCCGCGGCATGTGGGATCTTCCCAGATCGGGGAACGAACCCGTGTCCCCTGCATCAGCAGGCGGACTCTCAACCACTGCGCCACCAGGGAAGCCCATGTTCTTTTTTTTTTTTTTTTCTTATTTATTTATTTGGCTGCACCAGGTCTTAGTTGCAGCACATGGGATCTTCGTTGTCACATGCAGGATCTTCATTGCGGCATGCGGGATCTAGTTCCCTGACCAGGGATTGAACCCAGGCCCCCTGCATTGGGAGCGTGGAGTCTTTTTTACATCCCTGTTGAGTTGACTTCTTACTAAACTTAAGGACTGGCACTCTTTTGAGCAGCTTTGTATTCCTCAAAATGCCTTGCACAGATGTATCATAGGTGCTAAAATAATTAGTTGATTATATGGTTAATTTAAGAGCAATGCAACAAAAATACTTTGTAAAGTTTATTGATTTTTTGGGGGGGCGGTATGTGGTTAAAGTTTCAGGGGGAAATAAATTGAATTTTATATGGTATAATGGAAATAGTAGAAATATTTTTATCTGATTAAAGGTAGCTTTAAAAGAAATAACTTTTTTCTTTTTAATTTTGATCATCAAACAGGGTCATTCATGCATCAGAATGGAAGTTTGGATAACTAAACCATTTTTCTCTTTGTGCCACTTCGTAAACATTTAAAAAAATCACATTGTTTCAGCTGAAGTAGACTGTTCCGTACTTCTTCAAGGATAACATATATGTGTATATAGATACAGGTTAAAAATGATAACTGATTAGTGTGCATGGAGAAACAGCCCCTATAACACATGCTATTTGAAAAACAGCTTAAGACTTTGCAGGTTCCATTAAGAAGTTCTGTGGTAAGATTATGCTTATCAGAAAAAGATTTCTTGGGCTATTGAACATTTTAATTTTAAAATAAGGGACTTCAAAACCAGAAGATGATACAGGTTACTTTTGTCATGTTAAATATCCACAGTAGTTATTCTAAGCCGTTAGACCTTTCCGTAGTGTTTCCTGTGTTAATAAACAAAATCTTGATATGCAGAATACCTGTTGAAACACCTAACTGGTATAAGGCTGACCAGTAACTCCTGATCACCATTCACATTGTATCCTAGAGTTGTGCTCTAGGGGGTGCTATTCACATAGAATATAATGTAAAAAGAAACCCCTAGAGTTGTGCAAGTAGGAGGTATTAGCTTAATGCCTTTGGCTCTAATAAGTGAATAAAGCAATTTGAACACTGCTGTGAGCTAGAGCTTAAGATGCACTGTGGGACACTGGAAAGAGTAATTTGTTGGCAGCCAGGAGATCTGGGTTCTGGAACTGGTCACCGGTTGACACCTAGCCTTCCCCATGGTACCACAAAGAACTTTGATTAGGTAGCTCTTTAGTGGCAAATATTTTGGATTTAGGTGATGGGTTGAAGTCAGGAATGAGGTCCAGCACTGAGGATACTAAAGGTGGCAGAGACGTGGTTGTTGAGAGGTCAAGGGATTAGAAACCGTTTAGGGCAAAGTTAGGCTCATGATTTTGGTGTGGAATGTGAATGGAAATCCAAACACCTGCTCCATCTCCGTTGGCTGGAGACTGACTGGTCGTCATCATTCTTATATTATACTGCAGGTACATGAAAAGGACTTCACTGATAGCTGAGCAAGGAAAGAAGAGAAGCAGGGCTCAGTTACCTTAGGTCTAGGCCTTCCTAAGGCTGAAGATGAGTTCCTGCTCCTGCCCATTGCTCAAGCAGTGGCTTGACCGTGGTAGACAGTATGGCCTATACGTTCCAGTCTAGGTTTATGCCCAACCACTTCGATATATTCACTGCATGAAACCCCTTTTTTTCAGCTTGTCTTATTAGTTCTTTCCATTTCCCTCAGTTATAGGTGCATTTCTCCCTACTCATCTGAACTTAGAACCCATCTATATTCTCCATGAAGCATTTCTTGTTCTTTGTTTAGTGGGAAGAGACTTTTCCTGTCATTTTTGATAATTTTTACATTATATCTCAGATTATTATATCTGGTGCTGTGTATATGTTTATTCCCTACTATATTGTCATATTGAAGGCAGGGACTTGGACTTAATTATCTTTGCATCTCTCAGTGCCATGATTTTCTCAAATTTAGTGTACAGAAGAATCATCTTGAGAACTTGTTAAAGTTTGGATTCCTGACCTCTTCCTTCCCATTCTGATTCATTGGATTTGGTATGGGCCTGGGAACATGCATATTAACAAGCTCCTTGGGAGAGTTTAGGCAGGTGGGCTAGGGGCCCATATGATTTACAGCATCTAGCCCAGTACGTTGTCTTGCTCTTCACAGAGCATAGTATGATCGGTTAATTAACTAAATCAGTGGTCAGTCAGAACCAGTACTCATTGGTATGTCTGCTAGAAGTGATCTTAAAACCTGTCAAGAACTAGATTTATTTTTTCCTGGCTACCTAATATTCTGTAGATTTTTGTGAGTTATATGAACTCTTTGTACCCTCAGTTTAAGCTGCCCTTTGACTTTATTTTTTAAACTTATGATTAGTCTCTCAATTATCCTATGTAAAAAACTAATTGTAGACATATATGCGTTTGAGTTTTGTCTTTAATCCTATATTTTTTTTTGTTTTTTTTTTTTGCGGTACGTGGGCCTCTCACTGTTGTGGCCTCTCCCGTTGCGGAGCGCAGGCTCGGTGGCCATGACTCACGGGCCTAGCCGCTCCGCGGCATGTGGGATCTTCCCGGACCGGGGCACGAACCCGTGTCCCCTGCATCGGCAGGCGGACTCTCAACCACTGCACCACCAGGGAAGCCCTCCTATATGTCTTTAAAAAATAAACTATCTATGGGACTTCCCTGGTGGTCCAGTGGTTAAGACTCCACGCCTCCACTGCAGGGGGTGTGGGTTTGATCCCTGGTTGGGGAGCTAAGATCCCACATGCCGTGAGGTGTGGCCAACACTAAATAAATAAATAAACTAACAATCTATAGCATGACTATCTTACAGAAAGCAATTCTTTCAGTCTTTGTAGGAACTAACAGAAGAAGTTTTTCTTACTAATTCTTAATTTGCCCCATTAAATCATTAATTTCTATGGATACATTGTTGTATTAGATATTGTATGGGAAAACAAGTATATTCTTAAGATTTTTTGGTGCAGTGTGGGTGCTTAAGGTAAACACATAAAATAGGTAAGAGAACACTTAAGGCAGTATGTGATGTAGGACCAAATGAATACTCTGTGTATAATAAAAGTAAGTGATAAAAAAAAAAAAAAAGTAAGTGATTACTGGAGTTCAGAGAAGAGGGAGAACCTGGGAAAGGACTAGAGAACCTAGGACGTCTCTAAGTAGAAGGTAACAGGGGCTGAACCTGAAGGTGTTTTGGAATTTGATCAGAGGAGTAGGGCACTCTTAGAGGGAAGAACATATGAAGGTTCATTTTATAGATGAAAAAAATGGAGGCTCAGAAAGGGAAGTGAGTTTCAGATGAGGTACTGGTTCCTTGGACCATGGTCTTTTTCTTTGTTCAGCACTGGGAGGTTTCCACTGTTACCAAGTAAAAGACAGCTGGTATTAAGGTAACCAAATGTCAAAGCACTGATAATTCCCAGTTTTAATTGTGAGAATCTGAAAGTTTAGAACCAAATTTTTTTTGTAGAAGAATTATGAATTTGACAGAGTTCGTCTTCCATTAGTACATATCTAGTTTGATGCATTTTCAACAGTATATTTTCAGAAGTAAAAGAGAATTTGAAATAATGATTAAATATAATATTTTGCATTGTATATTCCTTGAAAACATATTTATTGTGATGAGTACATGTCTGACTTTCCTAGGAGGTGAGGATATCCAGTAGTCAATTCTTAGTTCTCATCTTACTAGAGGAATTAACCCAATTGATCACTCTTCTTGAAACACTGTTCATTTGGTTTCTGGAGTACCACCGCACTCTGTTGTTTTCCTCCTATCTCACCGGGAGGCTGTTTCTTCTCAGTTTCCTTTGGTGGTTCTTTCTTTTTTTCCTGATCTCTTTGTGGGCTACCCAGTGCCCAGTGTTCAGACCTTGAATCTCTTGTCTTTATCTATACTTATTCCCTTCATGAACTCATGGCTTTAAATACTATGCTGACAACTCCCAGATTTATATCTCCAGCCCAGATCCCTTCCCAGAACTCTTGATTGGTTTGTCCACTTACCTACATGACATCTTCACTTGGATACCTAACAGATATCTCAAACTAAAAAATGTCTAAATCTGAACTTCTGATCTTCCTTCTCAAACCATGTCTTCCTTCAATCTTCCCTGGCCTTTAACCAAAAACTTTGGAGTTATTCCTGGCTTTTTGTGTGTGTGTATTAAAATACATTTAACATAAAATTTACCATCTTAACCAATTTTAAGTTCAGTGGTATTACATACATTCATATTGTTGTGCTGCGTTCACCACCATCCATCCACATAACTCTTTTCATCTTGTAAACCGAAACTCTATACCTTTTAAACAATAACCCCCAATTCTGTCTGCTCCCTAGCTCCTGGCAACCACAATTATACTTTCTGTCTCTATGATTTTAACTACTCTAAGTTCCTCATATAAATGGAAGCATATAGTATTTGTCCTTTTGTGAGTGGCTTATTTCGTTTAGCATAATGTCCTTAAGATTCTTCCATATAGCATATTGCATAATTTTCTTCCTTTTTAAGGCTGAATAGTATTCCATTGCATGTGTATACCACATTTTGTTTATCCATTCATCTGTCAGTGGACACTTGGGTTGCTTCCATGTTTTTTAGCTATTGTGAATAATGCTGCTATGAACATGGGATACACATATCTCTTCAAGACTCTGCTTTTAATTCTCTTGGGTATATAACCCCAAAGTAGAATTAATTGCTGGATCATATGGTAATTCTCTTTAATTTTTTAAGGAACCTTTACAGTTCTCCACAGTACCATTTTACATTCCTACCAATAGTGCACGAAAATTTTGTATATCCTCTTTGGAGAAACGTCAGTTCAAGTCCTTTGCCCTTTTTTGGATTGGGTGGTTTGTTTTGTTGTTGAGTGTTAGGAGTTCTATATATATATTCTGGATATTAATCCCGTATCACATATTTGCATTCTCCCATGCTGTGAGTTGCCTTTTTACTCTGTGGATAGTGTCTTATGATGTACAGAATCTTAAATTTTTATGAAGTCCAACTTGTCTATTTTTTCATATTGTTCCCTAGCCTTTCCTTTACTCAAAAACCTTGGAATTTTCCTTGACTTTTTTTTTTTTTAACATTGAATCAGTTAGGAGATAATGTTTACTTTACCTTGAGAATATATACAGAATCTAAATAACATCTTAACTTCACTCCTCCCATTCTGGTCCAAACCACCAGTACCTCTGACCTGGCTTATTGGAGTTACATGCTAGTTGTTTTCCCTGCTTCCATTCTTGCCCCTCCATCTGTTTTGAACATAGCAGCCAGAGTGATCCAATTTAGTCAGGTCTTGTAAATTCTCTGCTTAGAACCCTGTTAATGACTCCCATTTTACTCAAAATAAAACCAGAGATTTTAAAAAGACTTTCAAGCTTTCTGTGATCTACACCCCTACCTTACTACTCCCCCTTGACCTCTGAACTCATATCCTACTACTTTCCCAGCTCCAGCCACACAGATCTTCTTGCAGTTCCTTTTGTTTTTTAAAAACTGGGTGTGAGGCCCAGCAGTCTTTTTTTATTTTTAAATTTATTTAAATCTATTTTTATTTTTAAAAAAATATTTATTTAGGGCTTCCCTGGTGGCGCAGTGGTTGAGGGTTCGCTTGCCGATGCAGGGGACACGGGTTCATACCCTGGTCCGGGAAGATCCCACATGCCGCGGAGCAGCTGGGCCTGTGAGCCATGGCCGCTGAGCCTGCGCGCCCGGAGCCTGTGCTCCGCAACGGGAGAGGCCACAGCAGTGAGAGGCCCGCGTACCGCAAAAAAAAAAAAAAAAAAAAAAAAAAAATTAATTTATTTATTTGGCTGCGCTGGGTCTTAGTTGAAGCACGTGGGATCTTTGTTGCAGCCTGCTAGATCTTTAGTTGTGGCATGCAGAATCTTTAGTTGCAGCATGTGGGCTCTTAGTTGTGGCATGGGGGATCTAGTTCTCTGACCAGGGGTCGAACCTGGGCCCCCTGCATTGGGAGCACGGAGTCTAAACCACTGGACCACAGGGGAAGTCCCTTGCAGTTCCTTTTGAATACTCTAATCCCCATCTTATGTCAGGACCTTTACCTAGACTGCTTTTTGTTCACCTATGGTTCATTTCTTCCCTTCTCAATGAGGCTAATCAGGCAACCCTATTTAAAACTGCATCCCCTTCCCCATTTCCCATTGCCAGCTTATCACCTTCTAACATACTGTATGTTTTACTTATTTTATTTATTGTCTGTTTTCTCTTCCTAGAATGTAAGTTCCAGAGGGAACAGGGATTTTTGTCTCTTTTGTTTATCGATGTGTTTCCATTGCCTAGAACATTGTCAGGCACATGGTAGATGTTCAGTGAATATTTGTTGAATGAATGAATGAGTGAATGAATGAGTAAATGAATAGAATAGGAAGCAAAGTAGACATGTGGTCTCTGCTCTCATGCAGATTTCAGTTTATGGTTTGCTTTCTCCCAATGAAGTTATCCACAATTTCTATATTTTTTTTGTTCGGCTTAAATATTTGTAATTCAAAATCTTTGTGAAATTATAGACATTTAAGCTTTGAGAAGCAGTGTTTGTTACAAAGACTGATATCTTGAGTTATGTTTTGAATGAAATGAAAACTATAAAGCAAAAAGCCACGTGCCAGAAAAGGTGATGACATGATTAATTTTCGAAAAATACTGTTAAGTCACTTTGGATCTTAATTCATTGCTGTGGAACACTTAATTACATAATGTTCCATTTCCTTGCAGTAAAAACAAATTCTTTGGCTTATAAAGGGGACTCACAAACCAAATGATTTTTAGCTCTCATTAGGGTTATTTCTTTATCTTTTTGTAATCTACCATTAAAAATCCTAAATTTCATTTAAACCCAAAATCCTATGGTAGAAATTAAATATGCAAGACTTTTGAACAAATATCTAGTGTTGAAGCAAACGTAAATAGTAGATATCAAATTGATGCCAACTGAGGAAATATGATTAGACTTAGTCAATAAATAAATCTGTTAACATAGTCTGCCATGTGCCAATTTAAATAATGAAAGCGTTACTGTAGGAGGATGTTTTGTTAAACGTCCTACAAAGGTCTGTGTCTTCTGTGTAAGCCTACCATGTGGTAGACACTTAATAATAATTGGGAAATAATAAGACCAAATTTTCTGTCTCTTAAATTGTTTATCTGAGGGAAGAGGTATTTACTCGTACATAAAACTTTAATGGGGCGGCTAACATATTTTGTCTGTTAGTGACTTACACACTTTTTCTTTCCTTTGTGCTGAATATTTGCTGTGGTTTCATAATACAACAAGCATTTCTATTTTGACGGTTTTTATACTTAAAAAATTACAAGAAATAGTAAAGGTTATAAAACCTGGCCTTAGCAGCCATACCCTAAAAACTAAAGGAAAAGGAATTTTCGGTTGATATGAATTTTGAATTTCTGTTTGTTTACTCTGAAAAACTACTTTAGCTCACCACTACCTGTTTCAGTGTATTTTCTTTGCAATTAAAAGTTTACCACTTGTGGGCTTCTCTGGTGGCACAGTGGTTAAGAATCCGCCTGCCAATGCAGGGGACATGGGTTCGAGCCCTGGTCCTGGAAGATTCCACATGCCGTGGAGCAACAAAACCCGTGCGCCACAACTACTGGGCCTGCGCTCTAGAGCCCGCGAGCCACAACTACTGAGCCCGAGTGCCACAACTACTAAAGCCCAGGCACCTAGAGCCTGTGCTCTGCAACGAGAAGCCACACGATGAGAAGCCCGTGCACCGCAAGGAAGAGTAGCCCCTGCTCGCCACCCCTAGAGAAAAGCCCACATGCAGCCACAAACACCCAACACAGCCCAAAATAAATAAATTAATTAATGAAAAAAAAAATTTTACCACTTGTAATAGTAAAGGAAAATAAGGCTTACATTGTCTCTCTGTTTAGTTTCGTTTCAGAGCCAGAATTTGTTAAAAGTGTGAAATCCCAGACCTTATTAAGTGAGTTTTCAGGGAGTGTGATAAAAGTCAAATTTTATATGAAAATGTGGAAGAATAAATGGCATGAACTGAAGAATGTGTAGGGTTTTCCAGCAGGATGTATGAATTATATATTTATCTCTATATTCTATAGTTACTTTATAAAAGTAGAAACTATTATTAACCGTAATATTTTGTGTCTCCAACTGAGGTGTTGATTGTGTGCTTGAAATACTGAATGATTCAATTTTTCTTATGTGTCATGTTCCCTCAGCTGTCAAAAGACAGGAAATATAAAAGACTACTTGGCAGAAATTTAATTTAGGTGTATGTAAAAAGCTGTATGGTCACTCCCACATTTGAGTGAAGGAATTCCAACAAAACTAGTTGTAAAAAATTTCTTTGAAGTGAATATTTTCCCACTAACTTTTTTAAAATTAATTTATTTATTTTTGGCTGTGTTTGATCTTCGTTGCTGCAGATGGGCTTTCTCTAGTCACGGCGAGTGGGGGCTACTCTTCATTGCGGTGCGCAAGCTTCTCATTGCGGTGGCTTCTCTTGTTGCGGAGCACAGGCTCTAGGTGCGTGTGCTTCAGTAGTTGTGGCGCACGGGCTTAGTTGCTCCACGGCATGTGGGATCTTCCTGGACCAGGGCTTGAACCCGTGTTCCCTGCATTGGCAGGCAGATTCTTAACCACTGTGCCACCAGGGGAGTCCCCAGGGGAGTCCCCTCTCACTAACTTCTGATATAAAACCAGAAACACTTTCCTGAAGGGTAAAAAGAAGAAATAATCCCAATATATAAAGTGGGAAATTTATAAGGAATGTAACATCTCTGGATTATTCTGCTTGTTGTATAAGTGCTAGACTTATTGTGAGTTTTTTTTTTTTTTTTGCGGTACGCGGGCCTCTGTCTGTCGTGGCCTCTCCCGTTGCGGAGCACAGGCTCCGGACGCGCAGGCTCAGCGGCCATGGCTCACGGGCCCAGCCACTCCGTGGCATGTGGGATCTTCCCGGACCGGGGCACGAACCCATGTCCCCTGCATCGGCAGGCGGAGTCTCAACCACTGCGCCGCCAGGGAAGCCCCATGAGGTTTTTTTTTTTGGCCCCGCTGCACTGCACGTGGGATCTCAGTTCCCCAACCAGGGATCGAACCCGTGCCGCACCCTGCAGTGGACGTGCAGAGCCCTAACCACTGCACCGCCAGGGAATCCCAACCCCACTCTCACCCCTGTCGTGAGGTGTGTTTTTTTTGTTTCTTTTTTTTTCTTACCATTGTGAGTTTTAATCTTTACCTGTATGCTCGCTTTTACCTTGAGAACTGGGAGTTTAGATCTCTTTAAATACTTGTATGGTCTTTGGACTTTAATTTCCTGTAGGTAATAATAGACAGGCTTCAGCAATAGGTATACTTATCTTAATAAAACTCATATTTTAGGCTTTTCAACCTTAAATTTGAATACATGAAGAATATATGGATGTATTTTTTTTAAGTCTTTCTAAACATGACATCAAAATCAGGCAAACTTCTTTAAGAGCATAATCTTCTCAAAATAATCAAGAGAAATTACCATTAAAAAAAAAGAAACTTGTTTAGGGTAGAACTTCTGAATGATGGAGTAAGGAGCTTGGCAAATCCCTTCCCTCCAAATTTTTGCAGTTAAAACTGGGCAGAGGGACTTCCCTGGTGGCGCAGTGGTTAAGAATCCACCTGCCAATGCAGGTGGCATGGGTTCAAGCCCTGGTCTGGGAAGATCCCACATGCCATGGAGCAACTAAGCCCGTGTGCCACAACCACTGCGCCTGTGCTCTGGAGCCCACGTGCCACAACTACTGAGCCCGTGTGCCACAACTACTGAATCCCGAGCACCTAGAGCCTGTGCTCTGCAACAAAGAGAAGCCACTGCAATGAGAAGCCCGTGCACCGCAATGAAGAGTAGCCCCTACTCGCCGCAACTAGAGAAGGTCCGCGTGCAGCAATGTAGACCCAACACAGCCAAATAAGTAAATAAATAATTAAAAAAAAAACTGGGCAGAATTGTTTAAAACAACTGTTTTAAACTTGTACTTGTTCCCAGCAGCATTACTCAACCAAAAATTGGAAACAATCCAAATGTCCATCAGCTGGTAAATAAACAGAATGTGGTACATCCATCAATAGCAGTAAAAAGGAATGAATATTGATACATGGATAAACCTCAGAAGCATTGTACTTGAGTTACAACAGTCAGATACAAAAGACCATATTATGATTTCCATTTATGTGAAATGTCCAGGAATGGTTAATTTATAGGGACAGGAGGAGCAGATTAGTGGTTGCCTGGTACTGTGGGTGTTAAATGGGATTTCCTGTAAAGGGACAGAAGGGATCTTTGGGGAACAATTGAAATGTTCTAAAATGGGATTGTGGTGATGGTTGTACAACTGTATAAATTTACTACAAATCATTGAATTGTATGTTTAAAACAGGTGAATTTTATGGTATGTATACTATACCTCAATAAAACTCTTACTTTTAAATGTTGGCTTTTTCCCCCCATTCCAAAGAAGTGGCCCAAGTATAGCACATCTCTGCAGATGACATTTACTTAGATGGTTGCTTTCAGCTTATTTAATTCAGGTGTTCTGAGAGCTTGGGGCCAGCAGGAGATAGAGCACTGGCTTTGTTAGTTAGGGTTCATATTACGATCTTAGGCACATCAAAGCCACCACCTTTGTTTTTAAATTTGTAAAATGGAATTCAATAAATACCTGACTTAAAACCTGACAAGAATTTGGACATTCAGTTTTGTTATTCATGTAAGCCTGCTGCAAGATAGAGGTGCGGACCTAATAATTTGACAAGTGTAATGTTCCACCTTCTTGCAAATAGGTATATACCCCTAGGATGAATGATACCTTATTTAGGACAGGGCAAGGATAGCAAAAATGGTCAAAATGTTTGGGAAAACCAGGTCTAAGCTAGTAATTTTTAATAGTTATTAGCAAAGTAGTCTTGAAATTATAAAAAGTTCTTACCATTTCAAAACACAGTAGCTTTCCCATAAAAATTCTTGAAGAGAACATAATTTGATTTGACTACATTATATTTAATAGGAATTTAATCCAACTTTTCAGACTTTATCCTCCCTTTGTCCTATTTTAGTTAAATGAAGGGATTGGATTTTTTTTTTTTTTTTTTTTTTGGCCGCACCACACGGCTAACAGCATCTTAGTTGCCGGGATTGAACCGGGGCCCAAGGTGGTGAAAGCACCCAGTCCTAATTGCTGGACCGCCAGGGAACTCCCAAAAGGGTTGGATTACATTCTTTTTTTTTTTTTTTTTTGCGGTACGCCGGCCTCTCACTTTTGTGGCCTCTCCCGTTGCGGAGCAGAGGCTCCGGACGCACAGGTTCAGTGGCCATGGCTCACGGGCCTAGCCGCTCCGCGGCATGTGGGATCTTCCCAGACCAGGGCACAAACCCGTGTCCCCTGCATCGGCAGGTGGACTCTCAACCACTGCGCCACCAGGGAAGCCCGGATTACCTTCTTTTTAAAGTTAATACTCTGTGCTTCAATCCTGTTAAATTATTTTTGAAGCAAATAGCATATTTCAGTTCATCTAACAAATAAACATTATGTTGATCAAGACATACCCCTTGCCCTCAGAGAATGGTAATAGAGACTCGAGTCAACAAATCAGTGAAAATCTTAAGTACTAGTGTGGTATTAGGTACTGTCAAGCTACATAGACAGCACTATGAGGCATCCATTTTCAACTCTGCTTGCTGTGAGAATCATTTTTCCTAAAGGGAAAGCCCTTGAGATAAGTCTTCAAGGACGGATCCTTTTCTAGGTATGTAGTGAAGAGTTTATTTGAAGTGTTCTTAGTGAAGGAAATCGGTTGGTAGTCTGATTTGAGTAGAATACCTGGGTATCATCCCTCATGCCTTAAAATATAGGGTTATATGTTGGTTTATTCTAGCAAATGAAAATTCCTGCATCATTTATTTTCTGTTCCTCTGATCCATGAACTTTAAAAAATCTGCTATCACAATTAAATTGAATTCTTGATTTTAAATGATGATACACAGCTGCTGCAGTCTGACTTGTGTAGCATGAGGGCTGATGACTCAAACATCAAGAGAATTGTTTGTTTTGTTTTCAAGATCACTTGTGAATTTGAATGCTTCCCTGTTTTTTTTTAAGTTGACACAGAATTCTTCCAAGCTTTGTAATGGTAACTATGTAAAGCAAATAATCAGCAAATTATGGTCTATAATAACTAGTAAAACAGGAATCTATCTATACGTAGTCACTGTAAACTGGAAAGTTAGACTATCTTGTTTCTGGAGAGCTTCCAAACCTCTCATTTTCAGGTGATTTAACTTAATGATGTTACTAGACTACATGGAAGATCAGTTTAAATAAGAAATAGAGGGCTTCCCTGGTGGCGCAGTGGTTGAGAGTCCGCCTGCCAATGCAGGGGACACGGGTTCGTGCCCCGGTCTGGGAAGATCCCACATGCCGCGGAGCAGCTGGGCCCGTGAGCCATAGCGGCTGGGCCCGTGAGCCATGGCCACTGAGCCTGCGCGTCTGGAGCCTGATGGGAGAGGCCACAACAGTGAGAGGCCCGCATACCGCAAAAAAAAAAAAAAAAAAGAAATAGAAACAAAAAGAAGTTTAAATAAGAAACAAAGATATAAGGGACCTCATACACCTAGTCCCATCCTCTGATTTGACAGATGGAGAGGGTTAATGATTTAGATAATATACTTAGTAGCTGAATTGGAACAGTTACTCCAGGCTTTTTCTATAGTATTGTAAGAGAAAATTAGTATCTTTTAAAATGTTTGCTGTAAATGACCTAAAAAGGAGGACACTTCATAATCTGATCAGCTGTATATTTCAAACCTTAAACATTTGTTGTCGGAACTTCCCTGGTGGTCCAGTGGTAAAGAATCTGCCTTCCAATGCAGGTTTTTTTTTTTTTTAGATGATTTCATTTTTGTATGGTAGATGTTAAAGAGGTGATTTTTAAAAAGACTGGTGTTAAAATATTTTTTCATTCAAAATATAATCTTTAAGATTGTTATATTTTCTTATTATTTAATAGTATATGTTTTTACTTTCCCCAATTTAACAAGTACACTTGTACTTTTTTTGTTTTATAAATTTATTTTTTATTTTTGGCTGCATTGGGTCTTTGTTGCTGTGCGTGGGCTTTCTCTAGTTGCAGCTAGCGGGGGCTACTCTTCGTTGCGGTGAGCAGGCTTCTCATTGTGGTTGCTTCTTTTGTTGCAGAGCATGGGCTCTAGGGCACTGGGCTTCAGTAGTTGTGGCACACGGGCTCAGTAGTTGTGGCTTGCGGGCTCTTGAGTGCAGGCTCAGTAGTTGTGGCGCACGGGCTTAGTTGCTCCACGGCATGTGGTATCTTCCCGGACCAGGGCATGAACCCGTGTCACCTGCATTGGCAGGCAGATTCTTAACCACTGCGCCACCAGGGAAACCCTGTACTTTTAATTTTACATTTCTGTTTAAGTAAAACATTATTCTTTATGTTAATTTAAAAATAAAAATATTTGGGGACTTTCCTGGCAGTCCCGTGGTTAAGAGTCCACCCTTCCACTGCAGGGGGCATGGGTCCGATCCCTGGTCGGGGAACTAAGATCCCACATGCCACGCAGCCAAAAAATAAAATAAAATGAAATGAAATAAAATAGTTTCGGTTTTTGGGTAAATTGTAGACCGATATTTTATAATGTGTTAAATTTAAAAAGTGTAACCTGATGCTTGAAATGAAATATAATATTGTTTTTTTTTATTTTTAAAATTAATTTATTTTTATTTTTGGCTGCATTGGGTCTTCGTTTCTGTGCACGGGCTTTCTCTAGTTGTGGTGAGCGGGGGCTACTCTTCATTGCGGTGCCCAAGCTTCTCATTGCGGTGGCTTCTCTTGTTGTGGAGCACGGGCTGTAGGTGCGTGGGCTCAGTAGTTGTGGCTTGCAGGCTCTAGAGTGCAGGCTCAGTAGTTGTGGCGCATGGGCTTAGTTGCTCTGCAGCCTGTAGGGTCTTCCCAGACCAGGGCTTGAACCTGTGTCCCCTGAGTTGGCAGGTGGATTCTTAACCACTGTGCTACCAGGGAAGTCCCTGTTTTTGTTTTTAAATGAGAAGTTCAAGAAGATTTCAAATATGCAAGTAAAGACTATCCACGATGGGGAATTCCTTGGCTGTCCAGTGGTTAGGACACTGCGCTTTCACTGCTGATCCCTGGGCAGGGAACTAAAAATCCCCAAAACCTCACGGTGTGGTAAAAAAAAAAAGACTGTCCATGATGAAAAGCAAGTTGACTGTAAGCATCAATACTTATTAATTTTGTTATTTTTTTGACATCATCATTTGAAGGTCTAGAGTCATCTTTATGTGCTGGGTGAGAGATTTGATCTGATGAATCCAGCTCAGAGGTCTGGATCTCAAGTATATTTGTAGAATCATTTATATGCTTCTCAACTTTATATTATATATTTACTTTGTAGTTAGGTTTCTTATGCTTTGTCTTTTAGCAGTGGCCCATTGTAGGTATGAAATAAACATTATTACATGACTAAAAATAACAATTTAAAATAACTTAATGTCGGGACTTCCCTGGCGGTCCAATGGTAAAGAATCCTCCTTACAATGCGGAGGATATGAGTTTGAACCCTGGTCAGGGAACTGAGATCCCACATACCAAGGGGAACTAAGCTTGAGCACCTCAACTAGAAAGCCCGCGTGCCGCAAACTACAGAGACCACACGCGCTCTGGAACCCGAGCACCACAACTGCAGAGCCCACGTGCCCTGGAGCCTGCACGCCACAACTAGAGAAGAGAGAAAAACCCACATGCCACAAGTAGAGAGAAGCCCGTGCACCGCAATGAAAGATCCCGCGTGCCGCAACTAAGACTCAATGCAGCCAAAAATAGAAATTAAAAAAAATAAATAATCTTTTAAAAAAATAAGTAAAATAACTTAATGTTCAGCACCACCATGGCAGTAGTTGTGATCATCAGAGTAAGAAACCAAAAGAGAAACTGTCATGAGCATCTTCATTATAAGTCCACGGACTGCTATACATGTTCACCTAATACCCACAACAGAGTTTTCAAACTTTTTTGTTGTGAATAGGCACTTTTTTTCTTTTTGATAAGTGCTTATTTGATATAATAGAAAACTTAAAGTAAGTTGCAAGAATCATAAAAGGAACACTTGTTCACCAATTGTTTACATTTTGCCCCATTGTTTTATCATTGTGTGTGTATTATGTGCATATAATTTTTTTAAACCACTCTGAGAGTAAGTGGAAGAATGCCCCTTTTGCCCTTGAATACTTAAATGTATATTTCTGAAAAACATTCATTTTCTTACATAGCCACATTATCAAAATCAGGAAATTTAATATTGATGCAGTTCACAGACTATATTCAAATGTTACCAATTATCTCAGTAATGCCCTTTAAGCTCCTGTACCCCAATCCAATCCAGTCCAATCCAGGATCACACACTATAGTTGTCATGTCTTGTTAATCTTTTCTTATTCTGAAACAGTTCCTCAAGGCTGCTGCCTCCCCCTCCCCACTTTTTTTTAAACTTTCTCCCTTTTCTCACCTTCCCTCCCTCCCCCTCCCCACTTTTTTTTTTAAACTTTCTCCCTTTTCTCACCTTCCCTCCCTCCCCCTCTCTTTCTTTCTCTCTTTCCATCTTTTCAGTCTTTCTTGACCTTGGCAGTTTTTTTTTTTTTTTTTTTTTTTTTTTGCAGTACACGGGCCTCTCACTGTTGTGGCCTCTCCCATTGCGGAGCGCAGGCTCAGCGGCCACGGCTCATGGGCCCAGCCGCTCCGAGGCATGTGGGATCTTCCCGGACTGGGGCACGAACCCGCATCTCCTACATCGGCAGGCGGACTCGCAACCACTGCGCCACCAGGGAAGCCCGACCTTGGCAGTTTTGAAGAGTACAGAATGTCCCTTAGTGGTCTGATGTTTCCTTATGATTAGATTTGGATTATGAATTTGGAGCTGGGGAATGCTCTAGGAGTAAATAAATACTTCATTTAGGGAGGTGTATGTTGTCTGTCCTAATATTGGTGATTGATGTTAAATATTAACCTTGTTCATTTTGTTAGAGAGTGTCTGCCAGGTAGCTGCATTGTAAATTACTATTTCCTCTTTGTGATCAATAAGTAACTTGTAGGATATAACTTGAGACAATGTGTATATATCCTGTTTTTCATCAACTTTCTGTTCACTAGTCTACCATGGAGATTTTCTACTTCCATCATTCTTTCTGTATTTATAAGTTGGCATCTACTAGAAGGAATAGCTTTCTTCTTGATTGATTGATCTTTTAAATTCAATTTTTATTTCACATATTATGCTTTTTTTTAAAAAAAATATTTATTTATTTATTTTTGGCTGCATTGGGTCTTCGTTGCTGTGCACAGGCTTTCTCTAGTTGCAGTGAGCGGGCTTCTCATCGTGTGGCTTCTCATTGCAGAGCACAGGCTCTAGGTGCCTGGGCTTCAGTAGTTGTGGCACTCGGGCTCAATAGTTGTGGCTCGCGGGCTCTAGAGCGCAGGCTCAGTAGTTGTGGCGCACGGGCTTAGTTGCTCCGCGGCATGTGGGATCTTCCCGGACCAGGAATCGAACCCGTGTCGCCTGCATTGGCAGGCGGATTCTTAACCATTGTGCCACTAGGGAAGTCCCCACATACTATGCTTTAATCCATTATTCCCATTTATTTTGATGCTCAAATTGTCTCACAGTTGACCATGGTAGCTCCTTCTAACTGCCATCAATATCTTTTCGACATGTCCCCATCATTTCTTTTTTTTTTTTCTTTTGCGGTACGTGGGCCTCTCACTGTTGTGGCCTCTCCCGTTGCGGAGCACAGGCTCCGGACGCGCAGGCTCAGTGGCCATGGCTTACGAGCCCAGCTGCTCCGCGGCATGTGGGATCCTCCCGGACCGGGGCATGAACCCGTGTCCCCTGCATCGGCAGGCGGACTCTCAACCACTGCGCCACCAGGGAAGACCCGTCCCCATCATTTCTGAGTAGTCTTTTATTTTCTTGTACAAGGTGTTGCCTGCATATCTTGTATTTTCCCTGCCCTATCCATTTCTCCAAGGAGCCCTGGTTTTAGTAGAAAATGTGGTTTAGAAATCAGGATCTGGATATAAGATGTGGTCATTGCTTCTAGACCCTCTCAGCAAACAGCCAGGAAGAATACGTATGAATTTGTTTGTGTGTGTATTTCTATGTCTATATGTTTTTACTATAAAAATATATAATATAGTATAATAAAAGAAATATAATAACTATGGGTTCATATTGATACCTCCAATTCTAATCTAACACCCAGGGGCATATTCTAATTTTCCTATATAGGAGGACATTAAAATAAAATAAAATTTAAAAATCAACCCCTTTATAAATTTTGTTGTAAAGCAACCAGCTGAGCATCTGTGTTCACTATTCCTGATAGATTGCACTGTCATCCTTTATTTTTAAAAATTGATGGTGTATCAACTCATGATGTAGTCAGTGAGATAAATGAATATGTTGGTACCACATTAAACCTCGTGTCAGACTTTAATTTGTTTTGTCTGAGATACTTTAAAAAACTGTCCCAATCAGTCTGCCAACTTCACCCATAATTTGGCACAGTGTTTAAAGAAATCGCTCTTTTTTTTTTTCACTTTGTATCATGGAAAACGTAAAACAGACCTAAAAAATGGACCCTCATGTACGTAAACACCATGCTGCAATAATCACCAACTCAACTTCTCTTGAAGGAAATCCTAGACAGCATATAAACTTATCAATAACAATTTCTATGTATCTCTTAACAGATAAGGACTTTTCTTAAAAATATAAATATTACACTTTAAAAAGTTTAAAATAATTTCTTAATATAATTAAATATCTAGTGAGTCTTAAAGATTTCCCAGTTATTTCATAGGTTTTAAAAAATAAATTTATTTATTTATTTATTTATTTATGGCTGTGTTGGGTCTTTGGTGCTGTGCGCAGGCTTTCTCTAGTTGCAGCGAGTGGTGGCTACTCTTCATTGTGGTGTGCAGGCTTCTCATTGTTGTGGCTTCTCTTGTTGCGGAGCACGGGCTCTAGGCACGCAGGCTTCAGTAGTTGTGGCACGTGGGCTCAGTAGTTGTGGCATGCAGGCTCAGTAGTTGTGGCGCATGGGCTTAGTTGCTCTGCGGCATGTGGGATCTTCCCGGGCCAGGGCTCGAACCCATGTCCCTTGCATTGGCAGGCAGATTCTTAACCACTGTACCACCAGTGAAGCCCTCATAGGTTATTTTTTACAGTTGGTTTGTTCAAATCAAAATCCAAATAAAGTCCACATATGCATTTAAGTCTTTTATTTCTCTTTTATAGGTTCTCCTCCAACTCCCTTCCTCTGTCTCACCTTTTTTCCTATAAATCTGGGTTGTTTGCACTATAGATTTCTTCTCATTCTGGACTTTGCTAATTGCACTCTCATGCTGTCATTAACATGTTCCTGTGTCCCCTCAACGTCCGATAAATCGGTTGTTAGATCTAGAGGCTTAATCGCATTCAGATTTACTTTTTTTGTCATGAATACTTTGCAGGTGGTGGTATACTTCCATTGGGAGGCACATTAATATCCATATATATCTCATCTCATACTGGTGGCAATTGATTCATTACCTAGATTAATTTTTTTCATTAGGGATTTGCAAAATGAAGTACAAGCATACCTCATAGACAATTGCAGGTTCAGTTCCAGACCACTGCAATAAAGTGAATATCGCAATAGAGCGAGTCACACAAATTTTTTGGTTTCTCACTGCAGATAAATGTTAAATTTACACTATGCAGTAGTCTATTAAGTGTGCAGTAGCATTATGCCTAAAAAATAGTTTATTGCTAAATTTAAAATTTAAAAATAGTTTATTTAAAAATAGTTTATTGCTAAAAAATTTAAAAATAGTTTATTGCTAAAAAATTCTAATCATCGCCTGACAGTGCAGGATTGCCACAATCATTTAATTTGTAAAAAAAAAAAAAAAAGTATCTGCAAAGTGCAATAAAATGAGGTATGCTTGTATATATAAGTTTTTCATTTCAGTTGGATTATTTCAATAGGGATCAGTTTTCACCGAGTATTTGTTTACCTAGAGGTACAGCTCATAAGAAAGCAGGTAAAATGCTTAATACACTAATTTCAGAAAAATGAATTGGTTCCCTAGTGTCCTTTAAAAGGTGAACAGTTAGTTTTTTATAAGTACCATTATGAAGTCATGAATTTAAACATTATGCTGTGTTTCAGTCCATTGCAGTTATTATTTTTTACTGATGCTTAAATTATCCCATTGTAGTTAGTGCAGTCCTCTTCAAGTTGGCCCCTAAGTCCTTTGGATGCAACTCCAAAAGACTTAGATAGCTTAATTGATTTCTGATATGACAAGTTTTGTACATTTCCTGCCCTATACCTGGAGTCAGCTGTTTTTCTAAAGAGCCCTGCTTCCTTTTAGTGGGAAAAAGTATTTAGGACCCATAGTCTGGGTACTAGAAGTGAAAGAACCATCTGTTTTTCCTTTTTAAAATAATAATAAAATTTTATTCTCTCCTGTAGTTTGTATAGGTCAGAATTCCGAGGTAGTTTAGCTGGATGTTATGTGAACAAGTTGATGCTGGCATTGCCAAGAGATTTCAGTCCTTCACCATATGGACATCTTGGGGCTGCTTAAGTCTTTATGGCATGGTGACTGGCTTCTCCCAGAGCCAGTGATCCAGGACAGCCAGTAGCATCTTTTGATTCATTTTTCTACTAGACAATAGAATATAGTGCTCTGGCTGTGAACCCAGAGTATCTGGTGCTGGCACTCACTAGCTATGTCCATTAAGTAACCAAGTTATATAACTCTTTGTGCCTTACTTTCCTTAGCTATAACACTGAGATAATGATGATACTTAAAGGCTCTATAATATAGGGTCTTTGTGAAGATTCAGACAATTAGAACAGTCTCTGACACTTAGCACGCATGGTAAGCACTAAGCCTGCTGCTCTTGCTACTCATTAGCACTACCACTAGGATGAACTAAAGAACCGAAACCTAGTCAGTAAGTTGCCCTTGGCAGAAATAGTCTTTCTTCTTATTTGCCAAAAATTGCCATGACAGAAAAATTGTTTACAGATTCCAGATATCCCAAGTATGATAGAAGATTAAGGCTTAGAGAATTATAGCCACACCTATTTGATTATGTGCATGGAGGATCTTTCATTCCTAATTTGTGTTCATAGAGATTTTAATGCAGATATGTATCAATACAATGTGACCAGGAAGCAGCCAAACACTCCCCCTGCCCTTTAACTTTTTATGTTAAAATGTAGATTTTCAGGGAGTTGCCAAAAAAAAAAAAAAATGTAAAGGCGGTCCAGTGGAATTTTCACCTAACTTACCTCAGTGGTAATATCTTGTATAACTATACTACAGTGTATAACTATACTACAGTGTCAGTTTTCAATGATCAGTTTTCATTTAGCAGAAATTGACTGAGCAGCTATTATCTGCTAAGTATTTGGAGGGATAAGTGATTAAACTCTGACCTTGAACAGTTTAGTCCTTCTCTCTGGGTTCTCATTGTTATAGTTCTAAATATATATTTTGGCTCTTCATTGTTGAAACTTGAATTAGCAGCTCCTTTAATATTAAACATTATGTTATTTTTCACATTCATATTTGCCTTGTTTTAAAACAATTTTTTGGATTGTGTCTCCATCTTTCATTTATAATCTTTACAGCATCAGAACCATGTTGCCTGCATTGTCTTAAATTTTAATCACGTGCCAGTTTTGCAGTGCTACCAAGTCTGGATCTGAGAGGCAGCTTGTGTGAATCATTTACATATATTTCTGTTAATACTCCCCAAATTAATTTGCAACTTTATATTTTTCATCCAGTTACATGTTCATTTTTAATAATTCATTTTAAGAAGGAATTTTTCATATGCAGGATTTTAAAACTGGCTCAAAGAGCAGAAGCTATTAAACAATAGCAGAGAATATGTAGGACTTTAAATAGTAATTGTTAAACATTTGAATGTTCCCAAAAATATGAGTCCGTGTGTCAGTGTGTGTCTGTACATGTTATTCCACTAGGGACTTGCACAGATAGGTTTTGCACAATATTCTTGCTGTTATTGTCAGCCATAAACAAATTACACGTATTTAACAAGTTAATGTCAGATTGGCCAGGAGCCACTAGGAGGTGTGTACTTAGTGACATCAGCTGGCAAAGAGCCCTGGTAACAGAGAGGGTTGGAAGGGTAGTGGAGGGAGAGGAAGCAGGAGGGAGGGAGAAAAGGAGAGAGACAGAGAGACTGACTGTATCTGGGGATTCTGGCAAGGTGAAGAGCTGGTCTGTTTGGCAGGACCTTCCCATCTGGGATCCATCTGTGTTTCCCTGGAATGGGACAGGCAGCTCTAGTCAGTGAGAAATCGCAGATGTGAGAGAGCTGACACATGTCCAGCTAATGAAAGAAGGAAGAAGGCTGGTCTCAGATTGGGCTTTGAAGATTAGGAGGAGAAAAAGAGGAGCTCTTATATATCTGTTTCAAATAAATTTGGTATATTTTAAGAATCTGGATTGTTATAATCTGGGCATTTGGGGTAAGTACATTTTAATTTCGTTTTGGGGGCTAAAGTGGGCAAGCCTCTGGCTTTCAAAGCTTTTTATTTCAGATTATGATGATAAGAATGTTTTTTTGATATTTGATGAGAGTTCAGTCTTTAGCTACTCATTGTTATTTTGATGCTTCATTTTGTTCATATTTCTGTATCATTTTTCATTTGCCACCTTTATATTTGAATGCCATGCTTTTTTGAATGGAAAATTTAATCAGATGTAACATATGAATTCTATGGCTAGGAAAGTAGTCCCCCAAATATTTCTTTAAGATCTTCTACAGTAAGTCTTTCTGTGATGTTTTGAGGGAAATATTTTCTCCTTTAGTATGCATAATACAAGTAGTGTTTAAAAAGATGGCTCATAAAATACTCTTTCTTTTTGTCACATTTAATTTCAATGTATTCGGGCAAATTACAGCTAAAAGATATTACACCTAAAAGATAATTTTAATGTATTTAGCTCTTTTTTTTCTTTATTACATTTTACTGCTATCCTCTTCTCTTCTGTTTACTTCCTACATGCAAAATAAATAACATCAACAAACCTGACTTGTGAGTTTGGAGTAGTTGTGTGATGCAGTAGATTCATGTGCACATAGCTACTGTGTTCTATAGTCCTTGTTAGTTTGTGATGCATAATTTAGACTTCTGCTATTTCTGTATGTTGCATTCATGTTTTCCAGAATTCCAAATCCAGACAGCTATGGGAAGAGCACGGGTTTGGGAATTATACATACTATACAGCCATTATTTGCTAGTTCTCTAATCTCAAGCAAGCTTATGTTATTATTGGCGAAGTTCGTCTGTCACATAGAAGGCATACAAGTTAGTTTCAGAACTTTCTAGATGTTCATTATTTTGCTGTGATTGGCTCCTAAACCTGCATTTTTAACCTCAAACTCTTAGGCTAAGAATGGGTCTTATCTATATAGTTTTCAGGATACTTTCCTCTCACTGTACGTACCTCCTAGATCATTTATATCTGTTATAAATGTTATATGCTCTCTTTATTAAGTCTCACTATGATTATAAATGATTTAGAAACAGTTCTAAGTATTGTAATGCAAATGAGCCTGTCTTATTATAACAGAACAGAACTTTGTTTAAATTGTATTTTTTTCCTTTACAATTCAAATAGGAACTTTAAAAAGTACTTTTACTCCTTAAAATTCTTCAGTCTTCACTTAATGTCAGTTGGGTAATTATTTTAAGAGGACAGTACAATACTATTAATTTTCTTCCTTCAGTTTTGCAGTCAGGTTTCTTGAGATGGGGGGAGACTTTTTTTTGTGTGTGTGTGTGTGTGGTACGTGGGCCTCTCACTGTTGTGGCCTCTGCTGTTGCGGAGCACAGGCTCCAGACAGGCAGGCCCAGCGGCCATGGCTCACGGGCCTAGCCGCTCCGCAGCATGTGGGTTCTTCCCAGACCGGGGCATGAACCCATGTCCCCTGCATCGGCAGGTGGACTCTCAACCACTGCGCCACCAGGGAAGCCTGGGGGGAGACTTTTTAAATGAGTATTTTCTTATACCCAATTGACTAAATGATTTAGTAACAATTTCGAGTTTCTTTTTTGATAGGTGCAGTGTTCAGAATCTTTGGAGACTTGTCTGAATATTTGAGAGGATATAGGATTTATATTGAATTTACATGATACTCTTTCAATGAGCAAGCACTTTTCATTGTACTCTAGGAGACATGCTCCTGGGTTGAGTGGGGAGAAGAAGACTTAATGCTGAAGTGTCAGGTATACTGTGAAGGGATTTGCATACTGCTGCATGTCCTTACTAGGAATACTTTGCTAGAGTTTCAAGAAGCATAAGGAATGATAAATAATATGCATTTTAATATGTGGAGTTACCCTGACTGCAAATAAAGGTGGTTTATTAGAAGTCCTACTAGGACCACACAGTTCAGGAGAATAGTTGCTTATTACTAAGGCAATAATCAATATTTTTGACTTGAATACTGGAGATAATCGTAGTACTTTCTGAAGACCATTAAAGCCTTCAAGAAGCTTTCCTACTGTGGGGACTTCCCTGGCGGTGCAGTGGTTAAGACTCTGTGCTTTCAGTGCAGGGGGCATGGGTTTGATCCCTGGTTTGGGAACTAAGATCCCAAATGCCAAGTGGCATAGCCAAAAATAAAAAAGCTTTCCTACTATGAAAAGAGGAAACCTCCTAAATTGGCTTCCAGGCGTGACCCAACCATGGGTTTTTCATAGCAAGGGGCCATGTTGGATTGAAGGTATATAATACAGTAATGTCAGTAGGCTAGAGATGAAGATAATGACATTTAAATTGCATCTTTGAAACATAAAGAAAGAGTGCTTGTAAGCCCCCAGTGATAACCTATTGAAAATGTTAGGATTGAAAAGGATCTTAAGGATAATCCAGTCAATTGCATTGTTTTATAGATAAGCAAAGTTGAGGGAAGGGTAGTAGAGTGGTAAAAAGTCTGCCTGGCCCAGAGTTTATTAACCTTAGTTGGTAGCTGAGCTTGGACTGAAATTGTATCCTGAGTTTCCAGGACGTTGATTTTACAATTTTTCATTGCCCGTTATGTGTGATAAGATGGTAAGGGATAAAAAGTCTTCTACAGGAGGTAAAATGTACACGAATGCATGAATTGGATAAGTCCTGGGAATTACTGCCACTCAAGAGAACCTTCAAGAAGAGAAGACTTTAGGACAGGAAGGATTTAGACACCTTGTTTTTTGGAAGAAGCACAGTGGGTAGATGGAAAAGTTCACTTTCCATTAGATCCCAGTCCCTTAAATCAGACTTTGTCAGATGCATAGCTACACGGTGTTAATTTCTACTATGTTTTCAATTATGCCTAGCTGTTGTTGCTGCCTTTTCAAATCCAAGAGTAATTGTTTGCTTCTGAGAGAATTATTTAGATACATAATACTCCCCTACTCCTTTTTTAAACTTATGATTTATACCAGGAACTCTAATTTAAAAGGTTTCTACTAAGATGGCCTGTGTGGGGTTTAATTTTCCCTCCAAGTTCAAGTCAATAAATACAGGAATTAGTGGTGGCTGTGTCTTGCAGAAAAACAACCCACTATAACTGGTTTTTATATTCTCACTGGTTGATGGGGTTTCCGAACAGTGTTTAACTTTTAAGACCTATGTGGCGTCATATTTATGCTGGGAAACGTAAAATGCATATGGATTTACTTTTCTAAAGCATGCCAAAACCTGCAAAAGCAACTCTTTGTGCTTTGTTTAAAGCAAAAGCTAGTAGAAATCCTGTTGTCATTCAATACTGAGCAGCTTGTTAGGGATGCCTGGCAAGGTGGACTGCAGTTCTGCATAGAATATATATATATGTGTGTGTGTGTGTATATATATATATATATCTGCAGTTGCTTCTCATGGCTGGAGTTCTGAAGTAAATAGAATATGTATTTTCATGTGGTTATGGTAGTTAGGACAGGTGGAGGAAAGGCAGTGAAAAGATTATGTGTAGGCTTTGGCATTAGGCTGTGTAATCATGAGCTAATTTAACCTTCACTACTAATCCCCAGTTTTCTCACCTGTAAAATGGGAGTAAAAATAGCAGTTATTGTGGGTTCTAAGAATTAAGTTAGAAAGTAACAAGCATGATACTCGCTGCATAAATACTCAGTAAGATTTATCGTTCCATGTGATTTTTTCAGTCCCCCTAACATCAAAGTCACAGTAACTAAAGATTTAGTTAAAATGTGACTCTTGCATTTTCAATAAGCCCCTCTTCAAACTGACAGGGAACCAACCCTGCTTCCTTAACTAATTCTTAGTCATGGGAGAAGGGTGCGTGTAGAGAATGCAGCAGCCTTAAAAACTCAAACCTGTTGCTGTGTGGCAAGCTGTTAATGTTTAGGGACCTTGTGTTACTTACCCTGCTGGAAGAGCTGGGGGATGGGCCGCTTTGAAGGGTGACAGATGTGCCCTCTGCTGCCGGCCGGCGCGTGCCGGCTCTGTCCCTCTGCTCCCAGCACCAGGTGCAGCCATTGTTCTGGCTGGTCTCTCTTCATCTGGCCTCGTCTGTTACTCTGCTCTTTCTAGCTCATTGTTTCTGTAGGAAATTAGCATTAAAAACCCATCTGAAACCTCCGTGTCCCTCAACTGCAGGTGACTGTTACTGGCCCCAGCTGCCACCCTTGCGCTTGATTACTTCCATATGGGTCTGTGCAAAGAAGTAGTAGCCATTTATTGATTTCCACCACAGCCCCCACCTCTGTTACTCAAAGTGTGATACCCTGAAATCTATTAGACCCCCAGTTGGTACTGCAACTGTGATGAACGTTTTACAAGCAAAACTAATTATACCCTCTTTCTCCGCCTTTACCACCTCCTACCTAAATATTAAGTGTAAAAAACCAGAGTGTCATAAATGGAATAGTACATTTTTTAAATGTCTAGAGATAAATCTCTTTTTGAGTAGTAAAGCTTTTAGACTTTGGATGGGCTTTTATGGAAAATTTTAGTCATTGCTTTAAATATTTCCTACCACACCCATAACATTCAAGCAAACCATGGCCCAGTAGGCCCCTAGGGTGGGGGTGGGGGTGGGGACACAAACGTTCTGGTCATCTGCTGTTTGGTTTATTAAATTTAATCAGGGCAGGCATTATGTTAGTAAAGGGGCCTAGTTTTAAGTGATTATATGTTTTGTGGGAAAACTGCATGCATTTAGAATTAGTTAAGTCCTCTGGTTTTGCATTATTTTGTTGTTTGCCCCTCTGTGTTTGCACAAATGGTTGTTCCAGTTTATGTACTCCAGTAAATACCACAGTGGGGGAGGTTGGTGTCCTAGACTTTTCTTCCTTCATCAGTAAACAAATTAAGTGTTCTATTTTGGTTATTGGACTAAATCAAGATTAAATCTCAAACAGGTTACCAGATATAAAACACTAAATCAAAACTGTTACCTTGACAAAGTCACTACCCCTATCAGTAAACAGAATCTGGTTCTGGTAGCCTTTACAAGTAAATAGCTCAGAAAAATCAAGGGGGAGGTAATTGACTAAGATATTGACTGTTGAGTATCTAGCTGTGCCAACCCAGTCTTAAAGTAAAATCTTGAATTTACAATATTTCAAATTAAGTTATTTAATAATTCTGATATATAAAGTAACAATTTCAGTACTTCAAATTTAGCTTTGTGGTGCTTATGTCATAAATAATTCCAGAACGTAAGGCCATTTCTGTTGGAGAAATGTCCTTTTGCCTTTCTTCCTTTTCCTTTCTCTTTTGGAATTTGGAGTTTTAAAAGTTCCTAGAGCCCCTGGCAGCCAACATTTTACCTGACAGCTCCTTTGGAGGCAAGCCTCCAGGTAAAGCTGTGTGATTACATTTAGAACGGTTTAGGATTTGTCATTTTTGAAGAGTCTTTGGAGAGCTTTTAAGTTTGTCCCTCATTTAAGCAGTGGAGAAATGGAAGATTAGAGACCTCAGGAAAGGAGAGTTGAGATTTGAAACTAAGTCTTCTGACTGCAAATTGTGGTGCTAGTAAAAGTTAGGACTGATTGTAAGCATGATATTGCTGCAGATATTATTGTCTTGAAGTGCGTGCATGTATTCTTAGTTTTTCTTCTTGGCATTCATGAAGAACAGGGTTTTCCTTCAGTGGCCTGTCTGAAGAGAAATATGATTCTTCTTTTACTCTATCATAGGAAAAGGAATTTGCAATCTAGTGTGAGACAAATTTTCTCTTCATCCCTTTTAATGATATAAGTTGTGCTATGCCATTCCCAACACCAGTACCATGATAAAGCTGACAGTAGCTTTGTTTTTGAATGAGAGCTGTGATTTCAAAAGCAGTGTTCTTTGGTTGCCCCAAGTAGAGAAGCATCATGGCAAATGGCCATGTGTGCTTTTATTGCCCAAATCACATTTATGGTAGAGATTCTTTACAGGGCTCGGACTGGGGCGAGGCAGCTGAGATACCTAGGTGAAAAATTTGAGGCACTCACTCCTAGGGTTGGCCCTGCACTTAAATTTTGGGAACTGGCACCTCACTTTCTTTACTCCTGTCCTGGCCCTGCTCTTCAGTAATGTCTAAAGTAGGAAGAGGATGGCAGACTTGGTGCAATTGATCTGTTTATTTTGCAAACTGAATAGAATTAAAGTGTTTCCCTGTCTTTCCAGCCAAGGGAACAATCTCTAAAACTTAATTTTTTGAAAGTATGTCTAGGGGCTTCCGTGGTGGCACAGTGGTTGAGAATCCTCCTGCCAATGCTGGGGACATGGCTTCGATCCCTGGTCCGGGAAGATCCCACATGCTGCGGAGCAACCAAGCCCATGCGCCACAACTACTGAGCCTGCACTCCAGAGCCCGTGAGCCACAACTCCTGAAGCCCCCGCACCTAGAGCCCGTGCTCTGCAATAAGGGAAGCCACTGAAATGAGAAGCCCGCACATCACAACAGTAGCCCCACTCACCACAACTAGAGAAAGCCCTCGCACAGCAACGAAGACCCAACGCAGTCAAAAATTTTAAAAAAGTATGTCTGGAAGAGGGGCAGGAGAAGCTGTGATTTGTCTTGGGAATTTTGGTTTGGGAAGTCAGTTTTAATTACTTAAGTACACATTTCTGAAGGTCCTTTTAATGTACCATTTTGTTTCTTTTTAATGTACCATTTTATTCTGTTTTCTTACATTTTGCAAAGACAATATATATACTTAATTGGATAAATGAAAATAGTGGGCGAGTGTGAGGATAGACGTTAGAGGATATTCCACACTCCATATTTTCTGCTCTTTTGAGGGTGATTGCTTAATATCCTTTAACTGCATTCTGCAATCTCATCTTCCGGTGGCTTTACTCATATCTATCTATATGCTGTTGACTCCCAAATTTATATCTTTAAATCATATTTGTCTTTTGAACTCCAGAATCATCTCATCTCACTGCCTAATGAACATTTCCACATATGTTAAACTTGTTGATTGTGTTGCTCAAGTATGCTCTAGCTATAGTAATTTTCCAATTTTATTACTTTTTAGGAAAGATGTGTTAAAACTTTCCACTATGATTGTGTGTTTTCCATTTCTCTTTGTAATTCTGTCAGATTTTGTCTCTGAACCTGTGTTGTTGGGTACATACTTTGTCCAGGATTATTATATTTTCCTAATGAACCATCCTTTATCATTTAGATAAGGACTTTTTGGTCCTCAATAGTGCTTTTTGAATTAAAGCCTATTTTCTCTATTATGAATATTGCTAACTCATTTGCCCTTTTCATCGTTTTTTCTTAACCATTCAGTATTTTTATGGTTTTTAAAATTCTTTTTTCAATATTTAAATATTTATTTATTTGGCTGCGCTGGGTCTTGGTTGCAGCACGCAGGATCTTCGTTGTGGCGTGTGGGATCTTAAGTTGCAGCCTTGTGGGATCATTTTAGTTGCGGCATGCAGGATCTAGGTCCCTGACCAGGGGTCGAACCTGGGCCCCCTGCATTGTTAGCATGGAGTCTTAACCACTGGACCACCAGCGAAGTCCCAGTATTGTTATGGTTTTAACGTGAGTCTAGTGAATATCAAATACGCAGAGTTTTGTTCGAACTCAATCTAAAAATATTCTTTTACTTGGTAACTTTGATCTGTTTATATTCAATGGGTTACTATCATATTTGGACTTATTAGTATAATTTTAGGGTTTTTTATTTTCCTTTTAGTTCTGTTCTTTCCTCTTTTCCTTGGAGACTGAAAAATGTGTTCTGTACTTTTGTTTGGATGTTACATTTCCATTATTTTGATGGTTATTCTTAAAATTTTAATATGTATACTTAAAGTCTAAAACATAATTCACAAACCCTTTTCTTCTTTTTAAACAGAGATCTTAGAACACTTCAAATTCAATAACTTCTCTTCTTAGTATACTACAACTGTCTAGGATTTTATTTCCACTTTGTGTTTTATACTCACCCCTAATCAAAAGAAAATTACTGTTATTATTCTTATAGCTAATATTAATTTAGGTTTGCCAACATATTTATCAAATTATTTGCTCATATTTCATCATTATTATAATTTTTCCTTCTAGGTTAATTTTCCTTCCTGCCAAAGTACCTCTGTTAATAGTTCTTAGAGAAACAGTCTATTAGTGGTAAACTCTTTCGTTGGTCTGAAAATATTTTTCTTTCACCTTTACTTGAATGATGGTTAACTGAGTTTTAAATGGTAAAGGCTAATAGTTATTTTCCATCAGCACTTGGGAATGGTGATTTCTGTTTTTCTGGAGATGTGAAGTCTGCTTCCAGTCAAGTTGGTTTCTGTTCCTTTGTTGGTTCTATTTTTTTTCTCTCTGTTTGCTTTTAAGATTTTCTTCTTGGGCTTTGGTATTCTGCAGTTATACTATGGTGAGGTAAGTTGTGGATTTATTTGGTGCTCAGGACTTAGCGTACTCCTTTAATCTGAGGATACAGGTCTTCAGTTCTGGAAAATTCTTGTCTATGATCTCTTTGAATAGTGTCTCCTTTCACCAGTCTCATTTGCTCTTTTATCTCTTTCTAGATTTGTCCTAGATATGTGTAGGACCCTCTTACACTATTCTGCATGTTTGCTATCCTTTCTTTTCTGTTTGTGTTTTTTTAATTTTTGGCTGCGTTGGGTCTTTGTTGCTGTGCCTGGGCTTTCTCTGGTTGTGGTGAGCGGGGGCTACTCTTTGTTGTGGTGTGTGGGCTTCTCATTGCAGTGGCTTGCGGAGCACGGGCTCTAGGCGCGTGGGCTTCAGTAGTTGTGGCATGCGAGCTGTAGAGTGCAGGCTCAGTAGCTGTGGCACACGGGCTTAGTTGCTCCTTGGCATGTGGGATCTTCCCGGGCCAGGGATCGAGCCTGTGTCCCCTGCATTGGCAGGCGGATTCTTAACCACTGCGTCACCAAGGAAGCCCCTCTTTTCTGTTTTTTACTTTATGTCTTTGTACTGCATTCTAGGTGATTTCCTTAGCTCTATCTCCTAGTACTCCTTTTTTTTTTTTTTTTGAGCCACACCACGTGGCATGCAGAACTTCCCTGACCGGGGATTGAACCCGTGCCCCTGCAGTGGAAGCGTGGAGTCTTAACTACTGGGAAGTCCATCCTTCATTTTAAAATTCTGTCTGATATGCTCTTCAAAATATGCACTGGGCATTTCCCTTCTAGAAATTTTATTTAATTCTTTTACAGATATGCTTTTAAAAAGAACCTGGGTACTATTCTCTCATCATTTTCTTTTACCTCCTTAACCACCTTTTAAATATTAGATTAATTGAGGTATAATTTATGTACAGTAAAATTCACCCTTTTCGTTGTACAGTTTTATGAATTCTGACAAACAGTCATGTAGCCACCACCACAGTCAAGGTATAGAACATTTTCATTACCCCTCTAAAGTTACCTTGTGCTCCTTTATAGTCAATCCACCTTACCCTACCCCCCTCATCCCAGCCCCTGGTAAACAGTTATCTGTTTTCTCTCCCTATAGTTTTGCCTTTTCCATAGTGTCATATAAATGGAATCATACAGTATGTAGCCTTTCTGTCTGACTTCTTTCACTTAGCATAATACATTTGAGATTCATCCATGTTGTTGCATGTGTCAGTAGTTTGTTTTTATGGCTGGGTAGTATTCCATTATGTAATAAAGTGACTAACCTCTCCAGTTCGTCTTGGTCCTAGAAGACCCCTCAGTTTTGCTATTCTGTATAAGTTTTAGAATAAGGTCTATAGTTTATATAGTGGTATTGTGTTAATGTTAATTATTTTGGCAATTGTACTGTGGTTATAGAAGTGAATATCCTAGCTCTTAGCAATTACACACTGAAATATTTAAGGGAAAGGGGATATGGTGTCTTTAGCTTACTCTCAAATGGTTTAGACAAAAAAGTAGGTGGGTAGGTAGGTTGAGTGAGTGGTTGGGTAGGTAGATAGATAATGATAAAAATTAGTGAATCTGGGTGGTGGGTATCAAGGGAGTTCTTGCAAGTTGTGATTATATTTTAAGAAATGTTGTTAAGTTGGGATAAAAGAAATGGAGTACTGGGAAATTGATAACAAACCAAAAAAAAGAGGGTATGGTAATGAATGGTCAGTTTAGGGCTGTCTGAAGAAGTAAACTGAGCCATTGTCTGAATTACAGTAAACAAGTAGCCTACTAGATATCAGATGGAAGAATATTTCAGACAGAGAAGAGCCTTGCAAAGAAGGTCTTATGGTGGGAATACTCTTGATATGTTCAAAGAATAGAAAAATGGCAGGCATAGTTATTGACGTCATAGATGATGAGAAGAGGATAAAGAGGAAGTTAAAGAGTAGGAGACAGCTCCTGTAGAGCTTTGTAAGCCAGGGTGAGGAATTTGGATTTCATTCTTAAGAGTGAAAGCGTTATCGATGGGGTCATAATGTGATCTGATTTATATTTTATTTATTTATTTGTTTGTTTGTTTGTTTATGGCTGCGTTGGGTCTTCGTTGCTGTGCACAGGCTTTCTCTAGTTGCGGTGAGTGGGGGCTACTCTTCGTTGCGGTGTGCAGGCTCCTACTTGTGGTGTCTTCTCTTGTTGCGGAGCACAGGCTCTAAGCACGTGGGCTTCAGTAATTATGGCACGTGGGCTCAGAAGTTGTGGCTCTAGAGCACAGGCTCAGTAGTTGTGGCACAAGGGCTTAGTTGCTCCGCGGCATGTGAGATCTTCCCAGACCAGGGCTTGAACCCGTGTCCCCTGCATTGGCAGGTGGATTCTTAACCGCTGATCCACCAGGGAAGCCCTGATTTATATTTTATAATGATCACTATTCCTATAGTCGAGAGAAGGAGTTATATGGCGGGTGACTGAAAGCAACAAAACAAGAAGTAAAAAATAAGTTTGGATTATGTTCATGGCATCAGAGATAGAGAGGAGATGATTTTGTTATGATTTGGAGGTAGGTTGAGTTTTCCAAATTTGTTGATGGATTGTATGTTGCAGGAGGAAAAGGAGTACTTTCAAATAGTCACATTTGTCCTCATTGTTATTCATCCATTCACTTAAATATTTATTAAGTGCCCATTGGGTGCCCAAGCTCTCTTCTAGGCACTGAAGTTACATCTTTGAATAAAACAAAGACCCTTCCCTCAGGGAGATTAAATTCTACTGGGAGAAACAGATAGTAAAGATGTTTAATAAGTAATATATATGTAGTCTAAAATAAATGTGTTTAATATATTTAAAATGTTTCATATATATGTTACAAAAATGAGAAGTGCTGAGGAAAAAGGGAAAGACTTTAAGAAGATCCAGGTTAAGTTGAGGCAGGTATATAAAAGGATAGTTAAGGAGGGTCCTTACTGAAAAGGTGATGATTTTGAGAATGCAAGAATGTAATGAATATAGAAGGTTCAGCACTTTTATGTCGCACATTGTGCCTCTCACCTTTTGAGTACTTATTATGAAGACTGAGGTTGATAGTTCTTTACAGGGTATAGTCTTGACTCTACCTGTGATATTGTGTTCATTATTTGAGCATAACCAAGAAATCACCAAATGAGAGGCTAAAGTATTTGGAGTAAGGCTTTCAGAACTATGGGTCTTGGTGCATGTGGAACATTCATAAATAGTAGGAGAGTAATTTAATAACAAAAATACACTCTTCCTCTAAAAACAATTTGCAAGGTCCTTTTGCTTTGACATTCATCTGTATCCAAATGGGACTTGAGGTGGCATACAATGAAAGACATTAAAAAGAAGGAGGATCAAGAGCCAAGGAATTTGGAGAAGGATCCTAAGTGGAACCAAGTTAGTTGTTGCCACTTAGCCCTGCACTAAACTTTTAGCTAAAAAAAAAAGGAAAACCCCTGGGTTTTTACCTTGTTCTCATCATCTGATTAGAGAACCCATACATAGGAGGAGAGCCTTTTATCCTGGCATAGTGAATCAGGAAAGGTGTGCCACGAAGAGATGATACTCAGATCAGTTCTTCATGCATGAATAAAAGTTAGCCTGGAAAAAGTGAAGAGAAGAGTCCCAGTAAACTATGAGGTCAAAAGTGGAGTATAATAAGACTGGAGAGGTAGTCAATGTCTAGATTATACAACATACCCTATGCTGTAGAAAATAGGATTAAGGTTCTTAAAAAAAATTTTTTTTTTTAAAGCAGGAAAGTGTGACTTGTTTGGCATTTTTGATGATGGAGGCTTCTGGGCAAAAGGTGAATTTCAAGAGGGCAGTCTTAGAGTCAAGAAGACCATTTTGATATTTACTGTAGTCTAGGCAAGAGATGGTGAAGGTCTGAATATTGCTTGTTGTAGGTGGAGTAGAGAGGGCCAGAGAATTTGAACTTGGCAGGGAGTGGGAGGATGATGCAAAGTAATGATTGGTTTTCATGCTAACATTTTTAAAAAAAATAAATTTATTTATTTATGGCTGAGTTGGGTCTTCATTGCTGCGCACGGGCTTTCTCTAGTTGCGGTGAGCAGGGGCTACTCTTCGTTGCGGTGTGTGGGCTTCTCATTGTGGTGGCTACTCTTGTTGTGGAGCATGGGCTCTAGGTGCGTGAGCTTCAGTAGTTGTGGCTCGTGGGCTCTAGAGCACAGGCTCAGTAGTGTGGCACACGGGCTTAGTTGCTCCGTGGCATGTGGGATCTTCCCAGACCAGGGATCCAACTCGTGTCCCCTGCATTGACAGGCAGATTCTTAACCACTGCGCCACCAGGGAAGTCCCCTAATGATTGGTTTTAAAATACAAATGAAAAGACTGAGCTGATCAGTTGTTTTTAATGTTGCCTATAAAGGGTTTTGTGCTTTCAAAGGGAGGTTTAAAAGGGTGAATAAGCTTGGGTACTGTATGTATTTTGTTAGATATTTAGGGGTGGTAAAATAATTTCTAAAATATTTCTAGCAACTTTATTTTCATTTTTATCTGCAGGATGAAAAAGTAAATTCTAGGGTTCTTTTTGATTAAATTAGCACACCATATGGTGTTTACACAGACTGACTGCTATCCGAGGTGGCTGTGTTATTTTTCTCTTTCAGGATATAATCCTTTACCTGATGCCAATGTGCTGAAACATTTATTTTCTAGTGAACAGTATGTGAAGCAATTATTCTAGTCATTGTATTTTTTCTTGATGCCTCAATTGATGTTACCGTTTGTGAAGTGTTTAACCCTACTGGTCTATTAGTTTAATATTTTTAAAAGTGAAATCTTTTATACAGGTTTATATAGTGCTTTCTAACCTTTTCACATCATAGCACACAGAGAAATTGATAAATTCTGATTGGCCATCCCAGGCTGAGTAAATCAATATCTCATTACACTCATAATCATTCATACCTCTCCAGTGTTTCTTGTCACCACACAGCTTGGGAAGTTCTGCCTTAGTAGAAAAGGTATAGGAACCTTTCTGTACTGCCTTTTTGTTTTGCTGCTGTGTGTGGCTTATGAGATCTCAGTTCCCCAACCAGGGTTTGAACCCGGGCCACGGCAGTAAAAGCCCAGAATCCTAACCACTAGGCCACCAGGGAACTCCCCTATATTGCATTTTAGTAAACGGAAATTAGCAAAGAGTTACAGTCTATAGTGTGTATCAGATGTGCTAGGTAGGTGCTGTGGTTATGACAATGAAGAGCTCAAGGGATGGGCTAGTGGAGAGAGACAGGCACAGAAAAAAATTACGGGTGGTACGGTATGACAAATGACATCTTATAAGGGACGGTATTTATAAGGGGCCATGAGAGTGCAGATACGAGAGAGTTTAATTCTGTCAAGGTGCAGTTGAGGAGTGTCTGTGAGGGCTAATGAAGAGGTGAGGTTTGAGTTGGACCTTAAAGTAGGAGTTTCCAAAGTACCTGAGACAGGGAAGGCAGAGCAGTTTAGGGAGAGGGGGCAGCCTGTTTTATAGGTTTTATGCCTGTTTAATTTCTATCAGAGATATCTCTCCTCTTAATGTATAAGAAGTAGATATTGGAACTTAGAAGTTTGCTCTAATGGCAGGCATGGCTATCTGCCCTGCCAAAATGCCCATCTATTTTCCATTTATGTTGGTTGGATTCAGCCCCACTATAATACAGACTTATATTTGCATTGTCCTTTTAATTTTCAAAGCTTTTTATCCCTATAACAGCCCCCCAGGTGTAGGAAATAAAAAATAAGTGGTAGTATTTTTATTTTTATGGAGGAGAAAACTGAGACATCATCATCATATCAGCGTTTTTGTTTTCCAGGCGCGTGGTCATTAAGAAGCAAGAATGTAGACTCTTTTTTTTTTTTTTTTTTTGCGGTATGCGGGCCTCTCACTGTTGTGGCCTCTCCCGTTGCGGAGCACAGGCTCTGGACGCGCAGGCTCAGCAGCCATGGCTCATGGGCCCAGCCGCTCCGCGGCATGTGGGATCTTCCCAGACCGGGGCACGAACCCGTGTCCCCTGCATCGGCAGGCGGACTCTTAACCACTGCGTCATCAGGGAAGCCCAAGAATGTAGACTCTTGAAGAGAAATTCCTCTATGATGCCTGTCAGTTCCCAGATATGGTCTTTTTTCTTTGCTTAATTACAGAGGGTACTGTCTAAGAGGAAGAACCTCTCTCAGGCCTCTGGGCACAGCTATAGTGCTGACTGCTAAGGCACTGGCCAGGAGGGAGCCAGCAAGGCAGACAGCATGGTTGCTGATCGCAGAGCTAACAGCCCGACATCTGCAAGCTGCAGTTGTAGCCTTCTGCCACAGCATATTCATATACCTGTTTACACTTGGTGAAGAATCACCGAGTTTGGAGGAAAAATGTGACTTAAACCATTCCAAACTTATAGTTTGGCAATGAATTGCATATGAAATGCATATGATAGACACAATGTAAATATCTTTATTATACAAAGAACTGCTACAAATTAATAATTGGGGGAGGAAAGCAATAGAATGATGGACAAATATATGACAAAACGATTCAGAAAAATGAAAATCCCAAAGAGATGTATGTATAAAGATGATTTTTGCAGTGACTAAAAGCTGGAAGCAACTTGAATCATTGGGGAATGGTCTGCTATTAAACATATAACTACTTAAAAAAAAATGAAACAGTGAGTTAAAGCTAGGTGTTTTGAACTGGAAGAATGTTCACATTATACTATTAAATGACAAAAGCAATTAGAATAATGTGCTTTGGGTGATTTCAATTTTGTTTATAAAATCTCAACTCTATAAACTCAAAGATTTATGTATTATATATATGTGTATGTGTGTGTTTGTTTATATTAGTGCAGAAGATTGCAAACTAGGCTGCTATCAGGAATTACTTGTCACTGTGGTAGGAGAAGAAGGAGGTCAGTGATTAGAAGGAGAAAGCAACATGAGAATAATTTTACTGCATGCATATTTTGTTTCACTTACTACAATGATCTTTTATTTATTTCTAAATATACATATATTAAAGAAAAATGAAGTGAATGCCCTTATTTTAGAAGAGTTTGATTAGTGAATTGCAGATAAACTGAGTACACAATTAAGATAAATTGGAGGACTTTTTTCAGGAAAATACGCAGCTATAAAAAATGAATTATCTACACAGATGAACTAGTGAAAGCAAAGTGGAAAACCAGGGGCTTCCCTGGTGGCGCAGTGGTTGAGAGTCCGCCTGCCGATGCAGGGGACACGGGTGCGTGCCTCGGTCCGGGAAGATCCCACATGCCGCGGAGCGGCTGGGCCCGTGAGCCATGGCCACTGAGCCTGCACGTCCGGAGCCTGTGCTCCGCAGCAGGAGAGGCCACAACAGTGAGAGGCCCGTGTACCACAAAATTAAAAAAAAAAGTGGAAAACCAAATTTACAGTTTGGATATATAAGAATATATAAAACTTATAAGAATATTGCTCTAGGACTTATATTCTGTATTGGGTGGAAGCTGTCCATGAGATTCCATAGTTGGTAGTTGTCCCAGTTCATTTATTGCCATGTTTATTCCATCTTCCCTGTACCAAATTTAGTTTAATGCCAAAATAAGATTGAGCTGTCTTAACAGATGAATTGAGTAGGTGCTGATTGCGTCACTGAAATGTTTGCCAAAGAGATTTTATTTTCTAGTTGGTTTTCATCTGTTCTGTCCTTCATCCTCTCTTGGAAAACACAGTAGAATACCTGGTTATGTTTTTAGGGTATCATTGTGAAAACAGTCATTTCAATGAGCAGTGATGGCTGTTGACCCTTTATATTTGTGCCTATACAATGTAGTTGTCCATTTTTCTAGAGGTACCTGAATTTTTGGAAAATAGTGAAGGAAAGAACTTATTGGATTGTTAACTTTGAGGAGCTGTATTGGGAGGAAAAAGATGATCTTGCTGTGGAGCCAACAGTTTCAAAATCATGAAAAGTCCATTCTTTTGACAGAGTGAGCCTGCTTCATCAGAAGTCTCTTGATTGTCAGTTGAGAACATAAGTGGGTTCCTACATAGTAGCTTTTACTTTTCAGTCTTCTAACTTCCCCAGGATCCACTTCTGCTGTAGATTCTCTACAATTACCTTCATATATTTGTGAAGAAAGCAAGAACTGTAGAAGAAAATGAAGTCTTTGTGCTATCATCAATGTTCATTTCTTTTATCTTATTAAATTCTTTGTCGCAGTGTGCAAACCTCATTGAGTCTTTTAATAATTCATTCTTTCAGCATCATTCAATTTAGATTTCTTTTTGCTATAGTTATGGGCTCTGGAGTCCAGCAGAGCTGTCACTTATTCTTTTTTGTGATGGGCGGGGGGCGGGGGACCTCGCCACGTGGCTTACAGGACCTTAGTTCCCTGCCCAAGGATTGAACCCAGGTCATGGCAGTGAAAGCCCGGAATCCTAACCACTAGGCTACCAGGGAACTCCTGAGTGGTTACTTCTTAACTATATGGCATTGGGCATAATGTAACTTCCTTACAGCCTTAGTTTCTGGTTGAGAAAAGTGGTAATCATGATGGTATTTCCTATCGTTTTGGTGTTGTGTAAATAAAATATTTATAGAGGTGTTTAGCACCATTCTTTGCACATGTTATCATTTACAAATGAATAAATGAAAAGAGAGGGTAATGGGAGATATTGTTATTGTAGTTGCTTCCTGACTTGTATTATCCTTCCTGGCAAGAAAGTCTTGCTGAACTCAAATATTGGGGAAATTGTAAACCTGATTCCTTACCAGTATGGATTTAGAAAAGTGTTTAGTGTTCATGGGCATCTGAAGAAAGGCTTTTAAGTTGGTTTTCCTTTGTTATCAATTGGTCACTTTTTAGTCATTGCTAAAGTAGATGGCTGCATGATACAAATAACATGAAAATTTCACAAGTTAATATAAGAATAATACAAGCAGTTGCAGAAACAGCAACATAAGACCAAAAGTAAATGGCCTCTCCCCCGCCCCACTTTTTTACTTTATAGCTGACTATTTAGGTGTTTGTACATCTAATTCAAAATTTTCCACATCTCTAAAATTTTGTTATGTTTTCAAGGCAATTTATGTGATTGAATTTACTTAGAGTATTAGTTTCCTTGGAAGTATTAGTTCTTTAAAAATAGATCCCAGGGGCTTCCCTGGTGACGCAGTGGTTGGGAGTCTGCCTGCCGATGCAGGGGACATTGGTTCGTGCCCCGGTCTGGAAGGATCCCATATGCCTGGGAGGATCCCATATGCCGCGGAGCGGCTGGGCCCATGAGCCATGGCCGCTGGGCCTGCGTGTCCAGAGCCTGTGCTCTGCGATGGGAGAGGCCACAGCGGTGAGGGGCCTGCATACTGCAAAAAAAAAAAGAAAAAAGAAAATAGATCACAGGGACTTCCCTGGTGGTCCAGTGGTAAAGAATCCCCCTTCCAATGCAGGGGATGTGGGTTTGACCCCTGATTGGGGAACTAAGATCCCACATGCCGTGGGGCAGCTAAGCCCACACTCCACAACTACTGAGCTCACATGCGTCAGCTAGAGAGCCTGCGTGCCACAAACTACAGAGCCCACATGCCCTGGAGCACATGTGCAGCAACGAAGAGCCCGAGCGCCACAGCGGAAGATCCTGCATGCCCCAACAAAGATCCCACGTGCTGCAACTGAGACCAAACGTAGCCAAAGAAATAAAGAGAAATAAATAAAATTTTAAATAAATAAATAAATAAGAATAGGTCCCAGAAAAGTGGTAAAGAATTGAGAAGTCAGGTCTAAGAATAGAGAACTGGGGCCTAAGTTGAATATGGAAACAAGATAAACAACTCTTACTTTTATTTATTTGTTTGTTTGTTTTTGGCTGCATTGGGTCTTCGTTGCTGTGTACGTGCTTTTCTCTAGTTGCAGCGAGTGGGGGCTGCTCCTCATTGCGTTGCACGTGCTTCTCATTGCAGTGGCTTCTCTTGTTGCGGAGCATGGGCTGTAAGCGCACGAGTTTCAGTAGTTGTGGCATGCAGTCTCTGTAGTTGTGGCTCACGGGCTCTAGAGCGCAGACTCAGTAGTTGTGGCGCTCAGGCTTAGTTGCTCTGCGGCATGTGAGATCTTCCCGGACCAGGGCTCGAACCCGTGTCCCCTGCCTTGGCAGGCGCATTCTTAACCACTGCACCACCAGGGAAGCCCAAACAACTCTTATTTATTTGTAAAAAGAACCATAATCAGTGGGATTTTATTAAATGGACTTCTGTGCACCCATTTGCACTTCCTTCCCTTCGAGCTTTCAGCATTCTCTCCATATTGCAAGGTTGTCGAGTTGCTGTTCTCTGTAGCATCCCAAAAGGCTGGCACAGCAACTCTCTGCTTGTATTGCCTACAGCTGTCATCCAGAGGGGCCAAACACATGGCACTGTAGTGTATTTACAGATGTCATTCGCTCTGTTTGGATGACTTGAAGCTTAAAGAAGGGTATTTGCTCTTGAATAGGAGAAAAATTGTTACTTTGGCATAAGGCCCACCTTGGCACCATTCCCACATCTGTTATTGATTAGAAGTGAATGTTGGTCAGTCAGAATGCAAGAGTGCTGGTCTGATTATCAAGCTCACTCTTCAGGGTGAAATACTGCAGGAAATCTCAAGGATGGCATAAACTGACTGAGCAGAAGATCTGAAAGACGACCCTTTTATAGCTGTTGTACAGAGACTTGATGTACAGAGATACCGTGGGTGATTTCCACATGCCAAGAGGATATCATAACATCTGCATGCAGAAACTGTCCTTAGAGGGGGCAGTGGAATAGGGAGTGGAATCCTTTCTTGCTGATTCTTTTAAAAAATATAATTAATGTAAAATAAAACGTGCAGATACCGTGTTCAGTCCATTGAGATTTTTAAAAAATTAATTATTTTTGGCTGCGTTGGGTCTTCTTTGCTGCATGTGGGCTTTCTCTAGTTGCAGCGAGCAGGGACTACTCTTCTTTGCGGTGCACGGGTTTCTCACTGCGGTGGTTTCACTTGTTGTGGAGCATGGCTTGCATGCTCCACATGCAAGCATGGCTTGCATGCTCAGTAGCTGTGGTTCATGGGCTCTAGAGCGCAGGCTCAGTAGTTGTGCCGCACGGGCTTAGTTGCTCCGTGGCATGTGAGATCTTCCTGGACCAGGGATCAAACCCATGTCCCCTGCATTGGCAGGTGGATCCTTAACCACTGGGCGACCAGGGAAGTCCCTTTTTAAAAGAAATTTTATTTATTTTATTTATTATTTTTGGCTGCGTTGGGTCTTCATTGCTGCATGCGCACTTTCTCTAGTTGTGGTGAGCGGAGGCTGCTCTTCATCGCGGTGCGCGGGCTTCTCATTGCAGTGGCTTCTCTTGTTGCAGAGCACGAGCTCTAGATGCGTGGGCTTCAGTAGTTGCAGCACTCAGGCTCAGTAGTTTTGGCTCACGGGCTTAGTTGCTCCGCGGCATGTGGGATCTTCCCAGACCGGGGCACGAACCCGTGTCCCCTGCATCGGCAGGCGGACTCTCAACCACTGCGCCACCAGGGAAGCCCAGGGGGCTACTCTTAATTGCGGTGCGTGGGCTTCTCATTGCTGTGGCTTGTCTTGTTGCAGAACGCGGGCTCAAAGCGTGTGGGCTTCAGTAGTTGTGGCACATGGGCTCTAGAGCGCAGGCTCAGTAGTTGTGGCCCACGGGCTTTGTTGCTCCGCGGCATGTGGGATCTTCCCTGACCAGGGCTTGAACCCGTGTCCCCTGCATCAGCAGGCGGATTCTTAACGACTGTGCCACCAGGGAAGCCCCTCCATTGAGTTTTTAATAGCTGTCTACTCTTGTGTAAATGTAGTCTTAAAGTTTACAACATTTTAATTTACTGGAAAATTACTACTTATCTCCTGTAACCAATATCTCATTTCTCCTTCTGTATTACCATTTCATGTAAATGGAGTCATACAGTGTGTATTCTTCTGTGTTTGGTTTTTCTGGTTTTGAGTTTCATACATGTATCAATAATTGCATGAGTCAATGGATCATTCGTTTTTAATGTTGCAGTGTTCCATTGTTTGGATGTACCTCAGTTTATACAGTCACCTGTTGATGGACATTTGGGTTGTTTCCAGTCTTTGGCTGCTATAAGCATTCATGTAATTTTTGTGAATATATGTTTTAATTCCTCTTGGGAGGAATTAAAAATTCCACCCTCTTGGGGTGGAATTTTTCAGTCATTGAGTAGATGTATGTTTAACTTCATAGGAAACTGCTAAATAGTTCCCCAGTGGTCCAAAGTAGTTGTACCATTTACACTCCTACCAGCAATTTATGAGTTTCGTGTGCTCCATATCCTTAACATTTAACCTTTTTTATTTTAACGATTTTAGTGAGTTTGTGTTGGTACCTCACTGTGATTTTTAAAAAAATTATTTATTTATTTTTGGCTGTGTTTGGTCTTCGTTGCTGTCCGCGGGCTTTCTCTAGTTGCGGCAAGTAGGGGCTGTTTCATTGCAGTGTCCAGGCTTCTCATTGCGGTGGCTTCTCTTGTTGCAGAGCACTGGCTCTAGGCACGCAGGTTTCAGTAGTTGTGGTACATGGGCTCAGTAGTTGTGGCTCATGGGCTCCAGAGCACAGGCTTAGTAGTTGTGGCTCATGGTCTTAGTTGCTCTGCGGCATGTGGGATCTTCCTGGACCAGGGCTCGGACCTGTGTCCCCTGCATTGGCAGGCCGATTCTTAACCACTGCGCCCCCAGGGAAGGCCGCTCATTGTGATTTTAATGTGCCTTTCCTTGATGATTAATGATGTTGGGCACATGTTTGTATTGGACATTGCAGTGTCTCCCTTTGTGAAGGTATGTTAATCTATTCCTTTTGCACAATATGTGTTCAAATCTCATTGTCAAAAGGTAGGTTATTTGTGTTTTTATTGTTGATTTGTCAGTATTCTACGTTCATTCTAGATGTGAGTCCCTTGTTAGATACATGAGCATTGAATAATTTTTCTTATGTGTGGCCCGTCTATTATCTTAATGGTGTCTTTTGATGAACAGAAAACCTTGATTTCATAAAGTCTAATTTATCAATTTAAAATTTTTTTCTACTTTTTTTGTGACCTGCCCAAGGATTCTTTGCTTACCATAAAGATATGAAGTTATTCTCCCGTTCATTTTCTAGGAACTTTGTGATCCTGGGTGTTAGTCCATGATCCGTTTTGAGCTCATGGTTTTTGATGGACTGACATAGGATTGAGATTGGTTTTTTTCTACTCAGGTATCAAGTTCCAGTGATATTTCTTAAAACGGTTTTTCTTTCCCCACTGAATTGATTTGGCACCTTTACTAACAACCACTTGCCTTTGAGTAGTTTGTCCTTTAACCTCGTTCTTTTTTGAGGTGGTTTTGACTATTCTGTATCCTTAACATATCATGTAAATAACTTCTTAGTGACGGTCCCTTTTGTCTTTTTGTTTTTTTTAATGCAGAGATATTCTTGAATTTCTAAAACTTTTACAAAATTGAGAATATACTTTTTATGTAGTTGCAACAAAAAGTTGCAGAGTAATGAATGCTATTGCACAGTGTAATCTCTTCTGTGTTTAAAATATAAAGACATGGAACAAATTATTTTAAAATAGAAGAGTGCTTTGGGTTATCTCCCATTAACAAGCAAAGCTAACATTTACTTTGTTTTTATTTGGATTTATTTATTGTTTTTAGTTTTTTTAACATCTTTATTGGAGTATAATTGCTTTACAATGGTGTGTTAGTTTCTGCTTTATAACAAAGTGAATCAGCTATACATATACATATGTTCCCATATCTCTTCCTTCTCCTTATCCCACCCCTCTAGGTGGTCACAAAGCACTGAGCTGATCTCCCTGTGCTATGCGGCGGCTTCCCACTAGCTATCTATCTTACATTTGGTAGTTTTATTTGGATTTAAATCAGAGTTGAAAAGTTCTGGTTCTAATTTCCCATCCAGATTGTTTTTTAACTTAATAGTCGCATTATTAGGAAAATTCGATCATTCTGTATAACCCACTAAGAAATGCCTAAGAGTTGACTTAAACAAATTTTAAAAAATTAAATAAGAAGCAAGTGTGTACTGGACTTGGCACTGAGAATATAGCAGTTATTGAGACAGTCACGGGCCCCAACTTTCAAGGGGCTTACTGTACAAGAGGCAGAGGCTGGCCTCTTCTGAAAAAATAAACAAATTATGCATTTGGGGCCTTGTGATGTGAACACAACAAAAGTTTTGTTGATGTTCTTTATTATGCAGCAGCTGATAGAAGCATCAAAAATATCACCCAAGGAAGTGATATTTTTTGCCATTTGGGTAGAACTTATCTCCAGCGTACACATAACATTGCAGTTTTGGGGGTTTATTTATTCATTAATAAAGTTATTTATTTTATTTTATTTTCTTATTTTTGGCTGCGTTGGGTCTTCATTGCTGCACGCGGGCTTTTCTCTGGTTGCGGTGAGCGGGGGCTACTCTTTGTTGTGGTGCGCAGGCTTCTCGTTGCAGCGGCCCCTCTTGTTGGGAGCATGGGCTCTAGGTGCGTGGGCTTCAGTAGTTGTGGCACACGGGCTCAGTAGTTGTGGCACACGGGCTCAGTAGTTGTGGTTCGTGGGCTCTAGAGCACAGGCTCAGTAGTTGTGGCGCAGGGCTTAGTTGCTCCGCAGCATGTGGGATCTTCCCGGACCAGGAACCGGGGCTTGAACCCATGTCCCTTGCATTGACAGGTGGATTCTTAACCACTGCGCCACCAGGGAAGCCCTGCTTTTATTTTTTAATGAAAATATGTCCTGAAGCAAGGTATACAGCATGAACATTGGAATGAGTGGGTATCTGTCTATGGTTTTCTTTGTCCATTATGTAGTTTCTTAGTATTATTCACCTTCAAAATTCTTTTTTACAAAGACTTGTTTTATACTATGATTGGTATTGTATCTTAGGTTCTTTGTTTTTTTAATTTTGGTTTTTGTTTTGTTTTAATCCAGAGGAACCAGAGGTGTTAGCCTATGTTTTAAAACTCACATTTGGTAGTGGTACAAACAGCTGTCACACTGAGTAATTGTCAAGTCACTATGAGGGTTTCTTTTGCTTACTAATCTGTAGGTATAAATCTGGGTTTTAACCACATGTGATTGGTAAAAATTAGTTCTTGGGAGAGTTTATGCTGTGTGAGCCATCTGTTCCCTGTTCTCAAACACAGAAGGAAAAGTTAGCCTTTAAATTTTCAAGCCATTGAACTACGATGTATGTTAGGCAGGTAGGCTGAATGAAGTCTCTAGAGGAGACACTTATAATTTGTGATCTGTGTGGACATCCCTGGATTTGGTTGCAGAAGCATTAGTGTATGTGGATATACTCTTCATTTGGTGGACAGGAGTCTTCATTTTTAGCTGATTGTCAGTGGTAACTGTGAGCCAAAACAGGATCTTAAGCTGATAGTACAATATGATTTGATTGTTTTTATAAGATTCAGCTAAATCTTCAGTTTTGTGTGTGTCCCCATGGCGTCTCTACTTGAGGTTCCCTCCTTTAACTCTCATCACCCAGCTACACCATGGACTCCTTGAGGGTTAGAATTGCAGCTTTATTTATTTTTTTTAATATCTTTATTGGAGTGTAATTGCTTTACAATGTGTTATTTCTGCTGTATAACAAAGTGAATCAGCTATATGTGTACATATATCCCCATAACCCCTCCCTCTTGAACCTCCCTCCCATCCTCCCTATCGCACCCCTCTAGGTTGTCACAAAGCACCGAGCTGATCTCCCTATGCTATGCAGCACCTTCCCACTAGCTATCCATTTTACATTTGGTAGTGTATATATGTCAGTGCTGCTCTCTCACTTCGTCCCAGCTTACCCTTCCCCCTCCCCATGTCCTCAAGTCCATTCTCCACGTCTGTGTCTTTATTCCTGCCCCGCCACTAGACAGCTTTATTTTTGTATTCCAAGCACTTAGTCCAGTGCTTGGGTCATGCTAGCCTTTTAGCGATGATTGGTAAGATGAATCATCACGGTAACTTCTTGCTTTACGAATGGCAGCACTACCTTTTACTAAAAACAACTTCGGTTTTTTCCACATTTTCTTCCAGTTTTTGCCTACAATTGTGTATACTTTTTAAAAACTTTAATTTATTTATTTTTGGCTGTGTTGGGGCTGTGTTGGGTCTTCGTTGCTGGGCGTGAGCTTTCTCTAGTTGCGGCGAGCAGGGGCTACTCTTCATTGAGGTGCTCAGGCTTCTCATTGCAGTGGCTTCTGTTGTTGAGGAGAACGGGCTCTAGACGCACGGGCTTCAGTAGTTGTGGCACGTGGGCTTCAGTAGTTGTGGCTCACGGGCTTAGTTGCTCTGTGGCATGTGGGATCTTCCCGGACCAGGGCTCGAACCCATGTCCCCTGCATTCACAGGCGGATTCTTAACCACTTCGCCACCAGGGAAGCCCCTGTGTATACTTTTTGTTTGTTTGTTTGTTTGTTTGTTTGTTTGCGGTACGCGGGCCTCTCACTGTTGGGGCCTCTCCCGTTGCGGAGCACAGGCTCCGGATGCGCAGGCTCAGCGGCCACGGCTCACGGGCCTAGCCGCTCCGCAGTATGTGGGATATTCCTGGACCGGGGCACGAACCCGTGTCCCCTGCATTGGCAGGCGGACTCTCAACCACTGCGCTACCAGGGAAGCCCTGGGTATACTTTTTTTTTTTTTTTTTAACATCTTTATTGGGGTATAATTGCTTTACAATGGTGTGTTAGTTTCTGCTTTACAACAAAGTGAATCAGTCATACATAAACATATGTTCCCATATGTCTTCCCTGTTGCGTCTCCCTCCCTCCCACCCTCCCCTGGGTATACTTTTTATATATTACTTCCATGAATGTATATCCTGCTCTTTTCCTTTACATTATATCAAGGCCTTTTCTGTGTTGTCATTATTTCAATAGAGAAGTATACTCAGAATGTGTATTGTTTTCATCACATATCAATATTTCCATTAAATTGTGTTGCCATTTACCAGTCCTTTATACAAGAACACTATTGTACTAATTTGAGAAATCAGTTGTTTCAGTTTAGTTACTACGGTAAAGCTGTTGTAGCCACATGGTATTGGGCTTTTCCCAGGGCTGGAGCCCAAGTCCCACAGTCTTGTCTGGGTCTCATTTTCTTTGGACAGACTGCCTATATGGCTTTTCTAGTTTAAGTTCTTTAGCTAATTTTGTAAACCTTATTTGGGGAGAGGTAACTATTTTTATGAACCAATATTTTGAATGTAATATTTGGTTTTAGGAGGTTTTAGGGTGTTTCTTCTTTCTTTTTGAGTTGAGTATGATGCCTTCGTATTTTATATTTAGTAAATCATAGTAAATTTTAAAAAATCACCTTGTTTCTTTTTTTTATTTTCGGCTGTGCTGGGTCTTCATTGCGGCGCACAGGTTCTTCTTTGTTGCGGCGTGCAGGCTTCTCTAGTTGTGGCATGCTTCTCCAGAGCTTGCGGGCTCAGATCCCTGCGGCATGTGGGATCTTATTTCCCTGACCAGGGATTGAACCCACATCCCCTTCATTGGACCCTGGACCACCGTGGAAGTCCCACCTTGTTTCTAAAAAGGATAAAATTATATACAGTTGAGAATGAATTATTTGTTGAATTTAAATAATAAGTCATAGAGTGATGTTGGTTGGATATATTTAAGCCCTAAGTTACCTTGTTGGGATTTAGGTGGTGACCAAGTCTCTATCAGCAATGCATTTTGAAACCATTTCATCAGATGTATTCTTTCTGCAGGGAGTTCTAGTGTAGCATGCATTCATTTCCACCCCCAGAGGACAACTGTCTCAAAATGCTGTAAACACTTTCCTGTACCCCCTCTTATCCCAACTGTACCATGCATTTAGTTATGGACTCGCTCTCTATTTTCTCTTCTTGATTGTATACTCTAGTCTTTGTCATTGTTTTTTTTTGGTGGGGGAGGTCGGCATCACTGGGGTTTAAGTGTTGTTTTTGCATTAGAAGATTTCTCCCCAGCCCATTAGGTAAACTGTAGCCAGCTTCTTCAGCTGGCTTCTTGGTAGGAGTAGTAGCGTTAGTAACAATAGTGGATGATATTGATGATGATGATGTTGGTATGTTTTGTAAAATGGTTTGTAGTTTAGCACAGGATTATTAACTTCATTTCCTGATGACAGAACAGGTTGGAAAGAGGGGCAGACTTAATTGCCTATTTTACATAGACAGTGAACCACTGTTTTATGTGTGTTTATTTGTTTAAGCATTTACTGTATACCAAAAAATGATATCCTGTAAACTCACAATGCGGTTTTGACAGGTTAACTGACATGCTTTTGGTCATACAACCAAATTACTGGAATTATAACCTAGGGCAGTCAGTCTAAATTAAGAACTTTTTTTTTTTTTTCTGTAGCCGCAACCCTCGGCATGCAGAATCTTAGTTCCCCGACCAGGGATCGAATCCCCGCCCCCTGCAGTGGAAACATGGAGTCTTAACCACTGGATCGCCAGGGAAGTCCCTAAGAACATATTTTTACCCATCTATGCTGCTCAGGTGTAGAAGGACTGGGATCTAGGGCTTCTGACTTTCCAGTCTTGGTTTTTCTGTCATGCTATTTCAAATAATCTGTCCCATTGTTCCCTGACCCTATTTGTCAAAATTTTGGTTTCAAAAATGAGGTCACTGTAACTAGATCATACTGCTTGTGTGTAAAGGAAGACTTAACATGTTAGGAATGCTTGGCAGCCCAGTGGGTGTCTTATAATTCTTCTGTAGAAAAGAAGATCTAGTGAGAGAGCAAATGAAAATATTTTATAAGCAATGTTCCAAAAGAATTCAAGGAAATTGGCATTTACCTGCTAGCTCCACCATATCTTCTGTTTCATTTTTATGTTCCTTTACATACTGTGACCATGTGTATCAATTTTTTTAATAAATAATTGTAATCATACTGCATATATAATTTTTGTAGGAGGCTCTCCCCTCCCAACAGTTTTGTATTGTATGCGTTTCCCAAGTGTTGAATGATCTTCATAATTATAGTTTTTAATGCCTTCACAGTTCACATTGACATGCAGTTCCACCATTTAATTAACCATTCCTCTGTGGCATAAATTTCTTTTTCCCTTGAGTTGTTTTCTTAAGAACAAATTCCCAGGAGTGAGGTCACACAGTCAAACGGTATAACGTTTTTCTGGCAGAGAAATCATTTTTTAACCCCACTAACTGAATGTTGGTACTTTGAAATATGTTTATTTCTGTACTTTTTCTTCCCAGTACATTAATAATCAGATACTGGAACTAATGGAAGGTAACAAGCATACAGATAGTCCAGATAGCCTTACAGTTTGAACTGGAAATGCATCAGTATTTTCTCCCAAAATTCACTATCCCATTTTATTATGCTTTTGTCAGAGTGATGGGGGACTGGCTGAGGAAATGTGGAGAAATTGATATTAAAACCTTGGCTGTGGCAAATTGAAAGTTAACTTTAGAAGAAAAGCTTAACAGTAGAAGAAAAGCCTGATTACTCTTCATGGTTAATTATTGAAATATAGATTTAATTCTTTTGTCCTTCTTTGCATATCAGTCTCTATTGGATTATTTGCCCCACTTCCCTAAAAAGGTAGCTACTGATTAATGGGATGGCACTTTACATTGTACAACAGGGCTGCCAGTATATGCTCATGTAATCCTATCAATATTGCAATTAATTATTATTATTTTTATCCCTTATTTTAAAGATGAGTAAACTAAGGTTCCTAATGATGTTGGTTCTTTGCCAAGTAATGAAACCTACTCATTATATCTTTCTCTGAAGGTTTTAAGAAGAGACTGGATTCATGAAAGTCATTCATATCTTATAGCAGATTCTTACATTGGGCATGAATTCAAAATAGATAAAATCTTAAGATCCTTCATGGTCAAGAGTTTCTAAAATCAAAAGTACTTTGACATAGGGACTCACATAGAGAGGGAAAAATAGAAAAGCAGCTCTGAATCAGGAAAGAGTCCTGTCCCCACAGGTATGTATTTTGACTCTTAATTTTTCTTTTCCTTAGAAGGTTCATAATTAGGACACAGAAATTCAGGATTATCTTAGTTTGGAAGCTATGTACTTGATTGCTAGCTTCCTAAAAGTATATAGTAGACTCTCCTAGAATTGTCTGTACCTAAATCTAAACTTCACTAGTAAACTGTAATTAATACTCCTTGCCTTTGTTGATTGAAATTAGTTTTAATTACATTCTCTTAAGTGGACCTGTATAGAAAACATCTTACATGTTTCCAAGACCAAAAGTTGAATTATTTTACATGTATTTCATTTTAACTTGTCATGTCTTGGCTGTTTTGGCATTTAAAGCCATTAATCTTAAGTCAACATTTCTGTCCCAAGGCAAATGAGAGGCAGATGCTCACATCTGGACTATTTGTTCCAAACATTGTTTCATTCACATAGTTTAAATTACATTAGAAATTTTGATAGTGATGAAGTTAGGAATTTAGAGTGAATGATTCAGTCTTCCCATTGAAAGGGAAGATTGAAACTTATAATTCAGTGTAGACATATAGACACAACTCTTGTTGGTATTTTAATGTAAAATATGCATTTTTGGTCTGTGTTTTAGCTTTGCCTATGTTAATTAAAATGATGAAGTTATAGAAGAGAAAATGAACATTTTGAAGTATTGTCAGTAATTTCAATGGAAATTTAGTTGTGAATAAACAAATATACATATATTTTTAAAAATTACCATTGCCATTCAGTTCGTATTTCTTTCTTGCTCCTTTATTTCTGGCCTCTTTGAAGGACTTATAGTGCATTATCTTTTTCTTTATTCCTTGGTTTATTATAAAGAATAAAACTGTATTTAAGAGTAATACAGTACACCCTAATCAAGCAAGTGATTCCATAATGCAGGTATGGTTCAACATTAAGGCACTTAAAGGAGGAAAAAAAACCCCATTTCTATAAATAGGTCCCTTCCCCTCATAAAAAAGTGTTTGATTAAACTGAAGGCCTATTTCTAATAAAAACAAATAAGAGGGCTTCCCTGGTGATGCAATGGTGGAGAGTCCACCTGCCGATGCAGGGGACACGGGTTCGTGCCCCGGTCTGGGAAGATCCCATATGCCGCGGAGCGGCTGGGCCCGTGAGCCATGGCCACTGAGCCTGCGCGTCTGGAGCCTGTGCTCCGCAACGGGAGAGGCCACAACAGTGAGAGGCCCGCATACCGCGGAAAAAAAAAACACACAAAAAAACAAATAAGAAGCAAGTTTGTGGTTGATAAAAACTTCAAGAGTGTAAATACTAAATGTATGGCTTTAATTAGAGCTGAAAACTTAAAGATAGCGAAGAAGAACAGAGGACAGTTTGGGGCTGTGAGAGATGCACAAATGAATGAATCTAATATAGAGCCAGGGTTAGAATCGAATGCCCAGGCACAAAGAGCACAAGGAGGCTGAAGAAACACCTCATTTAGTCTTTATCTGTTGTGAGGCTATTAGTCTGATACCATTTCTGCTAAATGCATCATAATGAAGCATCTTGTTTACATATGCATCTTATTACAGTTTTCAAAGATGTAAGCCCGGAAAATGATCACTTACATGAATTCTCTTTATTTTGAACTTACCTTCTGAAAGGGAACAATAAACCAAAACCATCCTACCATTGTTTTTTTTGTGTGTGGCTGCACCACTGCATGGCATGTGAGATCCTAGTCCCCACACCAGGGATCAAACCAGGGAATTCCCAACACTGTCCTACCCTTAATTGGTCAGCCGAAACACTGTGAGGTCATTGTTGTCCAGATTTCTCTTGAAATAAATTTGTCTCTGTGGCATGGGGTTTATGCTAGATTTTTCTTTTTTTTTCTTTTTGTTTTTAGTTACTTCTGAGATATACATTTTAAAGTGATAACTAGAATTATGACTTATAACATTATACCAGAACATATAAGATTTTTAGAAATTTCATGTAATGTCTGAAACATTTATATTAACATATTTCAATACAAATAACCCAAAGAAAGTTTATCAATAGTTCTTTTTGTTTGTTTGTTTTTTTATACTGCAGGTTATTAGTCATCAGTTTTATACACATCAGTGTATACATGTCAATCCTAGTCGCCCAATTCAGCACACCACCATCCCCACCCCACGATGGTTATCCCCGCTTGGTGCCCATATGTTTGTTCTCTACATCTGTGTCTCAACTTCTGCCCTGCAAACCAGTTCATCTGTACCATTTTTCTAGGTTCCACATACATGCGTTAATATACGATATTTGTTTTTCTCTTTCTGACTTACTCTGTATGACAGTCTCTAGATCCATCCACATCTCAACAAATGACTCAATTTCGTTCCTTGTTATGGCTGAGGAATATACCATTGTATACATGTACCACAACTTCTTTATCCATTCATCTGTCGATGGGCATTTAGGTTGCTTCCATGACCTGGCTATTATAAATAGTGCTGCAGTGAACATTGGGGTGCATGTGTCTTTTTGAATTATGGTTTTCTCGGGGTATATGCCCAGTAGTGGGATTGCTAGGTCATATGGTAATTCTATTTTTACTTTTTTTAGGAACCTCCATACTGTTCTCCATAGTGGCTGTATCAATTTACATTCCCACCAACAGTGCAAGAGGGTTCCCTTTTCTCCACACCCTCTCCAGCATTTGTTGTTTGTAGATTTTCTGATGATGCCCATTCTAACTGGTGTGAGGTGATACCTCACTGTAGTTTTGATTTGCATTTCTCTACTAATTAGTGATGTTGAGCAGCTTTTCATGTGCCTCTTGGCCATCTGTATGTTTTCTTTGGAGAAATGTCTATTTAGGTCTTCTGCCCATTATTGGATCGGGTTGTTTGTTTCTTTAATATTGAGCTGCATGAGCTGTTTATATATTTTGGAGATTAATCCTTTGGCCGTTGATTCGTTTGCAAATTTTTTCTCCCATTCTGAGGGTTGTCTTTTCGTCTTGTTTATGGTTTCCTTTGCTGTGCAAAAGCTTTGAAGTTTCATTAGGTCCCATTTGTTTATTTTTGTTTTCATTTCCATTACTCTAGGAGGTGGATCAAAAGGATCTTGCTGTGATTTATGTCAAAGAGTGTTCTTCCTGTGTTTTCCTCTAAGAGTTTTATAGTGTCCGGGTCTTACATTTAGGTCTCTAATCCATTTTGAGTTTATTTTTGTGTATGGTGTTAGGGAGTGTTCTAATTCCATTCTTTTACATGTAGCTGTCCAGTTTTCCCAGCACCACTTATTGAAGAGACTGTCTTTTCTCCATTGTATATCCTTACCTCCTTTGTCATAGATTAGTTGACCATAGATGCCTGGATTTATCTCTGGGCTTTTATCTTGTTCCATTGATCTGTTTCTGTTTTTGTGCCAGTACCATATTGTCCTGATTACTGTAGCTTTGTAGTATAGTCTGAAGTCAGGGAGTCTGACTCCTCCAGCTCCGTTTTTTTCCCTCAAGACTGCTTTGGCTATTTGGGGTCTTTCATATCTCCATAGAAATTTTAAGATGATTTGTTCTAGTTCCATAAAAAATTTTCATTGGTAATTTGATAGGGATTGCATTGAATCTGTAGATTGCTTTGAGTAGTATAGTCATTTTCACAATATTGATTCTTCCAATCCAAGAGCATGATATATCTCTCCATGTGTTGATATCATCTTTAATTTCTTTCATAAGTGTCTTATAGTTTTCTGCATACAGGTCTTTTGTCTCCCTAGGTAGGTTTATTCCTAGGTATTTTATTCTTTTTGTTGCAATGGTAAATGGGAGTGTTTCCATAATTTCTCTTTCAGATTTTTCATCATTAGTGTATAGGAATGCAAGAGATTTCTGTGCATTAATTTTGTATCCTGCAACTTCACCAAATTCACTGATTAGCTCTAGTAGTTTTCTGGTGGCATTTTTAGGATTCTCTATGTAGTATCATGTCTTCTGCAAACAGTGACAGTTTTACTTCTTCTTTTCCAATTTGTATTCCTTTTATTTCTTTTCCTTCTCTGATTGCTGTGGCTACAACTTGCAAAACTATTTTGAATAATAGTGGTGAGAGTGGACATTGTTGTCTTGTTCCTGATCTTAGAGGAAATGCTTTCAGTTTTTTACCATTGAGAATGATGTTTGCTGTGGGTTTGTCATATATGGCCTTTATTATATTGAGGTAGGTTCCCTCCATGCCCACTTTCTGGAGAGTTTTTATCTTAAATGGTGTTGAATTTTGTCAAAAGCTTCTTCTGCATCTATTGAGATGATCATTTGGTTTTTTTTTTTTTTTTGATCATTTGGTTTTTATTCTTCAATTTGTTAATATGGTGTATCACATTGATTGATTTGTGTATATTGAAGAATCCTTGCATCCCTGGAATAAATCCCACTTGATCGTGGTGTATGATCCTTTTAATGTGTTGTTGGATTCTGTTTGCTAGTATTTTGTTGAGGATATTTGCGTCTATATTCATCAGTGATATTGGTCTGTAATTTTCATTTTTTTGTAGTATCTTTGTCTGGTTTTAGTATCAGGGTGATGGTGGCCTCATAGAATGAGTTTGGGAGTGTTCCTTCCTCTGCAATTTGTAGGAAGAGTTTGAGAAGGATGAGTGTTAGCTCTTCTCTAAATGTTTGATACAATTCACCTGTGAAGCCATCTGGTCCTGGACTTTTGTTTGTTGGAAGATTTTTAATCACAGTTTCAATTTCATTACTTGTGATTGGTCTGTTCATATTTTCTGTTTCTTCCTGGTTCAGTCTTTTTTTAAATTTTTATTTATTTATTTTTATTTATTTATGGCTGTGTTGGGTCTTCGTTTCTGTGCGAGGGCGTTCTCTAGTTGTGGCAAGCAGGGGCCACTCCTCATCGTGGTGTGCAGGCTTCCCACTATGGCGGCCTCTCGTTGCGGAGCACAGGCTCCAGACGCGCAGGCTCCGTAATTGTGGCTCACAGGCCTAGTTGCTCTGCGGCACGTGGGATCCTCCCAGACCAGGGCTCGAACCCGTGTCCCCTGCATTCGCAGCCTGACTCTCAACCACTGTGCCACCAGGGAAGCCCCCCTGGTTCAGTCTTGAAAGGTTATACCTTTCTAAGAATTCGTCCGTTTCTTCCAGGTTGTCCATTTTATTGGCATAGAGTTGCTTGTAGTAGTCTCTTAGGATGCTTTGTATTTCTGCAGTGTCTGTTGTAACTGCTCCTTTTTCATTTCTAATTTTATTGATTTCAGTCCTCTCCCTTTTTTTCTTGATGAGTCAGGCTAATGGTTTATCAATTTTGTTTTTCTTCTCAAAGAACCAGCTTTTAGTTTTATGGATCTTTGCTATTGTTTTCTTTGTTTCTATTTCATTTATTTCTGCTCTGATCTTTATGATTTCTTTACTTCTGCTAACTTTGGGTTTTGTTTGTTCTTCTTCCTCTAGTTCCTTTAGGTGTAAGGTTAGATTGTTTATTTGAGATTTTTCTTGTTTCTTGAGGTAGGCTTGTGTAGCTATAAACTTCCCTCTTCGAACTACTTTTGCTGCATCCCATAGGTTTTGGATCGTCGTGTTTTCATTGTCATTTGTCTCTAGGTATTTTTTGATTTCCTCTTTGATTTATTCAGTGATCTCTTGGGTATTTAGTAACGTATCGTTTAGCCTCTGTGTGTTTGTGTTTTTTACATTTTTTTACCTGTAATTCATTTCTAATCTCATAGCATTGTGGTCAGAAAAGATGCTGGATATGATTTCAATTTTCTTAAATTTACTGAGGCTATATTTGTGACCCAAGATGTGATCTGTCCTGGAGAATGTTCTGTGCACACTTGAGAAGAAAGTGTAATCTGCTGTTTTTGGATGGAATGTCCTATAAATATCAATTAAATCTGTCTCTTCTATTGTGTTATTTAAAGCTTCTGTTTCCTTACTTATTTTCATTTTGGATGATATGTCCATTGGTGTAAGTGAGGTTGTTAAAGTCCCCCACTATTATTGTGTTACTGTCAATTTCCTCTTTTATAGCTGTTAGCAGTTGCCTTATGTATTGAGGTGCTCCTGTGTGGGTGCATATATATTTATAATTGTTATATCTTCTTCTTGGATTGATCCCTTGATCATTATGTAGTGTCCTTCCTTGTCTCTTGTAACATTCTTTATTTTAAAGTGTGCTTTATTAATATGAGTATTGCTACTCCAGCTTTCTTTTGATTTCCATTTGCATGGAATACCTTTTTCCATCCCTTCACTCTCAGTCTGTATGTGTCCCTAGGTCTCAGGTGGGTCTCTTGTAGAGAGAATATGTATGGGTCTTGTTTTTGTATCCATTCAGCAAGGCTGTGTCTTTTGAGCATTTAATCTATTCACGTTTTAGGTAATTGTCAATATGTATGTTCCTGTGACCATTTTCTTAATTGTTTTGGGTTTTTTTTTGTAGGTCCTTTTCTTTTCTTGTTTTTCCCACTTAGAGAAGTTCCTTTAGCATTTGTTGTAGAGCTGGTTTGGTGGTGCTGAGTTCTCTTAGCTTATGCTTGTCTGTAAAGCTTTTGATTTCTCCATCGAATCTGAATGAGATCCTTGCCAGGTACAGTACTCTTGGTTGTAGGTTCTTCCCTTTCATCACTTTAAGTATATCTTGCCACTCTCTTCTGGCTTGTAGAGTTTCTGCTGAGAAATCAGCTGTTACCCTTATGGGAGTTTCCTTGTACATTATTTGTTGTTTTTCCCTTGCTGCTTTCAGTAATTTTTCTTTGTCTTTAATTTTTGTCAATTTGATTACTATGTTTCTTGGTGTGTTTCTCCTTGGGTTTATCCTTTATGGTACTCTCTGCGCTTCCTGGACTTGGGTGGTTATTTCCTTTCCCATGTTAGGGAAGTTTTCGACTATAATCTTTCAAATATTTTCTCTGGTCCTTTCTCTCTCTCTTCTCCTTCTGGGACCCCTATAATGCGAATGTTGTTGTGTTTAATGTTGTCCCAGAGGTCTCTTAGGCTGTCTTCATTTCTTTTCATTCTGTTTTCTTTATTCTGTTCCACAGCAGTGAATTCCACCATTCTGTCTTCCAGGTCACTTATCTGTTCTTCTGCCTCAGTTATTCTGCTATTGATTCCTTCTAGTTTAGTTTTCATTTCAATTATTGTATTGTTCATCTCTGTTTGTTTGTTCTTTATTTCTTCTAGGACTTTGTTAAACATTTCTTGCATCTTCTCGATCTTTGCCTCCATTCTTTTTCCGAGGTCCTGGATCATCTTCACTATCATTCTTCTGAATTCTTTTTCTGGAATATTGCCTATCTCCACTTCATTTAGTTGTTTTTCTGGGGTGTAATCTTGTTCCTTCATCTGGTATATAGCCCTCTGCCTTTTCATCTTGTTTATCTTTCTGTGAATGTGGTTTTTGTTCCACAGGCTGCAGGATTGTAGTTCTTCTTGCTTCTGCTGTCTGCCCTCTGATGGATGAGGCTATCTAAGAGGCTTGTGCAAGTTTCCTGATGGGAGAGAATGGTGGTGGGTAGAGCTGGGTGTTGCTCTGGTGGGCAGAGCTCAGTAAAACTTTAATCCACTTGGCTGTTGATGGGTGCGGCTGGGTTCCCTCCATGTTGGTTGTTTGGCCCGAGGCAACCCAACACTGGAGCCTACCTGGGCTCTTTGGTGGGGCAAATGACAGACTCGGGGAGGGGGGGGCTCATGCCAAGGAGTACTTCCCAGGACTTTTGCTGCCATTGTCCTTGTCTCCAGGGTGAAACAGAGCCACACCCTGCCTCTGCAGGAGACCCTCCAACACTAGCAGGTAGGTCTGGTTCAGTCTCCCCCAGGGTCAGTGCTCCTTCCTCTGGGTCCCGATGTGCACACTACTTTGTGTGTGCCCTCCAAGAGTGGAGTCTCTGTTTCCCCCAGTCCTTTCAAAGTCCTGCAATCAAATCCCACTAGCCTGCAAAGTCTGATTCTCTAGGAATTCCTCCTCCCGTTGCCGGACCCCCAGGTTGGGAAGCCTGACGTGGGGCTCAGAACCTTCACTCCAGTGGGTGGACCTCTGTGGTATAAGTGTTCTCCAGTCTGTGAGTCACCCACCCAGCAGTTGTGGGATTTGATTTTACTGTGATTGCACCCCTTCTACCGTCTCACTGTGGCTTCTCCTTTGTCTTTGGATGTGGGGTATCTTTTTTGGTGAGTTCTAGTGTCTTCCTGTCGATGATTGTCCAGCAGCTAGTTGTGATTCTGGTGTTCTTGCAAGAGGGAGTGAGCACATGTCCTTCTACTCCGCCATCTTGGTTCCTCCTCGATTTTTCTGTTTTTATTTCATTTGCTTGTCAACAGCAACCCTAGCTGTTGGACAGTATTGACTGCAGTTTATAAACAAGGAAACAAACTTTTCAGGAGGAACTATTACTATTATTAAAGAGTTAGAAAAGTAGCAGAGCCTCAGTTTGAATACAGATCTGTCTGAAGCCAGACACCGTGTTTTTTCTATTACTGTGTCATATTTCTACATCAGAGCTGTCCAAATGAAATATAATGCAAGCCACCTAGGCCTATAATAGGGGGCATGTATGTAAAATTTTCTTGTGGCTTTATTAAAAAAAAAGAAACATGAAATTACTTTTAATGATATATTTAAGTTAATATATTATGTCTAAAAGATCATTTTAACATACAGTCATTATAAAAACTCTTGAGTTATTTTACATTTACTTTTAATTTATTTATTTTTGCCACACCACATGGCTTGTGGGATCTTCGTCCCCCAACCAGGGATTGAACAGAGGCCCTCGGCGGTGAAAGCATGGAGTCTAACCACTGGACCGCCAGGGAATTCCCTACAATCGCTTTTTTAGTACTAAATCTTGCAAAGCATTGTTTTACTTACAGCCCATCTTAGTCTAGATCAGCCACATTTCTAGCGCTCATTAGCTACATGTGGCTAATGGCCACCACATTGGGCAGTACAGCTGTATATTATGAAATCCTATGCAAAAATCTACACTTAGAAAACATGTGAATTTGTGCTAAGTTGTATAATGTTTAGAAGGAATCGTTGCCTTACACATGGATTCACCAGAGGCTTTCTCTAATAATTAAAATTTAGTGCATATTTTGACATGACTCAGGAGCACATCTGCTCATAAACTCAAAAAATGTCTGTAATCCCATTGTCTTGCCCACAGACAGCTTCCAGAAAGTAGTTAAAAGAAATCATCAAACTCTCAGCTAGTTTTTTTTTTGTTATTGTTTTAAAGTCCTTGTTTCCTCAGAAAGAGGGTTTAATGAGTGAACTGTTAGAAACCAGATTGAATCAAACACATAGAGCTCCATTCTTTCTTGGCTTCTCTGTGTGCAGCAGGAATATAAGGTTTAGTGGGTTTGCACGAGCACTAGTTTTGATTAGTCACGATGAGATAGTTTTCTTCAAATATTTAACAGTGGGTAAGACTCCAGAAGACAGAACTATTACCAGTTAGTGACCATTGCCAAGAACTACTTCTTAGTTATCCAGCAATGGCAGGTGCTATATTTGCTGATGTAGGAATATGATAGTGATAGAAAAAACAAGGTCTCTGGATTCATACAGATCAGGATTCAAACTGAGGCTCTGCTACTTTTCTAGCTCTTTGATAGAATAGTTCCTCCTGAAAAGTCTGTTTCCTTGTTTATAAAGCGCTCAAAGTTCCCTCACACAAGCTTGGTGTCAGCCAGTCAGGGAGGTTGTCCAGGGGCTTCTCATCTTGGAAGAGAGCTTGATCTTTGATCCCTGGTACTCCTAGGTCTGCAGTTTTTGTGGTTGTCTACCCCAAGGCAGAAACTGATGTCTTTAGACAGGGGGAACATGAATCAATTTTTCAAAAATTAAGAGACATGGAACCAAGTGGAGCCCTAGCATTGGAAAGTGCTTTTTAAAGTTTGTAGAATAAATATGTACAGAAAAGAAAAATATTTGTACATCCAAGTTAACTGAGCATGGTAATGTGATTTAGAAAAAAACTTTTAAAGTTACAGTTAACTTGGTGGTTACCTTACTATTTGAAAGATGGGACTGGGCACATATGTCTTTGCATTGGACAAGTATTATTACTTAATAAAATATAATTAAAGTAGCAAAAGGTGACAGCTTTTAAAATTTAATATTTTTCATTCTGAAAGAGTAACAGCTGTGTATATTTTGGGGAGGATGAATCTGGAGAAACATAGCATCTTTGGGATGGAAAGGCCTATGGAGAAGAGAGTTATATGAATGAAAGATTTGTTGTCTGCATTAGTCTGTGATATTTCCCAGCAAATTAAAAACATAGACATTCAGCTTCTTTATAGTTAACACAATTAATGTTTTCATGACTTAATATAACATTACACTGTCTTCACTATATGTGATGTTACATTAATAGTACTTGTATTTTTGAGGAGTGATTTTTTTTAAAGTGATACTGATGGGTTATATAGCTCTATCTTCATACTTGCTTTATCTCCCTCGTGTCAAGTAAACTGGTATGAATTTTCAAGATTAATAGGACAGTCTCTGGCCTAGAATTAGAGTAAGCATAACTTGCTTATACTTGTGCTAGTAATACAACAAAACTAAATAGCATAATTACCTTTTATGTCCCCCACCCTTCATCAACTAACAGTTATTATGAAACCACTCCTCTTGCTTGGTAGTGTCCGAGGCATGGTGACAGATGATGAAAACAGGACCAACAAATGGGAACAAAAGCATTGGGGAAGTTTTTTTTTTTTTTTTTTTTTGGCGGTACGCGGGCCTCTCACTGTTGTGGCCTCTCCAGTTGTGGAGCACAGGCTCTGGACGTGCAGGCTCAGCGGCCATGGCTCACGGGCCCAGCCGCTCCGCAGCATGTGGGATCTTCCCGGACCGGGGCACGAACCCATGTCCCCTGCTTCAGCAGGCGGACTCTTAACCACTGCGCCACCAGGGAAGCCCATTGGGGAAGATTTTAATGTATCTAGAGAAGGAGGAAGGAGTTTGAGGAAATGGAGACAGAATGACCATGACTTATAGGAGAACCTCCTAATTGGGATAGGGATATAGAACTGTTCATGAGAATGAATGCTGGTGAGTATCAGAGTTTAGTGACTGAGAACCACGAAGGCCAATCTGAGGAACAAAATACAACAGAGAATGGGGATTCTTAATGAAATGGGTACCTGGTAGGAAAGTGGAGAATAGGTTGAATCCCAGAGAGAGTCCAGTTAGAGAAATGAGAGACTAATCTAAGGCAGTGGCTCTTGATGGTAGAGAGAGGGTTGAAGATGGGTGTGAAGAGGTAGAAGTCACAAGGTTGTGGCTGACTCGCTGGAAATGGGGAGGTGTGAGAGGACAAGATAATTCAAGTCCAGCCAAGCTTGGGGGCTGTGTCAATTTTGATTATTGTGATTTGGTGTTGCCTACTCTAGGCGCTGGAGATATGGTAAAGAAATAGAAAAGGCCTTTATTTCCCCAAAGATGGAATCAATCAAGCAGACTAAATACTTGCTTGATTGGTGCAATGGTAATAAGTGCAATGAAGAAAATAATGGTCATGGGATGATCTGGTAGGGAGAGTAAATAGTAACTTAGGGAAGCTCCCTCTTAGGACATCTGTGCTGACATCTGAATGATAAGGAGTAAGCCATTCAACAACTTGGGGGAAACCATTCTAGGCCAAAGGAATAGCCTGAGTTAAGGCACTGAAGTGGAAGTTCTCAGGACACTTGAGAAGTAGAAAGAAGGTCACCTTAACTAATGCATAGCAAGGGCAGGACAGGACATGAAATTGGACAAACAGGCATGGGGTAGCTCAGCAGTTCTCGAATTCTTTGGTTTCAGGATCTCTTTCCACTCTAAAAATTGTTAAGGATCCCCAAAGAACATTTTTTTTTTTTTTTATGGAAGATACACACTCCCATCAGAAATTAGAATAGATTTTTAAAATATTCCCTTAAAATAATCCCATTACATGTTAATATAAACAAGATTTTTATAAAAATATCTTTCAAAGCAATAGAAGAGTGGCTCTGTTCAATAGTTTTGCAAGCCTCTTTAATGACCGGCTTAATGGAAGATAACTGGATTCTCATGTCTGCTTCTGCATCAAGTCTCTTATAGTATCGTTCATCAAGTAGTTACTGGAAAAAGCCACTGTGTACTCATAAAGGAGTAAGAATAAAAAAGGCAAAAAAAAAAAAAAAAGGTAGATAACCTGTGATGATGATGATAATGATGATGATGATGATGATGATGATGATGATAATGATAATGATAATGGCTTTGACCCTCTAGAACCTCCAAGGGTTTCCAGAACATGCTTTGAGAACTTCTGGGTAGATCATTGCGTTTAAGCCAAGGTAGAGTTTGTATTTTATTGTAAGAACAGTGGGAAGCCATTAGAAGAGTTTAAATAGATCTGTGACAAGATCTAAAAAAATCAGCACTTTGCTGTTACATGGAGAATGGATTGGAAGGGACAAAAGCAGAAGGAAAAAGGTTAGGAGGCAGTTGCAGTAGTAGAGGTGAGAGATGACGTGGCTTGAGCTAAAGTAGAACAGTGGAGATGGGATAAGTAATATATTGTGATATATTTTAGAGTTGACCTGTCAGGATTTACTGGTATATTGTTCTAGAATATTCTGTGTCCCAGAGAAATTGTAGCACAGATGCATCAGCAGGTGGAACCAGAGACACCTGGGTTTGAATCTTGGAAAAGCCATTAATTAGCTGCGTGAGAAATTCATTATTTCTTCCTGTCTCCAGAAAAAAACACGTAAGAAGGATTTTATGTGACTGAGAAGACTGGAGTTGGCTTGTTCTCTGACAGTCTCAGTTCTCCGAGTTACCTGACTTTGGCTGCATGTGTTTGGGCAGGGCAGTAATTGACACACAATGTTAAGAGGTTGAGATTTAGATTGTAGTAGGGGTAACATTCACCTCAAGGCAAGATGCTAATCAAATGTAATTTTTTTTTTTTTGCGGTATGCGGGCCTCTCACTGTTGTGGCCTCTCCCGTTGCAGAGCACAGGCTCCGGACAGGCAGGCTCAGTGGCCATAGCTCATGGGCCCAGCCGCTCCGCGGCATGTGGGATCTTCCCGAACCAGGGCACAACCCGTGTCCCCTGCATTGACAGGCAGACTCTCAACCACTGCGCCACCAGGGAAGGCCTAATCAAATGTAATTTTAAGTCATTCTGTTCATGTGAGAAATATTAACTTGGTGGAGACTTGAAACAGATGGTGTGCAGTTAGAATAGATAACTATATTATTCCAAATAAACATTTGTTGGAGCTGGGGAGCAACAATCCATTTTTCACTTTTCCCTATTTACATTATCAAGTCAGCTGTGTTGCTGCTGCTTTTAACTTGCATTAAGGTTATCAACACAGTTTTGAAGTTGGCAGGCAATTACAACATATCTTTAAATATTAAAATCATTAGCATTGGAAGAGACCCTTTACTTACTTTCAACATATAGTGGTATAATGATTGTTAATACATTCCTGATAGATTTCTAATAATATCTGATACTTGAATAGTGTAACAGAGCACTTTCTTAGCTGTTACTTTATTGGCCTTTCAACACCTCCCTTCCTCCCATGTTACAGATGAGGAAAGCAGGACTCTGAGGTGACTTGTGCAAGGTCCCAAAGCTGATAAATTGGCAGAACAATCAAGATTCAAAGTCAAATCATGTAGTTTCATGCCCACTTCTTTCTTCTACAATAGTCTGCCTTCGACTCTTCAAGGACTTAAATCTCCAGCTGGTTTGGAATTTGGTCCATTTGTCAGACTGCCCTTTTCTTCTTATCTTTTGCTGCAAACTAGCCTTTTCATCTTTACTATATATTCTGTTTCAACTAAGAGATAGTCTTAAATTGGGAGAGGAAGCAAGATTATATATTAACTGTTTTATCTGTCCTAAAGCCGTTAGCCATTGTGCTTGACTTGTCCCAATTAAGTTCTGGAGCGAGAGTTGTGTGCAGTCTCTAAAATGCTTTTGTATCCTTTGCCACAAATAATATATTTGTTCTAACCTTCTTTGTAATTATATTCTTGCTTGTTGATGCTTTGACAAAGCCAAAGTTTTAAAATATTTGGTTTTGCAATGTATTTTCCTTTTTTTAAATTTATTTTGTTATTGAAGTATAGTTGAATTACACTGTTGTGGTAATTACTGCTGTACAGCAAAGTGACTCAGTTATACATATATATATATACATTCTTTTTCTTATTCTTTTCCATTATGGTTTATCACAGGATATTGACTGTAGTTTCCTGTGCTATACAGTAGGACCTTATTGTTTATCCATTCTATACAAGTTTGCATCTGCTAATCTCAAATTCCCAATCCAACCCTCTCCCAACCCTTTCCCCCTTGGCACCACCAGTCTTATTCTCTATGTCCCTGATTCTGTTTCTGTTTCATAGATAGGTTCATTTGTGTCATATTTCAGATTCCACATGTAAGTGGTATCATATGGTATTTGTCTTTCTCTTTCTGACTTTCTTCACTTAGTATGATAATCTGTAGTTGCATCCATGTTGCAGCAAATGGCATTATTTGGTTCTTTTTTATGGCTGAGTAGTATTCCATTGTATATATGTACCACATCTTCTTTATCCATTCATTTGTCAGTGGACATTTAGGTTGTTTCCATGTCTTGGCTATTGTGAATAGTGCTGCTATGGGCATAGGGGTGCATGTATTTTTGAATTATAGTTTTGTCTGGATATATGCCCAGGAGTGGGATTGCTGGGTTATTTGGTAATTCTATTTTTAGTTTTCTGAGGAACCTCCATACTGTTCTCCACAGTGACTGCACCAACTTACATTCCCACCAACAGTGTGCGAGGGTTCCCTTTTCTCCACACCCTCTCCAGCATTTGTTATTTGTAGACTTCTTAATGATGGCCATTCTGACTGGTGTGAGGTGATACCTCATCGTAGTTTTGATTTGCATTTCTCTAATAATTAGCAATGTTGAGCATCTTTTCATGTGCCTATTGGCCATCTGTATTTCTTCTTTGGAGAATGTCTCTTTAGGTCTTCTGCCCATTTTTCTGTTGGGTTGTTTGTTTTTTTGTTGTCCAGTTGTATGAGCTGTTTGTATATTTTGGAAATTAATCCCTTGTCAGTCACATTGTTTGCAAATATTTTTCCCATTCTGTAGGTTGTCTTTTTGTTTTGTTTATGGTTTCTTTTGCTGTGGAAAAGCTTGTAAGTTTGATAAGGTTCCACTTGTTTATTGAGAGGTATTTTCTTAATCATAGGTCTAATCTCTATAACAACCTAAACAGCTAGAATGTATTCCTATATGAATAATTGTATTTAATTTTGAAATTCACAGTGCCTACAGTTTGGAAGATTATACTCTTTACTTGGATTCTGGTTGTTTCCAATTTCCCTAGCTGCTCATTTTCTTTCTTTTTTTCTCTTTTAAAAAATTATTTATTTATTTATTTTTAGCTGTGTTGGGTCTTCGTTGCTGCACGCGGCTTTGTCTAGTTGCGGTGAGTGGGACTATTCTTCATTGCGGTGCGCGGGCTTCTCATTGCAGTGGCTTCTCTTGTTGCGGAGCATGGGCTCTAGGTGCGTGGGCTTCAGTAGTTGTGGCTCTCAGACTCAGTAGTTGTGGCTCCTGGGCTCTAGAGTGCACGCTCAGTAGTTGTGGGGCACGGGCTTAGTTGCTCCGTGGCATGTGGGATCTTCCCGGTCCAGGGCTTGAACCTGTGTCCCCTGCATTGGCAGGCAGATTCTTAACCACTGCACCACCAGGGAAGTCATTCCTTTCATTTTTATTGAAATATAGTCAACATACAGCTCTGTATAAGTTTAAGGTATAACGCATAATGTAATGACTTGACATAGTGCTGCTGGTTTTCAGTCTCCTTTTTTAGTTTCTTTTTATCTTGTGTGATCCCCCAAATTAGAGTACTTAAAGATCACTCCTTGGGCTTCCCTGGTGGCACAGTGGTTGAGAGTCCGCCTGCCGATGCAGGGGACACGGGTTTGTGCCCCGGTCCGGGAAGATCCCACATGCCGTGGAGCGGCTGGGCCCGTGCGCCATGGCCGCTGAGCCTGCGCGTCCGGAGCCTGTGCTCCACAACGGGAGAGGCCACAACAGTGAGAGGCACTCCTTGAACCTCTACTCTATACTCATTTCCTCTAATATATCCAATTTCAGGCTTTAAATAGCATCTATGTATCATCAGTTGACAACTTTCCTACCACAGGCCTCATTTCAGACTTTTATATCCAGCTGCCTATGCAGCATCCCCATTTGAATATCTACTATGCATTTCAAACTTAGTTCTGATCTCAAACTATACCCCCCACCCCCCATCTTTCTTTCACATTTTCCCTCATCTTAGTAAATAGCAACGCCATCCTTCCAGTTGCTCAGGCTAAAAACCTCAAAATTATTCCTTGAGCTCTATCCTCAGCAGTAGAATACCTTGTAGATATTCAACTATTTTCAAATGAATGAATGAGAGAATACTAAAATTCGGTTCAGGAAAAGCTGCTCAACCTCCTTAACCTAAGTATTTTTTTTCATCCCTTCCCACCTTCACTATTATAGGGCTGAATTATGTCCCCTAAAAATGTATATGTTGAAGTCCTACCCCTCAGTACTTCAGAATGTGAATGAATTTGGAGGTAGGGTCTTTAAGGAGGTAATCAAGTTCAAATGAGGTCATTAGGGTTGGCCCTAATCCAATATGACTGATGTTCTTATACAAAGAGAATTCGGACACAGATATCTTCAGAGGGGAAGACCATGTGAAGACACAGGGAGAAGAAAGCTACTTACAATTCAACAAGAAAGGCTCCAGAAGAAACCAACCCTGACAACACCTCAGACTTCTAGCTTCCAAAATTGTGAGAAAATAAATCTCTGTTATTTAAGCCACCTAGTCTATGATACTTCGTTAGGACAGCCAAACTAGTATACCAAAAAGAACAGTTCCATAAAAATCAGCTATACTCTTTTTCATATTCCAGTGTAGGAAAATAACACCTTTTATTGCCATGTTCTTTTTTCTTTCCTCCTTTGTTGTCTTACTCATATTTTCCCTGTGAATGGTATTGTCCTAAAAAGGCTTTGATAGATAGAAGGTGGACATGGGTAACTGAGCCTGGCTCTCCAGAACTGGGAGCTGAAAACATCAGCAGAGAAATGCAAAGCAGAATATTCTGTGAAAACAGTATGGACAAATTGCAGAATGTGGGAAATAGTGAGAGTGAGGAGCTTGTAAACATGTTATAAATCTTTGACTTTATAACTAATCCAAAGAAACTGATTAGTAGCTTGAAGAAGAGGATCTGAATAAACTATCAAAGTATGAACAAATATTTAGTGTATAAATAGTCACTATCCTTTTTTTTTAAAAGAAATATGTATTGAGTTCAGTTCAGAAATATGTATTGAGTTCAGTTGTTCTTTCTTCATTTAAATATTTATTTATTTATTTGGCTGCCTCAGGTCTTAGTAGTGACATGCTGGCTCTTCATTGTGGCGCGCAGGCTTCTCTCTAGTTGTGGCACGCAGGGTTCTCTCTAGTTGTGGCATGTGGGCGCGGGCTCAGTAGTTGCGGCATGTGGGCTAAGTTGCCCCGCGGAGTGTGGGATAATAGTTCCCCGACCAGGGATTGAACCCGTGTCCCCTGCATTGGAAGGCAGATTCTTAACCAGTGGACTACCAGGGAAGTCCTGTCACTATCCTTTTTTAAATTTATTTTTTATTGAAGTATAGTTGAGATACAGTGTGTTAGTTTCTGGTGTACAGAAAAGTGATTCAGTTATACATATATATTTTTTCATATTCTTTTCCATTATGGTTTATTACAGGATACTGAATATAGTTCCCTGTGTTGTACAGTAGGACCTTGTTGTTTATCCGTTCTCTATATAATAGTTTGCACCTGCTAATCCCAAACTCCCAATCCATCCCTCCCCTTCATCCCTTCCCCCTTGGCAACCACAAGTCTGTTCTCTATGTCTGTGAGTCTGTTTCTGTTTTGTAAATAAGTTCATTTGTGTCATATTTTAGATTCCACATATAAGTGCTATCATATGATATTTGTCTAATCAATCAACAAGTCCTATTTATTGTAACTCTAATTATTTTTGAAATTTATCCCTATTTTTCCATTCCTATTGCTACTCTTATCCCAGGCCACAATCATCTCCCACTATAATAACCTTGTAAGTAGTCTCTTCCTGCATTATGATCTCACCATTTTCCCCATCGCAGCTAGTGATCTTTCTTTTCTTAGGAAATATTTCAAGTTTACAAAGTAAGAAAAAAGCACAATATAACAAACACTCATGTACCCACCCTTAGCTTTGTCAAATTTTAGTGTTTTGTCTTATAATTTGCTTCAGATCTCTCAATGAAGTGAAATGTTAGAACTACAATTTGTGACTCTGCCTGATTCCATTCCTTTTCTTCCCTTTGCATTAGTCAGTATCCTGAATTTGATGTTTATTATTCCCTTGCTTTTGAAAAATATTTTACTACATATATGTATGTAAATGTATCGTATGTAAATCAATCCCTTATCATATATAAATTTTAAAATGGTTTTTATGGAAATGTCATACTATCCATATTTTTCCGGCAACATACTCTTTTTACCAAATATTTTTACATTGTTTTGAGATTTATCTTTTCGATACATAGAGCTCTGGTTCTCTTATTTTAACAGTATTGACTGTTTCATTTCTGAATTAGCCACAGTTGTCTATTCTCTATTGCTGGACATTTAACATGTTTCTCTTATATGTAAATTTTAGTAATTGCTCATCAGGTGACACCAAAAGTCTTGCTGGCATGTAATAAGAATTGCATTGAATTTATACATTAAAATGAAGAGAAAATATTAGTAATAGTAAGTCTTCCCATCCATAAGCACAATAGATCTTTCCAACTATTTGTCTCCTTTTATGTCTTTCTGTCTACTTATGTTCTTTATAAAGGTTTTATATATCTTGTGTTAGGTTTATTCCTAGGTGGTTTATACTTTTTGTTGTATATTCGTATCTTTTTGAAATTACTGTTTATTTGCTGGTATATAGGAATGTAATTAATTTTTAAAATATTGGACTTTTATCTAGCAACCCTGCTGAACCTGCATGTTAATTCTAATATTGGGTGGTAGAGTCTCTTGGTTCTATATAGAAAGTCATCTTGTGTGTACAAAAGGATAATTTTATTTCTTTCTTTCCAATCCTTATACCCATTATGGTTGGTTAACTGTCCTGCTGCTATGGCTTGACCCTTGAGTAAATATTGAATAGAAGCATAGATACTAGACATCTTTATCTTTTGGAGTTGAAAGGCATTGCTTACAATATTTCACCAATATAATAAGTATATGGGTTTTTAGAGGAGACCCTGTATCAAGTTAAGGAATTGATCTTCTATTTCTAGTTTTATTCATGCTCATGAGTGGAATTGGGTTTTAGTGAATGCTTTTCTGTAATTATAGAGGTGATTTTAAGGTGGGTTTTGGGGGGGAGGATTTTTAAAAATTAATTTTTATTGGAGTATAGTTGATTTACAATATTATGTTAGTTTCTGCTGTACAGCAAAGTAAATCTGTTACACATATATATCCACTCTTTTTTAGCTTCTTTTCCCATACAGGTAATTACAGAGTATTAAGTAGAGTTCCCTGTGCTATACAGTAGGTTCTTATTAGTTATCTGTTTTATATATAGTAGTGTGTATACATCAATCCCAGTCTCCCAATTTATCCCTCCCCCGACCCCATAACCTTACGTTTGTTTTCTACATCTGTGACTGCATTTCTGTTTTCTAAATAAGATCATTTGTACCATTTTTTTAGATTCCACATATAAACAATATCATATGATATTTGTCTTTCTTTGTCTGGCTTACTTCACTTAGTATGACAATCTCCAGATCCATCCATGTTGCTGTAAATGGCATTATTTCATTCTTTTCAAGGTGTTTTTAAAAAATCTGTTAATGTGGTGAATAATTGGATTTTCTAATAGTATATTATCCTTACATTCTTAAATAAACTCAGCTTGATTGTGATTTCTTTAAAAAAAATACATTGATGGATTTGGTTTGCTAATTTTTTCAGCTTTATTGTGATATAATTTATATATAATAAAATTCACGCATGTAATATATACAGTTTAAGTTTCAGCTAATGTATGTAGTTGTGTTAGCACCATTATCATCAAGATATAGAATATTTCCATCACCATAAAAAGATTTATCATGCCCCCTAATGTGCCCCTTTGTAGTCAGTTTCTTCCCATCAGTACCAGGGACTGATCTGCTTTTTGTCACTAATTTTGTCTTATCTAAAGTTTCTTGTAAATAGGATAATACAGTATGTAGTTTTGTTGTGTGCCTGGCATCTTTCACTTAGCCTAATGCTTCTGGTATTCACCCATGTTGTTGGATGGTAGTGTGTTCTTTTTTTTTTTTTTAAAGATTTATTTATTTTGGCGGTCCTGGGTCTTAGTTGCAGCTTGTGGGATCTTTTAGGTGCAGCATGCAGGCTTCTTAGTTGTGGCATGGGAACTCTTAATTGCGGCATGCATGTGGGATCTAGTTCTGATCCGGGATAGATCCCGGGCCCCCTGCATTGGGAGCGCAGATTCTTACCCACTGGACCACCAGGGAAGTCCTGGTATTGTGTTCCTTTTTGTTGATGTGTTACAATTTGTGTTTCTTTGATGACTAGCATGTTGAGCATCTTTTTATGTCCTTATCAGTCATTTGTATATCTTTTGGGAATTGTCCCTTTAAATCTTTCTGTGCATTCTTAAAATTGGGTTGTTTGTTATTATCAAGTTGTTAGAGTTACTTATATATTCTGGGTTATCTCTGTGTATGGTGTCAGATGGCACCCGTAGAAGATACAGAAAAGAGATGAATAAGGAGGAGATAAGCATAATCACGAAGCCAGTGATCCTTCACAGGTATGCTGGTCATCTTTGAGGTTCTCCTTTTAGGTCTGTCTGATTTTTGGAAGAACATCAGGTAACTAGCCTCCTATTTGCAGCTCCTTAACTCTGACTTCATGTTGTTAGTGTTCTGTCTTTAAATAATTTTTTTCTGTTTTAAAGTAATTTCCATATGTTATTTTCTTTCAAGGTCAATAAGTAGAAGTCTCTTTATAACCAGTCTTAAGAAAACAAAAACATTATTCAGATGAACCACTTCAGTGGATGTGGGTTAAAAAAAAGAAGTTTTATAGGCATAGAAAAAAAAGTAAACTAAGAATTAGATGGTTGAATTTTTGCAGTTTTTTAATCAACCATAGCAGAGGTTGGTTAACTATGGCCCACTGCCAATTTTTGCATATAAAGTTTTATTGGAACACAGCCCAGTTCTTTGTGTATTGTCTACTCTACCACCACAGCAGAGTGAAATAGTTGTGACAGAGACCATATGGCCCAAAATGCCAAAAATATTTACTATCTTGCCCTTTGCAGAAAAAGTTTGCTGATCCCTGAGCTGTAGGAATGTATTAAATTAATTTTCCAGTGTAGCGGCCTGAACCAAGATGGTGGAGTAGAAGCATGTGCTCTCACTCCCTCTCGCGAGAACACCAGAATCACAACTAGCTGCTGGACAATCATCGACAGGAAGACACTGGAACTCACCAAGAAAGATACCCCACATCCAAAGACAAAGGAGAAGCCACAGTGAGATGGTAGAAGGGGCACAATCACAGTAAAATCAAATCCCACAACTGCTGGGTGGGTGACTCACAGACTGGAAAACACTTATACCACAGAAGTCCACCCACTGGAGTGAAGGTTCTGAGCCCCACGTCAGGCTTCCCAACCTGGGGGTCTGGCAACGGGAGGAGGAATTCCTAGAGAATCAGACTTTGCAGGCTAGTGGGATTTGATTGCAGGACTTTGACAGGACTGGGGGAAACAGAGACTCCACTCTTGGAGGGCACACACAAAGTAATGTGCACATCGGGACCCAGGGGAAGGAGCTGTGACCCCGGGGGAGACTGAACCAGACCTACCTGCTAGTGTTAGAGGGTCTCCTGCAGAGGCAGGGGGTGGCTGTGGCTCACCATGGGGACAAGGACACTGGCAGCAGAAGTTCTGGGAAGTACTCCTTGGTGTGAGCCCTCCCAGAGTCTGCCATTAACCTCACCAAAGAGCCCAGGTAGGGCTTCCATGGTGGCGCAGTGGTTGAGGGTCTGCCTGCCAATGCAGGGGACACGGGTTCGAGCCCTGGTCTGGGAAGATCCCACATGCCATGGAGCGGGTGGGCCTGTGGGCCACAACTACTGAGCCTATGCGTCTGCAGCCTGTGCTCCGCAACAAGAGAGGCCGCGATAGTGAGAGACCTGTGCACCGCGATGAAGAGTGGGCCCCGCTTGCCTCAAGTAGAGAAAGCCCTCGCACAGAAACGAAGACACAACACAGCCAAAAATTAAATAAATAAATAAACAATAAAATTTAAAAAAAAAAAAAAAGACCCCAGGTAGGCTCCAGTGTTGAGTTGCCTCAGGCCAAACAACCAACAGGAAGGTAACCCAACCCCACCCATCAGCAGTCAAGAGGATTAAAGTTTTACTGAGCTCTGCGCACCAGAGCAACAGTCAGCTCTACCCACCACCATTCCCTCCCATCAGGAAACTTGCACAAGCCTCTTAGATAGCCTCATCCACGAGAGGGCAGACAGCAGAAGCAAGAAGAACTGCAATCCTACAACCTGTGGAACAAAAACCACTTTCACAGAAAGATAGACAAGATGAAAAGGCAGAGGGCTATGTACCAGATGAAGGAACAAGATAACACCCCAGAAAAACAACTAAATGAAGTGGAGATAGGCAACGTTCCAGGAAAAGAATTCAGAAGAATGATAGTGAAGATGATCCAGGACCTCGGAAAAAGAATGGAGGCAAAGATCGAGAAGATGCAAGAAATGTTTAACAAAGTCCTAGAAGAAATAAAGAACAAACAAACAGAGATGAACAATACAATAACTAAAATGAAAACTACACTAGAAGGAATCAATAGCAGAATAACTGAGGCAGAAGAACAGATAAGTGACCTGGATGACAGAATGGTGGAATTCACTGCTGTGGAACAGAATAAAGAAAACAGAATGAAAAGAAATGAAGACAACCTAAGAGACCTCTGGGACAACATTAAACGCAACAACATTCGCATTATAGGGGTCCCAGAAGGAGAAGAGAGAGAGAAAGGACCAGAGAAAATATTTGAAGAGATTATAGTCGAAAACTTCCCTAACATGGGAAAGGAAATAGCCACCCAAGTCCAGGAAGCGCAGAGAGTACCATACAGGATAAACCCAAGGAGAAACACGCCGAGACACATAGTAATCAAATTGGCAAAAATTAAAGACAAAGAAAAATTACTGAAAAATGACAAATAAGGGAAAAACGACAAATAACAAATACAAGGGAACTCCCATAAGGGTAACAGCTGATTTCTCAGCAGAAACTCTACAAGCCAGAAGGGAGTGGCATGATATCTTAAAGTGATGAAAGGGAAGAACCTACAACCAAGAGTACTGTACCTGGCAAGGATCTCATTCAGATTCGATGGAGAAATCAAAAGCTTTACAGACAAGCATAAGCTAAGAGAATTCAGCACCACCAAACCAGCTCTACAACAAATGCTAAAGGAACTTCTCTAAGTGGGAAACACAAGAGAAGAAAAGGACCTACAAAAACAAACGCAAAACAATTAAGAAAATGTTCATAGGTACATACATATCGATAATTACCTTAAACATGAATGGATTAAATGCTCCAAATAAAAAACACAGGCTTGCTGAATGGACACAAAAACAAGACCCATATATATGCTGTCTACAAGAGACCCACTTTCAGACCTAGGGACACAAACACACTGAAAGTGAGGGGATGGAAAAAGATATTCCATGCAAATGGAAATCAAAAGAAAGCTGGAGTAGCAATACTCATATCAGATAAAATAGACTTTAAAATAAAGAATGTTACAAGAGACAAGGAAGGACACTACATAATGATCAAGGGACCAATCCAAGAAGAAGATATAACAATTATAAATATATATGCACCCACATAGGAGCACCTCAATACATAAGGCAACTGCTAACAGCTATAAAAGAGGAAATCGACAGTAACACAGTAATGGGGATTTTAACACTTCACTTACACCAATGGACAGATCATCCAAAATGAAAATAAATAAGAAAACAAAAGTTTTAAATGACACAATAGACCAGATAGATTTAATTGATATTTATAGGACATTCCATCCAAAAACAGCAGATTACACTTTCTTCTCAAGTGCACACGGAACGTTCTCCAGGTTACATCACATATTGGGTCACAAATCAAGCCTCAGTAAATTTAAGAAAATTGAAATCATATCCAGCATCTTTTCTGACCACAATGCTATGAGAGTAGAAATGAATTACAGGTAAAAAAACGTAAAAAACACAAACACACAGAGGCTAAACAATCTGTTCTAAATACCCAAGAGATCACTGAAGAAATCAAAGAGGAAATCAAAAAATACCTAGAGACAAATGACAATGAAAACACGATGATCCAAAACCTATGGGATGCAGCAAAAGCAGTTCTAAGAGGGAAGTTTATAACTATACAAGCCTACCTCAAGAAACAAGAAAAATCTCAAATAAACAATCTAACCTTGCACCTAAAGGAACTAGAGGAAGAAGAACAAACAAAACCCAAAGTTAGCAGAAGTAAAGAAATCATAAAGATCAGAGCAGAAATAAATGAAATAGAAACAAAGAAAACAATAGCAAAGAGCAATAAAACTAAAAGCTGGTTCTTTCAGAAGATACATTGACCAACCATTAGCCTGACTCATCAAGAAAAAGGGGGAGAGGACTCTAATCAATAAAATTAGAAATGAAAAAGGAGCAGTTACAACAGACACCGCAGGAATACAAAGCATCCTAAGAGACTACTACAAGCAACTCTATGCCAATAAAATGGACAACCTGGAAGAAATGGACAAATTCTTAGAAAGGTATAACCTTCCAAGACTGAACCAGGAAGAAACAGAAAATATGAACAGACCAATCACAAGTAGTGAAATTGAAACTGTGATTAAAAATCTTCCAAGAAACAAAAGTCCAGGACCAGATGGCTTCACATGTGAATTGTATCAAACATTTAGAGAAGAGCTAACACTCATCCTTCTCAAACTCCTCCAAAAAATTGCAGAGGAAGGAACACTCCCAAACTCATTGAGGCCACCATCACCCTGATACCAAAATCAGACAAAGATACTACAAAAAAAGAAAATTACAGACCAATATCACTGATAAATATAGATGCAAAAATTCTCAACAAAATACTAGCAAACAGAATCCAACAACACATTAAAAGGATCATACACCATGATCAAGTGGGATTTATCCCAGGTATACCAGGATTCTTCAATATATGCAAATCAATCAATGTGATACACCATATTAACAAATTGAAGAATAAAAACCATATGATCATCTCAATAGATGCAGAAAATGCTTTTGACAAAATTCAACACCCATTTATGATAAAAACTCTCTAGAAAGTGGGCATAGAGGGAACCTACCTCAACATAATAAAGGCCATATACAGGAAACCCACAGCAAACATCATTCTCAATTGTGAAAAACTGAAAGCATTTCCTCTAAGATCAGGAACAAGACAAAAATGTCCACTCTCACCACTATTATTCAACATAGTATTGGAAGTACTAGCCACGGCAATCAGAGAAGGAAAAAAAATAAAAGGAATACAAATTGGAAAAGAAGAAGTAAAACTGTCACTGTTTGCAGATGACATGATACTATACATAGAGAATCCTAAAGATGCCACCAGAAAACTACTAGAGCTAATCAATGAGTTTGGTGAAGTTGCAGGATAGAAAATTAATTCACAGAAATCTGTTGCATTCCTATATACTAATGATGAAAAATCTGAAAGAGAAATTAAGGAAACACTTCCATTTACTACTGCAACAAAAAGAATAAAATACCTAGGAATAAACCTACCTAGGGAGACAGAAGACCTGTATGCAGAAAACTATAAGACACTGATGAAAGAAATTAAAGATGATACGAACAGATGGAGAGATAGACCATGTTCTTGGATTAGAAGTATCAATACTGTGAAAATGACTATACTACATAAAGCAATCTACAGATTCAGTGTAATCCCTATCAAACTACCAATGGCTTTTTTTATGGGACTAGAACAAAAAATCTTAAAATTTGTATGGAGACACAAAAGTCCCTGAATAGCCAAAGCAGTCTTGAGGGAAAAAAACGCAGGTGGTGGAATCAGACTCCCTGGTTTCAGACTATACTACAATGATACAGTAGTCAAGACAATATGGTACTGGCACAGAAACATAGATCAATGGAACAAGATAGAAAGCCCAGAGATAAACCCACACACCTGTGGTCAACTAATCTATAATAAAGGAGGTAAGGATATACAATGGAGAAAAGACAGTCTCTTCAATAAGTGGTGCTGGGATAACTGGACAGCTACCTGTAAAAGAGTGAAATTAGAACACTCCCTAACACCATACCCAAAAATAAACTCAAAATGGATTAGAGACCTAAATGTAAGACCGGACACTATAAAAGTCTTAGAGGAAAACATAGGAAGAACACTCTTTGACATAAACCACAGCAAGATCTTTTTTGATCCACCTCCTAGAGTAATGGAAATAAAAACAAAATTAAACAAACGGGACCTAATGAAACTTCAAAGCTTTTGCACAGCAAAGGAAACCATAAACAAGGTGAAACGACAACCCGCAGAATGGGAGAAAATATTTGCAAACGAATGAATGGACAAAGGATTAATCTCCAAACTATATAAATAGCTCCTGCAGCTCAGTATTAAAAAAACAAACAACCCAATCCAAAAAGGGCAGAAGACCTCAGCCTCAATAGGCATTTCTCCAAAGAAGACATACAGATGGCCAAGAAGCACATGAAAAGCTGCTCAGCATCACTAATTAGTAGAGAAATGTAAATCAAAACTACAGTGAGGTATTACCTCACACCAGTTAGAATGGGCATCATCAGAAAATCTACAAACAGCAAATGCTGGAGAGGGTGTGGAGAAAAGGGAACCCTCTTGTACTGTTGGTGGGAATGTAAATTGATACAGCCACTATGGAGAACAGTATGGAGGTTCCTGAAAAAACTAAAAATAGAATTACCATATGATCCAGCAATCCCAGCACTGGGCATATACCCAGAGAAAACCATAATTCAAAAAGACGCATGCACCCGAATGTTCATTGCAGCACTATTTACAATAGCCAGGTCATGGAAGCAACCTAAATGCCCATCGACAGATGAATGGATAAATAAGTTGTGGTACATGTATACAGTGGAATATTACTCAGGAACGAAATTGGGTCATTTGTTGAAACCTGGATGGATCTGGAGACTGTCATACAGAGTGAAGTAAGTCAGAAAGAGAAAAACAAATATTGTATATAATCGCATATATGTGGAACCTAGAAAAATGGTACAGATGAACTGGTTTGCAGGACAGAAATTGAGACACAGATGTAGAGAATAAACGTATGGACACCAAAGGGAGAATGCCACGGGGGGGTTATGGTGGTGGTGTGATCAACTGGGCGATTGGGATTGACATGTACACACTGGTGTGTATAAAATTGCTGACTAATAAGAACCTGCTGTATATTAAAAAAATTCCAATGTATTTATCAATGTGGAATGGGAAAATTTGTTTTTTCAATCCCTATTGTAGTATATGGTAAAGCATTATTTTTGTTTTAGTTGGGCTATGTCTTCAAGGTCCCTTGTGAAATATTTTCTGTTAATATCTTTTCTTGAGTCCTTATGCCTCAGTTTTTGTTGAATAATAAATTATGTGCCATTGTAAACAATTATTCCTGGCCATCTCCGCATATGAAGGCTGGATGTTGTTAGAAAGTTGGATGCATTGTCAGGTTTGTGGCAGAGCTACAAGGATGGGAAATGCTCATCCTTAAGCATGTCCTATGTCCATAATCAGTTTAACCAGACTTATAAGCCTGTAAGTGCAACAGTAGTTTTGCTCTGCTTTCCACTATCTTTAACAGATTAAAATAGTCATTTTTGGAAATGCTTCTTTTTTTTTTTTTGGAAATGCTTCTTATATGACAGTTACACATTTAGAACATTTACCTATTCTTGGCAGTGGTTAAAGAGAAATTGTGGTCAAGAAAATCTTTTTCCTGATTTTTCCCTTGGTTCTGATCCCAACTTTAGGGGCACCATTCAAACTATACCCTTCATGCTTTTTGTCATGTGCTGCCTGGAAAGCCCATGTAGCCTTCCCAGTAAACCACTTAATGGTCTGTAGAGACATCCCTGGCCTTCATGAGTAAGTCATGCTTCTACTTCTTTAATTTCTTAGTATTTTGTACACATTTAAATGTATCTGTCTTTGCTGTAACTCAGGGCCCTGTCTTCTTTATCTCTTTGCCAAAGTCTGGCACAGGTCAGTCAGTAGCATGGCATCTAGAGCACCTCAAAATTCAGCTACAAATGATTGGAAATAATCCAATTCATCAGTAGAGAATTGTTCAAATAAACTGTGGTACATCCCCACAATGGACTATCATGCATTTTTTTTATTAGTTTTTATTGGAGTATAGTTGATTTACAATGTTGTGTTAGTTTCTGCTGTACGGCAAAGTGAATCAGTTATACATATATCCACTCTTTCTTAGATTCTGTTCCCATATAGGTCATTACAGAGTACTGAGTAGAGTTCCCTGTGCTATACAGTAAGTTCTTATTAGTTCTCTATTTTATATATCGTACTGTGTATATGTCAATCCCAGTTTCCCAATTTATCCCTTACCTCCATCATGCATTTGTTAAAAAGAAAAAAAGGTTGTGGAATTAAGAATTTCAGGACATACTGTAAAATTATAAAACAAAAGAAACAAAAAACCAAGGAGTAGTATAGTTTGTGTGTGGTATGGATCAGTTGTCTGTTGCTATAAGAAACCATGCTAAAACTTAGTGGCCTAAAACAATAATTTTGGGGGTTTTTTGGGTTATGAATCTATGAGTCGGGAAGTTCTCCTGCTCTTGCTTTTGCTCATTGATTCATATGTCTGCAAGCAGTTAACTACAGATCAGACTCATTAGGTTAGGATCTTACATGTTTGGGATCAGCTGGCCTTAGCTGGTATAACTCATCTCTGCTCCATGTGGTCTCATCCTCCAGCAGACTAGTCTGGATTTGCTTTCATGGCAGGGTTAGCATTCTGAGACAGGTGTAGAACCAGCACTGTTACACTTCCATCACATTATATGGGCCAGAGCAAGTCAGGGAGCCTGGCCAGATTCAGGGGAATAAGATCCCATTTCCTGAGGCATTGCAAAAGGCATGGTGCCATTCTTAGGGATGCTTAGTTTAATGTAATTATGCTGTCTTTGTATAAATGGGGGTGGGATAAGAATTTATTTTTGCGTTTGCTCATTTGTACAGAGAAAGGATGGATGGATACACAAGAAACAGATTAAAATGGTTACATATGAGGTGGGGTATGTAGGTATAGAAGCAGGGAGTATTTCTTTTTATCTCATATATTGATTTTTGAACCATATAAATGTATACTTATAATACATACAAAAAAGAGAGTTATCTACTTAGTTAGCCTCTGCCCCCCAAAATAGTTCTCTTTAAACCATCACGATTATTTCTTAGTTAGGAATATGATTTGTTTTAAAGAAATGGTAATGGCTTTCTTGGACACCCTGTTTGGAATGATCAGCATTTCTGTACTGTGCATCTGAAAGGTCTATACTCAGCTTATTTTCCTCATAGATGATAATCAGGAGCACTTGACCATATCTTCTTCTACCCAGAGTTTAGCATAGATAAACATCTCAATGGCCAAATAAAATGATTCCTTCTAGTAGATTGTTCATCTGATTCAAGTAAACATGTAAGAGTGTCTACTGCGTTGTACCAGCCATTATTACGTATATTACATACATTTCCCTTCCCAATAACCCTGTGTTGTAAGTATTACCCTCAGAGACAGATGAAGAAAACCATAGTCACACAAGTAAGTGACAGAGCATCCTTCACATCAAGCTCACCTTCTTTCACCTAAACATCCTTCGCACTTGCAGCCCTGGGAGTTCCCCTTCTTTACAGTTGTTTGTGGGTAGCCCTTCCCCTCACATAATTGCATTTTTCTTCTCTCATTTTTATACTTCTTCTATTTATTGTTCCTTTGTCAACCTCAAAGTAATTTTTAAAGAACTGTAGTGGAAAAGCAGTTCATAATGATTTGTAAATGCCCTCATTTGTGGGCAGTTTATCATACAAGATTCTTCTCAAGTAGCACTTACCTAGGATGTTTGTTTGTGTTTAGTATTACTTTCTCTTAAAGCTACAGAATAATTCTTCTCTTTTGCTTCATGTTTGATTCTTCAAATTCCTGTGTGGAAAGAAAAATCACACTGCCGTTACACAGAAAACTTTATTATTTTGTTCTCTCTTTCATCAGTTTTCTATTTTTATGACATCCATAGCATCTTGCACAATGAAGGGGTAAAATAATTATCCAGACATATTTTTCCCTGTTTGTCCCTCTTCTTTAGCTCAGGTTGTTTGGCTTTACATTGTTAGGTGTTGAATCATGTGGTCGGTCATATTTCCGTATATATCCAAATATTTAAAATAACCAGAGCACAGTTACAGAGTGACTAAATTATCAGTTACTTTGAACCTTAGAATCTATGTTTAGGATCAAGTTGAACCTTTCTGATAAAACTAAGGGTTAATTTTCTAGGACTGAATACTTTGTCTCTTTGATTCAAGCAGTGGTGTTTATGGGCTGAAGTCACACTTAAGAAAAAAAAATTTCTTCTCTTTGAACTTTAAGCTTCTCTGGAATTGAAAAGAGCTCAAAATTTCATTGGTTCTTTCAAGGGATCCAGGTAGATGTTTTATAAAACCTAAGTTTTATAAAAATTCAGAAATGAAGTCACTTTAAACGTGATGGCATAAAGGAATGTATTGGCCACCAAGCAGAGGGTTAAAATGCCTGCTTTGGAGTGTACTCCTTATTTACCATCTGAGCAACTGCTGGATTTGTCAGTTTATAAACCAGGATAGAGCTCTCACATCATGAAGTACATTCTTGCCACCCAGCTTCCAACAAAAATATCATCTTACATTGTACTTGGTACTTTTGCAACTGTTGATTCTTGGATCATTCCATACAATATCTCTGAGGTCACATGGATTGTTGATAGTATACACATTTTCTTTGGGGAACAAATGTTAATGTTAACTTGCACATAGTCATAAGGCTAGTTAAGTGATAAAATCAGGACTTGACACTAGTCGTCATGTTTTCTAATCATCATTATTCTTTATTGAATACCTTCTTTATAACTATCACTAGCCTAGGCATTATCTCTAATACATCAAAATGAGGCCTGGAAAGGTGAAGTGATTAGATAAAATTCATACAGATTTTATCATTCAGTGATAAAATCGTCATTAGAATGGCGATTCACACCAAACCTCTCAGTCTCTGTACCCATACTTTTCCTACTAGACAAGGGTTGTTGCTTGAAACGTGAGGAATGATACTAGTGTTGAAGGTTTGTGAGTAGTGACGTGAATAAGAGATAGGTAGTTTTAACCTAATATAAACCGTACTCTGGAGTCTGGGTTTTCCCCAGTTTCTAAGCTTTCAGTTGGTATATAATTCAGTGTTCTGCAGTTGGGCTGCTCTTGACTTTTTCATTCTGCCAAGTGCTGACTGCTAAAACACATCTCACTGATAAGCCCTCCTCCGGCCTTTGGCACCCTTGCTGTAAAGGCAGGTGGTCTGAAGAAAGGCTCCCCCTAGGTTGTTGCACACTATACACAACACATAACAGGGCGAGACAACTGTTAGTTCCTTCCTTCTTTTCTCCCCCCGCCCTCCAGAAAGCTGGGCCCCAGATGGAAGAGCTGGAAACGTGTCAACTGTTCTCTGAAGGGCATTGAGAAAACACTGTCAAGAAGAAAAAGGCAAACGCAATACCTAATTAGTTCACTAATCAGACAGGATGACCATCCATTTTACAAAGAAAATGTCCTGGACAGAGATGAGAAGGGTTGGCAGAGTGTGCTCACATGGCTCTCAAAGACCTACACATTTTTGTCAGGGGATTTGTAACTTGGGGGCATTGCTACCCTGATTGACTTTATATATTCATTATATCTCTTCCCAAAATGTGACCACTGCAAACTAAGGCATAAAAGTAATATTTGGGGATGTTTTCCTCTTGAGAAAGTGCCCTTGAATGTGCCAAGATGTGCCTTGTTGCCAGTGTCATGAATCCTTTTATATGTATTGTGTTTATAACTATGATCTCAGTGAAGGAAAACTTTGATTTAACATTCTCATTTGAACCTTTGGTCTCCATTTCTTGTACTTTACATTGAATTCAGCAGTTATTGGAGAATAAACACAGGGTACTTAAAGGAAAAGTTTGGAATTACTGAGAGGAACATAGCTCAATTTAAAGGTGATTATGGTAGCCATGGCCCTATTATTAACGAAGTAGGTAACAAGTTCCCTTTAATGGGAAAAAATAAGTTTTTGAAGATATTAGAACATTACTCTTCATTATCAAGTCTTCTTCATATTAGCTCAGACCTAATTCTAACATCAAGTTTAATCTACCTAATCTGACTTTCTGGGATTTGTTGCCATCAAGTGTTATCAAACAGCTGCTTATTATGAATTGTCCTCGTAGATGAAGTAGCCTGTACTTAGCTTAGGGTCAGCTCTACTTTTCTTTTTTTTTGGACAATATACATCGTAAATCACATGCTTGGTATCAGAGATGTTGACTCCACTTCATTTTTCTTACTTAGAATAGTTGATATGTATAAATATGTATTTCACCATTCATAGTAATTTATATACAACTGACTGATTCTATTTCCATGGCATGCAGTTGATGCTTACTTGTCTGGACAGTCCCACATTAGCTTTTTTTTGCCACTACTACTTCAGTTAATTTGTAAGAAGTCAAGAAAGAATGCCGTTGAGATAAGCTGAATTTATAACCTGGTTTCTTCCTTTCTCAGCCACTATCCTCACTGTTAACTCTAATGTCACATCATCCCTTGACCTTGCTGCCTTGTCTTAGATTCCTAGGATTGCTGTAAAAGTACTATACACTGGGTGGCTTAAAACAACACTATTCTCTCACAGTTCAAGAGGTCAGAAATCCAAAATCAAGGTATCAGCAGGGTTGATTCCTTCTTGGCCTCAGAGGAAGAATCTATTCTATACCTGTCTCCTAGCTTCAGGTGTTTGCTGATAATCCTTGGCATTCCTTGGCTTGTAGATGGCAACATTCCAATCTCTGCCTCCATTGTCACATGCGTTCTCTCTGTGGGACTATGTCTGTCTTCACGTAGTAAACTTCCCTCTGTGTGTGTGTCTGTCTTTTCTCCTCTTCTTATAAGGACGTCATTCATACTGGATTTAGGAACTACCCAGATAATCCAGGGTGATCTCCTCCCCTCAAAATCCTTAACTTAATTATATCTGCAAGGACATTTTTTCCAAATAAGGAAACATTCACAGTTCAAGGAATTAAGAGGTAGACATATTTTGGGGGGGCACCATTCAGCCTATTATACTAAGAAAGCATCTTCTTCACTTCTCAGTCCTCTAGGTAAATATGTTGGTATTTCAGATTGTTGTGACTACTTTTCTTTTATAGAAAATTCTGATTTCCATTCCTTTTATTCTCTACAGTTGGTGCTGACAAAAGGGTGCCAGCAATGCCTGGATCGCCTGTGGAAGTGAAGATACAGTCAAGATCCTCACCTCCCACCATGCCACCCCTCCCACCAATAAATCCCGGAGGACCTAGGCCAGTGTCATTCACTCCTACAGCATGTGAGACCTCTTAATTACTTGGGTTTGTGGTTCACCGTGACATTTGGATCTAAATGAATGTCATTAAGCCTTCTATATATACTACTTAACATTTTTAAAATGGCTGTTAACACACACACATGTGTCTTGGTTGTTTCTTTTCTAAGTTGCTTTTTCCCTCTGAGAATAGTACATAGCTGATTTAGGTATTTGGAAATTTAGTAGTCTAAATATTTTGTTTTCATACTTTTTGGCTTGTAAGTATCTATTTTAATTTCTTTGGCTCTAAAATAATGAATTTAAATTATTATATTGATTAATAGGATTCAAAGTAAGTTTCATAAAATGAATGAACTATACTCCAGGACTGTCATGGTAAGGCTTTTTACAAAAAAAATTGATTATTTTATTAGTTTACTAGGGCTGCTGTAACAAAATACCAAAGACTAGGTGGCTTAAACAACAGGAATTAATTTTTTCACAGTTCTGGAGGTTAGAAGTCCAAGATCAAGATGTCAGCAGGTTTGGTTTCTTTGGAAGCCTCTTTCCTTGTCTTGCAGATAGCTAGCTGCCTTCTTGCTCTGTCCTCTCATAGCCTTTCCTTGTGCATGTGCATCCTTGGTGCTCCCTCCTCTTCTTATAAGTACAACAGTCATATTGGATTAGGACTTAGGCAGATGACCTCATTTAACCTTTAAGGGCCCTATCTCCAAATATAGTCACATTCTGAGGTACTGGGGGTCACAACTTCAACATAGGAGTTTGGGAGGGGGATACAATTTAGTCCATAACAAATATATTAGACAATAAATAAAAGTTGTTCAGCCTTGCTAGTCACCAAGGAAATGCAAACTAAAACCCAATGTAGTACTACATACACCCACAAGAATGTTCAGAATAAAAAAGAATATCAAGTTTTGGTGAGTATGTGTGGAGCAACTTGAACAATCGTACATTGTTTATGAGAAAAATTTTTGGTAGTATCTACTAAAGCTGAATTTCCCTAAACCTTGTAACTCCGCAAATTTAGTCCTAAAACCTCAATTTAAAAAAGAAGGTTTAATTATTTATTGCCCCAAAACATTTGAAATTGAGTAACTGGCAGCTGTAACAATTTGAGCCAAAGTTTATGAAATGAAGTTTGATACCCTTTTTTCTTAAATTGTATTTTTTATCTCAAAGTTAAACAGCCTTAGATAAAGATACTATCTTGAAGTGAAACAGATTTAAACCCAGGCTGTCATTCAGATTTCAAGATATAGACAGTTGGGGTGTGTGCGTGTGTGTGTGCGTGTGTGTGTTTGACCCCCGTATTTGACTATTTAGGGATGAATATGTTTTATTTCAGAAAATGTGATCATACACTTTCACTGAAATTGTAAAACAGCCCGTGTAAGTGTCAGGGTGGCGAAAAGCATAGCAATGTATTATTTTTACAGGTTGCTTCAAAAGAGGGCAGCTCTCCAATGGCAATGGACCTTTCTGTGAACACAAAGAAATGGTACACCATTGCAGCTGACTTTCTGTATTGCTGAGGTTGAGTGTTGAGCCTTCCTTTCCAGTAGCTCTAGCATCCTTCACTGGGAGACACAGTAGAGACACCCTCTTTTTCTCAGCCTGTTAACCTTTTATGCATTGAGCCATACACATACAGCATACACAGTTCATAACAGCTTAGCTAATTATGATATACACAGATGTGTGTTTAATCAAGAAGTAGACAGTCTTTCAAGGCAGTATAATACAGAAAGAAATAAGTATAATTTGGTAAGTAAAATAATGGAAGCATGTACATGGGCAGCACAGAACAAAGTTATTAAATCTAGTAGGAGCAGTGGAGTCTGTCAAATAATGCTTCTTAATACAGGTGATATGTTTTTAGACAAATAATGCTTCTTAATACAGGTGATATGTTTTTAGACTTAGTTTTACTTTCTTAAATTTTCAAGCCTGGATATGATTAAATGAAAAATCTATTGACACTTAGGCACTAGGTAATTTTATTTCATTCATCAGGGAAGAAGGAGCTTTGCCTCCAAGAACATAGCTCTAGAGTTGTGTTCCAAATTAAAACTACAAGAAATGACTGTTAAGAACAATGAGCAGGGACTTCCCTGGTGCTGTAGTGGTTAACAATCCACCTGCCAATGCAGGGGACACAGGTTCGATCCCTGGTCCTGGAAGATCCCACATGCCACAGAGCAACTAAGCCCGTGCGCCACAACTACTGAGCCCGTGCGCTTAGAGGCCGTGCCCTGCAACAAGAGAAGCCACCTCAGTGAGAAGCCTGCACACCACAACAAAGAGTAGCCCCAGCTTGCCGCAGCTAGAGAAAGCCCCACATGCAGCAACAAAGACCCAAGGCAGACAAAAATAAAAATAAATACATAAATTTATTAAAAAAAGGAAAAAGAACAGGCAAATAGGAAAACCGTAATTTATCACATGTATTATAATTTGAGCAGAAATATAGAATGGAAGTGTCCCATGTGGTATCTAGAAAATGCTATATTGAATGACCAAGAATTTGGCACTGTCAAGGCAGAGAAAAACTGATTTTAATGGACATGAATATTCTGAGTGGTCAAAGAGATATATATCTCATTGCAGGAACAGGTCATTAAACCTATAGCCTAGAAAAAAACATTTCTCACATTAACACAACTCTCTACTTTCTGATTATCTTGTTTAAATGCTATATATATATTTTTTAATATAAATTTATTTATTTAATTTATTTTTGGCCGCACTGGGTTTTTGTTGCTGCGTGTGGGCTTTCTCTAGTTGTGGCGGGCACGGGCTACTCTTAATTGCAGTGCGTGGGCTTCTCATTGCAGTGGCTTCTCTTATTGTGAAGCATGGGCTCTAGGTGCACGGGCTTCAGTAGCTGTGGCATGCAGGCTTAGTAGTTGTGGCTCGTGGGCTCTAGAGCACAGGCTCAGTAGTTGTGGCGCACAGGCTTAGTTGCTCTGTGGCATGTGGGATCTTCCCAGACCAGGGCTTAAACCCATGTCCCCCGCATTGGCAGGCGGATTCTTAACCACTGTGCCACCAAGGAAGCCTCCAGATGCTATATTTAAATTGACTGCTTAAATTCTTTGGGAACCTGAGGTTGGGAAGGAGGTGTCACATAAAAGATGGGCATGAGTGTCCAGTCATTGGAAATACATATTCTACCAGACTTCTCTCATGCAGCCTATTGCAAGAAGTCTTAAAAACTACCCATCCCTCCCCTTGGCACCTGTAGAATCTAGATGTCCCTTCTCTTTGCTCTTGTAGCACTCATACTCTTCTAACACTTTATGTTATTCTGTTACCATTTTTTACCTGGCAACCTGTCTCACTATAAAGCAACATTGCTGAGGGCTGAAAACATGTCTTGTGTACTCTTTTAACACGTGATTTACAAAATTTAAATGAAGGCAAATGCAAAAAAAGAAGAAATTAGCAGAGATCCTTATGTTTTGCACTTAAACCAAGTCTTTCTTTTAGTGAGCAACGGCATCAACCATTCTCCTCCCACCCTGAATGGTGCCCCATCACCACCACAGAGATTCAGCAATGGTCCTGCCTCTTCCACATCATCTGCACTAACAAATCAACAGTTGCCAGCCACTTGTGGTGCCCGGCAGCTCAGCAAGTTGAAACGTTTCCTCACCACTCTGCAACAGTTTGGCAATGACATCTCACCTGAGATTGGGGAGAAGGTGCGGACTCTTGTTCTAGCACTGGTGGTAAGTACATCACTGTCGACAGCTGCTTGAGTATATGGCTCAGAACTGAAGCCAGCAGAGAGGTTGTACATACTTCTCCTCATTCCCTAACTTGTAGCAGTGTGGCAGATTCTACAGTCTAGATTAGTTTAACTTGTATAATAATGTTGAATCACGGATTTCAGTTGTGGATAATGTTTATCAAAGAAACAAAAGCAAAATCTATAACGTTTTACCGTATTGTTTCTTTTCTTTTTTTTTTCTTTTTTTTTTTTTTTTTGCGGTACACGGGCCTCTCACTGTTGTGGCCTCTCCCGTTGTGGAGCACAGGTTCCGGACGTGCAGGCTCAGCGGCCATGGCTCACGGGGCCCAGCCGCTCTGCGGCATGTGGGATCCTCCCGGACCAGGGCACGAACCCGTGTCCCCTGCATCGGCAGGTGGACTCTCAACCACTGCGCCACCAGGGAAGCTCTACCGTATTGTTTCTTACGGTATCAATTTAATTCCGATAAACAACTTTAAATTTCTCTTAAAAGAGAGTTTCAAGAGGCCCACTGAGGTTCAACTAAGTTGTGTTCCTTAATATATTCAGTGCCTGGTGCATTGTTTCCAAACCAGAGAAAAAAGACAAATGGTTTAATTTTCAAGATAATAATTTGTGAAATTACAAGTTTTGTGGTCTAAATAAATAGTATCAAATGGATTACATTCTTCAGCTCCTCGTGCAAATACAATTTCTTTAGGATTTTCAAGGAACAAATTTTTTTTCCATACTGAGTGGCAAATCCATGATATAAGGTAGTGATCTTCTTACATTGACAGCTGGGAGAGGTTTGACTCTTAGTGTATATAAGGGATGAGCTTCCAGTTCTTAATGTTTGTAAATTGAATTCCTCAAGATTTACCTCAACTAAAAGCACACTGTGCTCCTGCATATTAACCTCTGTATGTGATAAAGATGAATCACAGTACTAAACTTTTACCAGGCAGTTCTCAAAGTGTAATTAGGGACCCCTAGGATTTCTCGAGACCCTTTTTGGAAGTCCAGGAGGTCAAAAACATTTTCATAATAATACTAAAACGTTACTTGCCTTTTGACTGTTATTCTCTCATGACTGTATTGTGGAATTTTCTAGAGGCTGCATGACATAGGATGTTGAAACAGGTTAAATGCAGAAGCAAATTAGGAGAATCCAGCTCTCTTTTATTAAGCTAGATAGCAGAGAGATTTGCAAAACTGTACAAACAGTGCCATTCTCCTTACTACATTTTTTTTTTTTTTTTTGTGATACGCGGGCCTCTCACTGTTGTGGCCTCTCCCGTTGCGGAGCACAGGCTCCGGACGCGCAGGCTCAGTGGCCATGGCTCACGGGCCCAGCCACTCTGCGGCATGTGGGATCCTCCCGGACCGGGGCATGAACCCATGTCCCCTGCATCGGCAGGCGGACTCTCAACCACTGCGCCACCAGGGAAGCCCTCCTTACTACATTTTTTAACCATTTTTAAAAATTGAAGGATAGTTAATTTACAACGTTGTGTTAGTTTCAGGTGTACAGCAAAGTGATTCAGTTATATTCTTTTTCAGATTCTTTTCCATTATAGGTTATTACAAGGTATTGAATATGGTTCCCTGTGCTATACAGCAGGTCCTTGTTATGTATCTATTTTATACATAGTAGTGTGTATCTGTTAATCTCAAATTCCTAATTTATTCCTTCCCCACTTTCCCTTTTGGTAAACATAGTTTGTTTTCTATGCCCGTGAGTCTATTTCTGTTTTGTAAACAAATTCATTTATATCATTTTTTTAGAGTCAACATTTAAGTGATAATTGGAATTCCCTGGCAGTCCAGTGGTTAGGACTCTGTGCTTTCACTGCTGTGGGCCATGGTTCAATCCCTGGTTGGGGAACTAAGATTCTGCAAGCTGCGCCACACAGCTAAAACAGAAAAAAATTTCAGTGATATTGTATGCTATTTGTCTTTCTCTGCCTGACTTACTTCACTTAGTATGATAATCTCTTTCTAGATCCATCCATGTTGTTGCAAATGGCATTATTTCATTCTTTTTTATGACTTAGTAATATTCCATTGTGTGTATATGCTGCATCTTCTTTATCTATTTATCTGTTGATAGACGTTTAGGTTGTTTCCATGTCTTGGCTATTGTAAATACTGCTGCTGTGAACATAGGGGTGCACGTATCTTTTCAAAATATAGCTTTGTCCAGATATATGCTCAGGAGCATATGACAACTCTATTCCCACCAACAGTGGGAATGTAAAAGAAAAAGGTTTCCTTTTTCTCCATACCCTCTCCAGCATTTATTATTTGGAGACTTCTTAATGATGGCCATTCTGACCAGCATGAGATGGCACCTCATTGTAATTTTGATTTGCATTTCTCTAGTAATTAGCAGTGTTGAGCATTTTTCCATGTGCCTGTTGGCCATCTGTATATCTTCTTTGGAGAAATGTCTATTTTGGTCTTCTGCCTATTTTTTTTTAATTGGGTTGTTTGTTTTTTTGATATTAAGCTATATGAGCTGTTTGTATATTTTGGAGATTAATCTCTTGTCAGTTGCATTGTTTGCAAGTATTTTCTCCCAGCCTGTAGATTGTCTTTTCATTTTGTATATGGATTCCTTTGCTGAGCAAAAGCTTTTAAGATTAAGTAGATCCCATTTGTTTATTTATTTTTTTATTTCCTTACTCTAGGAGATGGATCCAAAAATATATTGCTGTGATTTATGTCAAAGAGTGTTCTGCCTATGTTTTCCTCTAGGAGTTTTACAGTATCCAGTCTTATATTTAGGTCTTTAATCCATTTTGGGTTTATTTTTCTATATGGTGTTAGAGAATGTTCTAATTTCATTCTTTTACGTGTAGTTGTCCAGTTTTCCCAGCACCACTTATTGAAGAGACTGTTTTTTCTGCGTTGTATATTCTTGCCTCCTTTGTTGTAGATTAATTGACCATAAGTGCATGGGTTTATTTCTGGGCTTTCTGTCCTTTTCCATTGATCTGTGTGTCTGTTTTTGTGCCAGTACCATACTTTTTTGATTACTGTAGCTTTGTAGTATAGTCAAGTTAGGGAGTGTGATTCCTCCAGCAGTGTCTTTTCTCAAGATTATTTTGGCTATTTGGGATCTTTAGTGTTTCCACACAAATTAAAAATTTTTTTGTTCCAGTTCTGTGAAAAATGCCATTGGTGATTTGATAGGGATTGCATTGAATCTGTAGATTTCCTTGGGTAGTATGGTCATTTTAACAATATTCATTCTTCTAATCCAAAAACAAGGTATATCTTTGCATCAGTTTGTCATCTTCAGTTTCTATCATAGGTGTCTTGTAGTTTTGGGGTACAGGTATTTTCCCTCCTTAGGTACATTTATTCCTAGGTATTTTATTCTTTTTGATGTAGTGTTAAATGGGATTGTTTGCTTAATTTCTCTTTCTGATATTTTGTTGTTAGTGTATAGAAATGCAACAGATTTCTGTATATTAATTTTGTATCCTGCAACTTTATTGAATTCATTGATGAGCTCTAGTATTTTTCTGGTAGCATCCTTAGGATTTTCTGTATGTAGCATCATGTCGTCTGCAAACAGTGACAGTTTTACTTTTACTTTTCCAGATTGGATTCCTTTTATTTTTTTTTCTTCTCTGATTGCTGTGGCTGGGACTTCCAAAACTATGTTGAATAAAAATGGCAAGAGTGGAAATCCTTTTCTTGTTCCTGATCTTAGAGGAAATGCTTTCAGCTTTTCACCCTTGAGTATGCTGTTAGGTGTCGGTTTGTCATATGTGGCCTTTATTATGCTAAGTATGTTCTCTCTGTGCCCACTTTCTGAAGAGTTTTTATCATAAATGGGTGTTGAATTTTATCAGAAGCTTTTTCTGCATCTGTTGAGATGATCATATGGTTTTTATTCTTCAGTTTGTTAATGGGTGTATAACATTGATTAATTTGTGGTGACCATGGTGTATAATCCTTTTAATGTATTGTTGGATTCTGTTTGCTGGTATTTTGTTGAGGATTTTTGCATCTGTGTTCATCAGTGGTATTGGCCTGTAATTTTCTTTTTGTTTGTAATATCTTTATCAGGGTGATTGTGACCTCATAGAATGAGTTTGGAAGTGTTCCTCCCTCTGCCATTTTTTGGAATAGTTTCAGAAGGATAGGTATTAATGCTTCTTTAAATGTTTGGTATAATTCACCTGTGAAGCCATCTGGTCTTGGACTTTTGTTTGTTGGGAGTTTTTAAGTTGCTTATTTAATTTCTTTTTTTTTTAATTTTATTTATTTTTGGTTGTGTTGGGTCTTTGTTGCTGCGTGCGGGCTTTCTCTAGTTGTGGCAAGTGGGGGCTACTCTTTGTTGCAGTGCACAGACTTTTCATTGCGGTGGCTTCCCTTGTTGCGGAGCACGATCCCTAGAGCATGAGGGCTTCAGTAGTTGTGGCTCACAGGCTCTAGAGCACACACTCTGTGGTTGTGGCTCACTGGCTTGGTTGCTCTGCGGCATGTGGGATCTTACCGGACCAGGGATCGAGCTCATGTCCCCTGCATTGGCAGGCAGATTTTTAACCACTGCGCCACCGGGGAAACCCCAGGTTGCATATTTAATTTCATTACTGGCAATTGGCTGGTTCATATTTTCTGTTTCTTCCTGGTTCAGTCTTGGCAGGTTGTACATTTCTAAGAATTTGTCCATTTCTTCTAGGTTGTCCATTTTATTGGTATATAGCTGCTCCTAGTAGTCTCTTAAGATCCTTTGTGTTTCAGTGGTGTCAGTTGTAACTTCTCCTTTTCTGATTTTATTGATTTGGGCCCTCTCCCTTTTTTTTCTTGATGAGGCTGGCTAAAGGTTTATCAATTTTGTTTATCTTTTCGGAGAACCAGTTTTTAGTTTCATTGATGTTTTCTGTTTTGTTTTTCTTTTAGTCTCTACTTCATTTATTTCTGCTGTGATCTTTATGATTTCTTTCCTTCTACTAACTTTGGGTTTTGTTTGTTCTTCTCTAGTTGCTTTAGGTGTAAGTTTAGGTTGTTCATTTGAGATTTTTCATGTTTCCTGAGGTAAGCTAGTATCACTATAAACTTCCCTCTTAGAACTGCTTTTGCTGCGTCCCATGGGTTTTGGATTGTTGTGTTTTCATTTTCATTTGTCTCTAGGTATTTTTTTATTTCCTCTTTGATTTCTTCAGTGATCCATTGGTTGTTCAGTAGCATGTTGTTTAGCCTCCATGTGTTTGTGTTTTAAAAGAGGCTTGATATGATTTCAGGTTTCTTAAATTTACCAAGTCTTGCTTTCTTGCCCATCATGTGATCTGCCCTGGAGAATGTTCCATTTACACGTGCAAAAAATTTGTATCCTGCTGCTTTCAGATGGAATGCCCTGTAAATATCAATTAAGTCCATCTGGTCTAATGTGTCATTTAAGACCTGTGTTTCCTTACTGAGTTTCTGTCTGGATGATCTGTCCATTGATGTAAGTGGGGTATTAAAGTTCCCCACTATTATTGTGTTACCATCAGTTTCTCCTTTTATGTCTGTTAACATTTGCCATATAATTGAGGTGCTCCTATGTTGTGTGCATACGTATTTACAATTAATTGTTCTATCTTCTTCTTGGATTGATCCTTTGATCATTATGTTTGTTTGGTTGGTTTTTTTTGGCCACACTCCTTAGCTTGTGAGATCTTAGTTCCTTGACCAAGGATTGAACCCAGGCCCTCGGCAGTGAGAGCACGGAGTCCTAATTACTGGACCACTAGGGAATTTCCAGTCATAGCCTTTTTCTTTCTTTCTTTTTCTAAAAAATATTTATTTGTTTATTTTATTTATTTGGTTGCACTGGGTCTTAGTTGCAGCAGGCATGTTCCTTAGTTGTGGCTTGGTGGCTTCTTAGTTATGGCATGCAAACTCTTCATTGTGGCATGCATGTGGGATCTAGTTCCCTGACCAGGGATCGAACCCAGGCCTCCTGCATTGTGAGCGCGGAGTCTTCCACTGCAACACCAAGGAAGTCCCCACATTCTTTATTTTAAAGTCTCTTTTGTCTGATATGAGTATTGCTACTCCAACTTTCTTTTGATTTCCATTTGCATGGAATACCTCTTCCCATCTCCTCACTTTCAGTCTGTATTTGTCTCGAAATCTGAAGTGAGTCTCTTGTAGGCAGCATATATAGGTCCTGTTTTTGTATCCATTCAGCAGTCTGTCTTGTGGTTGGAGCATTTAGTCCATTTATATTTAGAGTAATTATTGATATGCGTGTACCTATTGTCATTTTGTTAATTGTTTTGGATTTGTTTTTGTAGGTCTTTTTTTCACCTTCTTTTGTCCTCTTCTGTGATTTGATGACTATCTTTAGTGTTGTGTTTGCATTCCTGTTTCTTTTTTGTATGTATATTTATTATAGATTTTGTATAGCAGCCTGTATATATGTTTTTGTATAGCAGGTTTTTGTATAGCAGGTTTTTGTATAGCAGCCTATATATATATATATATACATGCTTGTTTTAAGTTGCTGATCTCTTACTTTCAAATGGGTTTTAGATACCCTGCATTTGTACTCTGCTCCCCTCATGATTATTGTTTTTGATATTATATTTTACATCTAATTGTTCTGTGTGTTTCTTTTGTTTTTAAAAATTTATTTATTTTATTTATTTATTTTTGACTGCATTGGGTCTTTGTTACTGCGCGTGGACTTTCTCTAGTTGTGGTAAGCAGGGCTTACTCTTAGTTACAGTGCGCGGTCTCCTCATTGTGGTGGCTTCTCTTGTTGCGGAGCACAGGCTCTAGGCATGCGGCTTCATTAGTTGTGGCACACAGGCTCAGTAGTTGTTGCTTGCAGGCTCTAGAGCACAGGCTCAGTAGTTGTGGCGCGTGGGTTTAGTTGCTCTGCGGCATGTGGGATCTTCCGGACCAGGGCTTGAACCCATGTTCCGTGCATTGGCAGGCAGATTCTTAACTAATGTGCCACCAGGGAAGTCAGTTTTGTGTGTTTCTTTTTTTTTTTTTTTGGTACACGTGCCTCTCACTATTGTGGCCTCTCCCGCTGCAAAGCACAGGCTCCGGACACACAGGCCCAGCGGCCATGGCTCACGGGCCCAGCCGCTCCGCGGCATGTGGGATCTTCCCAGACCGGGGCATGAACCTGTGTCCCCTGCATCGGCAGGTGGACTCTCAACCACTGCGCCGCCAGGGAAGCCCCTTCTTTTGTCTTTTAACTACCTCCCCAGTAGCTTTGTATATGGATGATTCCCTACCTTTTTTGTATTTTTGCCTTTACCAGTAAGCTTTTCCATTTCATAATTTTCTTGTTTCTAATTGTGGCCTTTTCTTTTCTGCCTAGGGAAGTTCCCTTAGCATTTGTCATAAAGCTGGTTTAGGGTGCTGAATTCTTTTAGCTTTTGCTTGTCTGTTAAGCTTTTGATTTCTCCACCAAATCTGAATGAGAGCCTTGCTGGGTAGAGTATTCTTGGTTGTAGGTTTTTCTCTTTCATCACTTTAAGTGTATTGTGCCACTCCCTTCTGGTCTGCAGAGTTTCTGCTGAAAAAAATCAGCTGATAGCCTTATTAGGAGTTCCTTTGTGTGTTGTTGCTTTTCCCTTATTGCTTTTAATATTCTCTCTTTATCTTTAATTTTTGTCATTTCGATTACAGTGTGTTTTGGTGTGTTTCTCTGCAGGTTAGTCTTGTATGGCAGGGGTCCCCAACCCCTGGGCCATGGACCAGTAGCAGTCCGTGGCCTGTTAGGAGCTGGACCGCACAGCAGGATGTGAGTGGCAAGAGAGTGAGCTAAGCTTCATCTGCCACTCCCCATCGCTCGCATTAATGCCTGAACCATCCCATCCCCCACCCCGCCCCCTGTGGAAAAATTGTCTTCCATGAAACCAGTCCATGGTGCCAAAAAGGTTGGAGACTGCTGCTGTATGGGACTCTGTACCTCCTGGACTTGGGTGACTATTTCCTTTCCCAGGTTAGGGAAGTTTTCAGCTATTATCTCTTCACACATTTTCTCAGGCCCTTTCTCTCTTTTTCTACTCCTTCTGGGTCCCCTATAATGCAAACATTAGTGCGCTTGATGTTGTTCCAGAGGTCTCTTACACTGTCTTCATTTCTTTTCATTCTTTTTTCTTTTTGACGGCAGTGATTTCCACTACTCTGTGTTTCAGCTCACTGATCCATAATTCTGCCTCGTTTAGTCTACTGTTGATTCCTTCTAGTGTGTTTTTCATTTCTGTCATTATATTCTTCTGTTTGGTTGCTCTTTATATTTTCTAATTCTTTGTTAAAAACTGCTAGTTTATTGCTCTCTGCATATATTTTCCTCCCAAGTCCTGTGATCATCTTTATGATGATTACTCAACTCTTTCTTGGGTAGATTGCCTATCTCCACATCACTGGTTCTTCTTCTGGGGTTTTATCTTGTTCCTTTGTCTGAAACATTCTTCTGTCACCTCATTTTTTTAATGTTTATTTATTTGTCTGCACCAGGTCTTAGTTGCAGCACATGGGATCTTCAGTGCCATGTGCAGGATCTTTTACTTGCAGCAAGCATGCAGGATCTTTTTTTTTAGTTGCAGCATGCAGGGTCTTTAGTTGTGGCATGCAAACTCTCAGTTGCAGCATGTGGGATCTAGTTCCGTGACCAGGGATCGAACCCTGGCCCCCTGCATCCAGAGCGCAGAGTCTTAGCCACTGGACCACCAGGGAAGTCCCCGCCTCATTTTGTCTAAATTGCTATTTGTATTTTTATGTATGTGATAGGTTAGTTATGTTTCTCAGCCTTAGAGGAGTGGTCCTCTGTAGGAGATGTCCTATGTGTCCCAGCAATGCACTCCCCTCTCATCACCCAAGGGCCACAGGCCAGCTGGTCCCAGGGTAGTGTCTCGCCTGCGTTTGCAGAGTTGCAGCAAAAATCTGTATCCACCACAAGTGCTTGAAGTTATTGCCTTTTTGAAGAAAAACATACTTCTGGCAACAAATTGCATCACTTGTGGAATCTTGCTTAACTTCAATACCACAGCCAACGCCATGCTGCACCAAATCTGTATACTACATTTTTGAGATAACAGTTATTTTGAAATGAGTTAATAATAAATATTGTTTAAATTCTCAGTTTTAATTTCGGATATAATGATTATCAATAGATGTAACCCATATTAATTAGAGGGATTATGAGACTAAAATGTTTCTGAACTGCTGCTTTAAAAGATGATTCAGTATTGTACAGAGGAAACCACTTTCATACAAGGCAAAATGCAATAAATGACTTTTTCCTCATTTGAGATTCTATCCCTGTTGTTTTGTATAACTGTAGGTGGTTCATTGTCATTGCTGTATAATGTTTCATTGTAGGAATATACCACAGTTTATACTTTTTGATGGACATTTGAGTTGTTTATATTTTGAGGCAGCATCAGGGGTCCCCCAGTACCACCCCCATGTCTTGAGATTTGCTAGAATTGTCCAGACTTGGCATATAGTTGTGCTCAGAGCTAAGTTTTTTTTTGGGGGGGGGCTGCATCAGGTCTTAGTTGCAGCCCACAGGATCTTTGTTGAGGCATGCAGGATCTTTCGTTACAGCATGCAGGCTCTTCATTGTGGTGCACAGGCTTCTCTTTAGTTGTGGCATGCAGGTTTTCTCTTCTCTAGTTGTGGCGCGCAGCTTCCAGAGCACGTGAGCTCTGTAGTTCGTGGCACACGGGCTCTAGATGAGGCGCACGAGCTCAGTAGTTGTGGCACGCGGGCTTAGTTATCCTGCAGCATGTGGGATCTTAGTTCCCTGATGAGAGATCAAACCTGCGTCCCCTGTATTGCAAGGCAGATTCTTTACCACTGGACCACCAGGGAAGTCCCTAAGATTTAATACAGAGGCATAATAAAGGTACACAGCTGGGGCTTCCCTGGTGGCGCAGTGGTTGGGAGTCCGCCTGCCGATGCAGGGGACACGGGTTCGTGCCCCGATCCGGGAAGATCCCACATGCTGCGGAGCGGCTGGGCCCGTGAGCCATGGCCACTGAGCCTGCGCGTCCAGAGCCTGTGCTCCACAGTGGGAGAGGCCACAACAGTGAGAGGCCCGCGTACCGCAGGGGAAAAAAAAAAAAAGATACACCACTGGATCAAAACGGTGAGAAACACAGTTGGGATCCGGAGGAATCCATATATAGGCTTCCTTTTTCTCCTCTATGAACAGTCACACAGAGTTCACTCTTCCCCCAGCAGTGAAAATACAGCAACTTATGTGTGATGTTTCTGCCCAAGGAACCCCATTAAACCCTCAATGCCCAAGGTTTTTCCTGGGGTCTGGGCACATAGGCACTCTTGGCATAGCACCTATGAAACTCCAGACTCATAGAAGGAAAAGTGGTGTTTAGCATCAATCAGAGTTTGTTAAAACAGTACCCACATCCATTAGGGAAACTTTTTGTTTGTTTGGGGTGGGAGTGGGGTCCCTTTATTGGTCAAATTTTAGAGTATTATGGAAAAGTATTTCTGGCTCTAGACTAATAAAATTGGCCTTAAATGTCAAAATGAGTTTGAGCATAATTGGAAGCAAAGTAGCCATCAGAATGTTAATGCCAATTCCAGCAGCAAATTAAGTAGAGTCTGCTTAATTTCAAGAGTAGAAGAAAAAAATGACAGCTCATTTGCATGCGTGCATGCGCACACGCACGCGTGCGCACACACACACACACACAGAGAAAGTGAATTTTTTTCTAACTATGAAGGAATATGTAGATGTAGCCAATCATCTCTTTTAAATGGCTGTGCTTGGGTTAATGTTTCTTTTTTTTTTTCCAAATTTTTGAAATTGTGTCATCATGAGGAGGTGGTAAAATACATATAGCACAGAATTTACCATCGTAACCATTTTTAAGTGTACAATTCAGTGGTATTAAGTATATTCATTGTTGTGCAACTATCACCACCGTCTACCTTCAGAACACTTTTCATCTTTCAAAACTGTAACTCTGTGCCATTAAACAATAATTCCCCATTTCCTTCTTTCCCCAGCTTCTGTCAGCCACCATTCTACTTGACTACTCCAGTTACCTCCTATTAGTGAAATCACATAGTATTTGTCTTTTTGTAGCTGGCTCATTTCACTTAGTGTAATGTTGTCAAGGTTTATCCGTGTTGTAGCATGTGTTACAGTTTTTTACCTTGCAAGCAGGCTTTCCTAAGGTTAGCAGTTGTAGACCAGCTATATTAACTCTTTTCTGTACAGGGGCCATTACAAATAATGAACATTTTTATTTATGGTACATGTGTGTAAGCACTGCACTGAACAATGGAATTGTGATTTCATAGGGTATACATGTATATAAATTTAGTATATAAGGTCAAATGGTTTTCCCAAGTTTTATACCAATTTATAATCTCACATACTGAGATTTTCATTCAGATCAGCGTCTTAGTCCTTTTAGGCTCTTAGAATAGAATACCATAGACTAGGTAGTTTATAAACAACCAATATTCATCTCTCATAGTTTTGAAGGTTGCTAAGTCCAAGATCAAGGTGTCAGCAGATTCGGTGTCTCATGAGAGCCCACTTCCTGGTTCATAGATGGCCATCTTCTCACTGTTTCCTCACAGGGCAGAATGGGCAAGAGAGCTCCCTGGTGTCTTTTTTATAAGGGCACTAATGCCATTCACTAGGGCTCTGTCCTCATGACCTAGCCACCTCCAAAAGGCCTCACTTCCAAATATCAACACATTGGAAATGAGATTTCAAGATAGGAATTTTGAGGGCTTAGAAAAACATATAGTCTATAGCAATTGATATTGAAACTATAAATATATTTGGAGACAATACAAGGTGAGAAATGTTTGTTAAATTTGATATCCATTCATTGTTAAAAAACAAACAGCAAACCAATTATAGCAGGAACTTCCTTAATCTGATGACAGTTGTATGTATAAAACACACTTTAGCAAGCCTGTGCTAAGTGATGAAATTTCAAAAGCTTTCCCTCTGATATTAGGAACCAGATAGGATCTCTTTTCTCTTCACTGTAATCCTGAACATCATAGCCTAGCAAATAAGATATAAGGATTGGGGCTTCCCTGGTGGCGCAGTGGTTGAGAGTCTGCCTGCCGCTGCAGGGGACACGGGTCCGTGCCCCGGTCCAGGAAGAACCCACATGCCGCGGAGCGGCTAGGCCCGTGAGCCGTGGCCGCTGGGCCTGCGTGTCCGGAGCCTGTGCTCCGCAACGGGAGAGGCCACAACAGTGAGAGGCCCGCGTACTGCCAAAAAAAAAAAAAAAAAAAAAAAAAGATATAAGGATTGGAGGGACTTCCCTGGTGGTCCAGTGGATAAGACTCCATGCTTCCAATGCAGGGGGCCCAGGTTCAATCCCTCGTCAGGGAGCTAGATTCTGCGTGCATGCAGCAACTAAGAATTCACATTCTGCAACTAAGAGTCCACATGCTGCAACTAAGAACTCGCATGCCCAACTAAGAAGCCTGCGTGCTGCAACGAAGATCCCACGTGCCCCAGCTAAGACCCAGCACAGCCAAAATAAATAAATAATACATAAATAAATAAAATATTTTTTAAAATATATAAGGATTGGAGAAACATAAATAAAACTGCCATGGGCTTCCCTGGTGGCGCAGTGGTTGAGGGTCCGCCTGCTGATGCAGGGGACGCGGGTTCGTGCCCCGGTCCGGGAAGATCCCACATGCTGTGGAGTGGCTGGGCCCGTGAGCCATGGCCGCTGGGCCTGCGTGTCCGGAGCCTGTGCTCCGCAACGAGAGAGACCACAAAGGTGAGAGGCCCGCATACCGCAAAAAAAACTGCCATTATTCATAGATACAATGATTGCCTTATTTGTATTGCATTTGAGCTTACCGATCCATTATTTTTTCCTTTTCTTTCCTTTCCTTTCTTTTTCTTTTCTTTTCTTTTTCCTTTTTCTTTTTCTTTTTTTCTACCATCATGTTGAAAACATTGTCTAATTTGGAGGAGAATTAACACCTTTAGATTATTATATTTCTGTATCCGTGAAAGCCTTATTTGGTCTTTTTTGTTTTATAGATTTATTTTTATTTATTTATTTTGGCTGCTTTGGGTCTTCGTTGCTGTGCACGGGCTTTCTCTAGTTGTGGCTAGTGGGGGCTACTCTTCGTTTTGGTGCAAGGGCTTCTCATTGTGATGGCTTCTCTTGTTCGGAGCACTGGCAATAGGTGCTCAGGCTTCAGTATTTGTGGCATATGGGCTTTAGTAGTTGTGGCTCGCGGGCTCTAGAGTGCAGGCTCAGTAGTCATGGTGCATGGGCTTAGTTGCTCCGCAGCGTGTGGGATCTTCCTGGACCAGGGCTCGAACCCGTGTCCCCTGTGTTGGCAGGCGGATTCTTAACCACTGTGCCACCAGGGAAGCCCTTATTTGGTCTTGTATTTATGAAAGGAATCATTAAGATTTTGGTAGGCATATGTAAATGGAACAGTAATTCCATGTGGAGGAGACTTCGTTTGCAAAGTCAGAAAAGGCCACACAGGTAGCAAGAGTTTAGTTCACCTGTGTGCATTTGGTATTTCTGGTGTGTAAGAGAAGAGGTAAGGTGCTGGTGGTCTGTAACTGTACCAGGAAGCAAGCGTGGCAGTTTCCACTGCAAGGTAAAGGTAAATGTTTTGTACTCTGGCTACTTATTTGGAGAATACACATTCTGGAAGGTAGTTTTATACCTTAAACTAGACAGTTCCTTTGACCTACCAGTATCTCTCCTTGACATTCATCTTAAGATAAAATAATAAACAATGTGCACTAACATTATTTATAATGTCAAAAAAAATTGAACCACCTAAATGTTCTATAAAAGCCTGAGTAAATGACAGTACCTCAGTTTAATGGAATATGATGTAGTCATATCAAGTCTGGTTCAGAGGTATAACAGAAAGGTATACTTCTTATTCCTCCTGACAAATACAACAAAAAAACAATGGACGTTATGTATAAAACAAAAGTAAGAAGACTCTGAAAGATGGAGAGAAGGCGGCAGATTGGCTAGTGACCTTGAGACTCAAGTACACAGCAGTGAGTTCCCTTGGCTTTGTGCTGTCATCATATATCCTGGACTGTGGTCTGGAGAAGCCAGTATTATGGAAATACTAATGAGCACAGACCAAAAGCAAACAAACCAAAACCCACAAAAAAAAACCCACCTCCTTCTAGCCAAAGGACTAGGAAAGGAGCAACCAAACAAGATACAAAACTTTTGGACAAAAATCACTCTGTGGCAGTCAAACACCTCAGGAAAAAACCCACAATAATATACACCCTTCCCCCTCCCCTACAAGGCCTACTGGGGAGCCTGAGCTCCCACCTCTGCCCAGCAGTAGGGAACCCCTCTTTCCTTCTACAAATCAACAGAGGGTGAGTGGGGAGCCTGGGATTATACCCCACCTGAGAGCATCAAAGATTCTTCTCTTCCCAATGGCACACTATCAGAGGATGCCTCGAAAATAGAAGACGTAGATAAGATCTGGAGTCTTACAACATAGAACCCAAAACATCCAGGATACAGCAGAAAATCGCTTGTCATGCCAAGAACTGACCATCTCAAGTGGAATGAGAAAAGGTAACCAACAAACATCAGTTAAGATGACCCAGATGTTTGAAATATGTGACGAGTTTTGAAGCAGCCATCATAAAAATGCTTCAGTGAGCAGTTACCAACACAAATGAAGAAATACAAAGCCTCAGCAAGGAAATAGAAGATATAAAGAAGAACTAAATGGAAAGTTGAGAACTGACAATTATAATAATGAAATTAAAAACTCAGTGATGGGGACTTCCCTGGTGGCACAGTGGATAAGAATCTGCCTGCGAATGCAGGGGACACAGGCTCGAGCCCTGGTCCTGGAAGATCCCACATGCCACGGAGCAGCGAAGCCTGTGAGCCACACCTACTGAGCCTGTGCTCTAGAACCGGTGTGCCACAACCACTGAGCCCGCATGCCACAACTGCTGAGCCTGCGTGCCTGAAGCCTATGCTCTACAACAAGAGAAGCCACCGCAAGGAGAAGCCCGCGTGCCACAACAAAGAGTGACCCCCACTCACAATGACTAGAGAAAGCCCGCGCAGCAACAAAGACCCAATGCAGCCAAATAAATAAATAAAAAATTTTAAAAACCCAGAAAAACAACTCAGTGATGGACTCAACAATAGACTGTAGAGAACAGAGGAAAGAATCAGTGAACTTGAAGCTGGAACAATAGAAAACTACCCAGTCTATTTATTGGGAAGTCCACTACCCAATCTAAACAACATACAGAAAATAAGTAAAAAAACATGAACAGAACCTCAGGGATTTAAAAGAGTATAACAAAAGATCTGAGTCACAGTAGGAGGAGAGAAAGAATGTGGGGCTGAAATAATGCCTGAGAAGTTCCCAAATTTAACAAAAGATCCAAGCCTACAGATTCAAAAAGGCTGAGCAGACCTCAAAGAAGACATCCCATCCCAGGAATTCCCTTGTTGTCTAGTGGTTAGGACTCCGAGTTCTCACTGCTGAGGGCCCAGGTTCAATTCCTGGTCAGGGAACTGGAATCCCACAAGCCCTGTGGTGTGGCCAAAAAAAAAACAACAACAAAAAGACATCCCATCCCATCCCCAAAAAATCTTGAAAGCAACAGAGAAAGCATCAGTAACCATGGATGCCAGAAGGAAGTGGCATATTTGTCAAGTGCTGGGAGAAAAGATTGTCAACCCAGAATCTTGTATCTATCAAAACATATCCTTCTTGAATGAAGGGTAGAAGGATCAAAATATTTTCACATGAAGTAAAGCTAAGAGAATTTTTCTTCAGCAGTCCTACACTAAAATAATGGCTAGGGAATTCCCTGGCGGTCCAGTGCCACGCTGTCACTGCCAAGGGCCCAGGTTCAATCCCCGGTTGGGAAACTAAGATCCCACAAGCCACAGGGTGTGGCCAGAAAAAAAAAAAAAAAAAAGCTAAAAGAGCTTCTTGAAACAGAAAGGAACGATAAAAGAAGGAATCTTAAAATATCAGGATAGGTGAAGGAAAAATGGAAAGAGTAAAAATATAGGTAAATACAATAGACTTTACTTCTCTTGGGTTGTCTAAATTATGTTTGATGATTGAAGCAAAAATATAGGTAAATACAATGGACTTTACTTCTCTTGGGTTGTCTAAATTATGTTTGATGGTTGAAGCAAAAATTATAACCTTGTCTGTTATGGTTGTCAGTATATATGAAGGAAATATTTAAGACAATTATTATTATAAACCGGGGAGGATAAAGGTAGATAGGGTTTCTATACTTCTTGGTCTTGATTTCAGTGGTGATAACGTTAATGTACACATGCCATAAAATGGCATAGAACTATACACACGTATTACCGTGGTAGTTTCCTAGTTTTGATATTGCACTATAATTACATAAAATATAAACATTGGGGGAACCTTGGTGCAGGAAACAGAGGAACCTATCTGCTGTTTTTTGCAACTTCCTGTGATTATCGTTATTTCAAAATCTTAAAAGAGCCGCCACCTGGGCTGCTCCTGTAGCGATGGCTCCCTTTGTGACCTTGGTCCTGCTCGGGCTGCTCTCGCTGTCTGGCCTGAACACTGTCCATCGTCCTCCGAAGGCTCAGGTTTACTCACGACACCCCGCAGAGAATGGAAAACCAAATTACCTGAACTGCTATGTGTCTGGGTTCCATCCACCCCAGATTGATTTGCTGAAGAATGGGGAGAAGATGGAAATGGAGCAATCAGACCTGTCTTTCAGCAAGGACTGGTCTTTCTACCTTCTGGTCCACACTGCGTTCACTCCCAACGGAGTGGGTCAGTATAGCTGCCACATGAAACACGTTACTCTCAGAGAGCCCAAGATAGTTAAGTGGGATCGAGACCACTAACCAGCATCATGGAGGTTTGAAGATGCCTCATTTGGATTGGACTAATTCCAAATTCTGTTGTCTTGTTTTTTATTTTTTAATTTTCTTTTTTTTAAATTTATTTTGTTGAAGTGTAGTTGATTTATAATGTTGTGTTAACTTCTGCTGTGTAGCAAAGTGATTCAATTATTCTTGTCTTGCTTTTTAATGCTTATGTTTTTATGCTTTATGCATATAAATCAGAAGTTGTATTGATGTTACCGCAAATATCATCTTCTTTATAATTCTACCTAGGGCGCTACGTCTCCACGTTTGACCTGTCTTGGCAGGTAGCTGTAGTGGGGGTTCTGGCAACCTAGAGGTGGGGAAGACAGAATTTCAGGTTTAACATCAGCATCTCGGTCAAATCTGAATTTTTCAGTCTCTTCTGCATACAAAACTGGATAATAAGATAGTATGCATGTTTAGAGTAAACTTCCAATTTGTAATTTTTCTTAGAATTTTGGAAAATTTTTGAAAGATAATTTTCAGAATTATGGAAATTTATTACAGTGGATAAAACATTTTGCCATATAAAATTCATATTTACCTCTTACATCTGTTAGAGAGAGACTTGGTTGTGCCTATTTTGTTTGTTTCACTAATTAAAACAATGGTAAAACATTGTGTTCAGCTTCTCAAAGGAACAACAGCTGACTTCTCAATGTCAGTGGGATCCAGAACATAGCAGAAAGTAATCATGAATGTAGTAAAACAACTGCCTACCTAGAATTCCATACACAACAAAAATATCTTTTAAAAAATTACAGCAAAGTAAACATCATTAGATAAAAAGTCAGATTTCAGTTCCTTTTAGATCCTTACTAAAGGAGATTCTAAATGATGCACTTCAGGCAGAGAGAAGGCCTAAAATGTGAGAAGAAAGGAAGAGCAAAGGAAATGTATCAGTTCTGTGTAAAAAGAAATCAACCTAAATAAGCACATAAACTGAATATTTAATATCTAACTAGTAGAGGGCACAGGAGCTTATGGAGTGCTAGTGATGTTTTATTTCTTGACATGGATGGTGGTTACAAGAGATTTTGCTTTGTAATTTTTTGTTAAATGTACATATATTCTGCACATTTCAAAGGAATGTTATATTTCACATTAAAAATCATAAAATTAAAAAAAATCTTAAAAGATAAAAAAAATTTTAGTCTGGTGGCTTATCTATACCTATTGTCTTGTAAGATCTCTATAAGTGTTGCCCTTAGGATCCAGTGGACTAGATTCCCCTCATACTTTGCATTCTTACATTCTGTCTTCCTCAGAAGCATCTTTCTCAAGGCTGCACTTTCACTTCTTCAGTTGGCCCTTCTGTAAAGCCTTCCTTGTCCCCCTAAGTCTGCATGCCAGTAGTGTCCTGCACACATGTACTGTGATCATACTGTAATGAATGCCTTACTTTTCAGTTTTCCCACTAGACTATGAGGAAACAACTGTGCTCTTATTTATTAAGTAACTGAATGAGAGGGAAGGATAACAGAACAATGGCCTATCTTCCCTCTCGGATAGAGGATTGCCTGGCATCTATAGTATATATAGCCTTGAGTCCGTTTCTCTAACTTAAGTTAATCTTTTCCCTCCTTTGTCCATCCATAAGAAAACTTAGTCATTTCCTTCAGTCTTTCCACAGATTTAATCTGCTTGTGTTTACTGTTTGAGGCCTGATTGCATTATTTGTAGTAGGGAGTGAATAGCATTCTCTTACACTTAATTTTTATTCCCGATTGCCAGTAGAGTTGGTTGCATTGTATACCTGTCATTTACTTAAAACAAGCACTCAGCTAAGGTTTAAAAGAACATTTTTGGCATGAAATGTGGTAAACTGTACAAACATTTTCATTTAACATGGTTCAATTTGATACACTCTTCTTTCCCAAAGGGAAATATTTTAGTTTTTTCTCAATATTGTATGATACATTTGGAAAATCCAACATAATTTCACATCCAGAAATAACTACTGTTGTAATTGTCCTTCCAGATACTTAAAATACTGTATAAATGTATGTGTGTTATTTTCAAAAATAGATTGTTGGAATATACTGCCATGTTTCCTGGTTTTTCACTTAGTATATTATAGACACCTTTCTTCAATGCATACAAATCTGCCTCCTACCTTAAGCATTCTGATGTATGATGGTATTACAATTTTTAATGCAGTTTTGTGTTGAGGACCTATATGTTTTCCATTTCTTCTTGTTAAGAAACAATATTTTGCTGATGAATAATTTGTGTGGTACATGTTACATCTTTGAACACTTGATGATTTTATAAAAATAAATCCTAGAAGTCATCATTGTCCTTTCAGGCAAGCAAGAATTCAGATTGATGTTTTATTTTGTTTTGTTTTGAACTTACTATTTTGCTGTGTTTTAGGGAATTGAAGTAAAAATAAAAATATTTTGTGAACTTTGAAGAAAATATTTGTATTGGTACATTCCTCTTAGCAAAAGAGCTGAGAATCTTAGTTTAAAGAAAGACCTGAAAAAATACAGGGGAAGTGCTAATAACTTTCATGGGAATACTAAAATCTAACCAGTGGAAGTCTGCGCATTTGGAGGTGCTCTGATTTGCAAACAGACCACTGGAAGGTAGAAGGCATCTTTTTTTGTTGTTAACTTCCGATTTAGAAGATTTAGGGAACTGATGGTTAGGAGGTAGGCAGAACCAATGAAGAAATGAACTTCTGAAGACGTGAGGCTCTGAGTCATTAAGTTGATATCCTGGACTGATTTGGGAACTGTTCAGCTGGAAACACTGCAAGCTTGGTTACCTGTACCTGAGGTGACTTGTGATGAACCCCGCAATACAAGGAACCTGAGTGCCTCTCTTCACGAGAGGAAGGCAATGCCCTATTCTGCCCAGGCTGCTGAACATAGAAGGGAATTTGTTAGATTTGGGGTAGTAGAGAAGAAAATCAAGGAGGCTGAATTTCTTTCATAAAGGAAACAGAATTTGGTTAACCTTTGAGAGGGATTTGAGTTCATAATAGTGCTCTTGGAGTTATTCTTTTCCTTATTATTTCAAAGGGTTCAGCACTATCAGATTTATGTTAGATCACTGTCCAGTTTTAGAAGTTGAACAGTGCTATTTATCTTTTCAGAACTCAACAGTAACAATTGAAGAATTCCATTGCAAGCTCCAAGAGGCTACAAACTTTCCTCTTCGTCCTTTTGTTATTCCATTCCTCAAGGTAATTTTTATGAGATAACTACTGGAATGTAATTTATCTTCAACATTTCCTCAAGATCTGTTACTGATCCCTGTTCTATGATCTACATCAGGGCAGCTTGCCACATTTTATATCTGTATTATATTTGGGGCTGCTACAGAAGTGTGAGTGGTTTGCGAATAAGCTTTATGCTTGATGAGATGAGAGTTGCAAAAGCCTTGAGTCGTGGTCTGTATGCAAACACTGTTGGTGACACACAGAAGGAGCAGGTGGGGAGGCAGGGAACAGGAGTAGAGTGGGATGGAGGTACGCATGGCATGGAGGTTGGGCTCTTAGCAAAGGAAGTAACTGGACACAGTCTTTTGGTTGTGGCGGGGAGGGGGGGAAGAGTGTGTGTTACAGGAGGAGGCTCTCAAAACAGAGGCCTTTGTAAGTTAGGACTAACCCTTAGGACAGGAGCATGTGGGAAGGCAGTGTTTACTTCTCTCCTCCCCCCAGTTCATCTAGTTCTAATTACATCCTCTGGAATTAATGTCCCCTGGAACATAACTTTTGGGGACACTGTTTAAAATTATTATGCGTACCTGATAGGTGAGCCAGTGTTAAATTTATATATAATATGCTCCTTTAAAAAAAAACTTTTTATTTTGAAATAATTTCATGCTCACAAAAAAGTTTCAAGATGGTACAATAGAATTCAGATTCTCCAAATGTTGATATTTTATCGCATCTGCATTATTATTCTCTTTTCTTTCCATTTATTTTTTCCTCAGAAATGTTTCAGGGTAAGCTGCAGACATGATACATCTAAATACTGATACTTTAGTATAATTATCAAATCAAGAAATTAACATTGATATTTATAACACTATTATCTATAGACCTTATTCATATTTCACCAGATGTCCCACAAATGTCCTTTTTAACAAAATGTCTTTTTTTTTGGTCCTGTATCTAATTCAGGATCACATGTTGGATTACGTTGTCATATCTCTTCAGTCCATTTTAATCTGGAACAGCTTCTCAGTCTTTTATGATTTGGACAGTTTTGAAGAGTACAGAATAGTTATTTTATATCATATGTTTCAATTTGGATTTTTCTGATACTTCTTCATGATGAGAATGAGGTTATGCATTTTAGGCAGAAATAGCAGGTAGGTGGTATTACTGCATGCTATCAGGAGACATAGATGTTAATTTATCTCATAAATTGGTGATGTGGACTTTGATCAGTTGGTAAAGGTGGTGTCCACCATGCTTTCCCACTGTAAAGTTACTATTTTTCCCATTAAACAATTTTTAAAAACATGTAACATTATGACTCATACAGATTTTAAAAAGTGAACCTGTGTCATAGATTTTATTTAATTCATTATTAATGAGGGAATCTGTAAGGTGTTATAACCTGTTCAGGGGAGAAGCCAAAGAACAGACATTATAGGTCAGGATTATTGATAAGAATATGCAAACAAAAGTAAAATTAGCTTCTTCCGCAGTGGGCAAGGGAAGTCTCTAGAACCTCTATGCATGTAATTTTATGCATGTTCATAGACAACAAGTTTTTTGCTTTGCAACCGGTTATGTGTAACTTGCAGTCCTATAAAATAGGTCAAAGGCAATGAATGACTAGAGTCAGATAACAGTGTATTCTAGACCAGGCATAGTCTGGAAACTTGGGACCGGTATCCAGCCCACCACATTGTTTTGCAAAGCCCTGGAGATGAACATTTGTAATCGAATTGGTAATATGGAGCACTAACTTTGAACCCCAAATAAGCTAAAAATGTTATCCTCAATCCCTCCCTATCAAATGAATTCTATTCTTTTTATTAGTAGTAGACTATACAAAAAAAACTGAGCTCAACTTTTTTGTATTTTGACTTTTTAAAAAAATTTATTAATTTATTTATTTTTGGCTGCGTTGGGTCTTTGTTGCCACTCGTGGGCTTTCTCTGGTTTCAGCGAGCGGGGGCTACTCTTCGTTGTGGTGCGGGGGCTTCTCATTGCTGTGGCTTCTCTTGTTGCGGGGCACGGGCTCTAGGTGCGCGGGCTTCAGTAGTTGTGGCATGCGGGCTCAGTAGTTGTAGTTTGTGGGCTCTAGAGCACAGGCTCAGTAGTTGTGGCACACGGACTTAGTTGTTCCGCGGCATGTGGGATCTTCCCAGCCCAGGGCTTGAACCCGTGTCCCCTGTGTTGGCAGGCGGATTCTTAACCACTGTGCCACCAGGGAAGTCCCTGTATTTTGACTTTTGTCAGTATAGTATTTGTAGAAATTTGTTTTCTCTCTTTTATATGAGTACTCACATAATATCTTCAGTTTTGTCTTGACAAAATAAATATGCCCCTTTTACCTTCTTTTACTTTACCTTTATTTCCTAAGAAAATGTAAGGCATCAAAAAGGTGGGTCATCTTAGCTGAAGTACTGATTCTGGTTTTTTAAAACTTTTAAAATTAGAGCGTTATAGACACGCAGGAAAACGCATAGGTCTCAGTGCACAGCCTGTGTTGGGCTCTGTTCTGATGGCATTGACACCTTGGCCTCTCAGAGCAGTCTGTGGTGCCTTTTTCAGCCTTGAAACAGCTGTGTGTTCTATCTTGGTCTCTTTTCTGTGTATCAGAGCCAGTAGATAATTATTTCCCCCAAGACTCCAGAATCAGAGAGATTTGGGAAATTTGTGTTAATAGGAAATGATTAGCATATTTAAAAATTCATCAGAGGGCACATGTCACAAATGTAAAGACCTGACATGATTTTTTTTTCAATTAAGTTTTTACAGTTGCTACAAGATTGAGGTTATAGAACAGACTTAAAAGTGTTTTATATCATCAAATTCTCTATTCTTAACTTTTGTTATTTTGGAAAACAGCATGAGGTAGGTTGTTCTGGCAGCCTTTTGGCTAGCATTTGGGTTTTTGTCAATTTATTTCTGCTTTAAAACAGTCACTAATTATGGTGCCTGCTAAATTAACTGTTGGTAAAGGGATAACTACTTGCATGTATTAAACTCTCCTTTTACTTTTTCATCTCTTTCCCTTGGGATAAAGACTTACTATGGGTTCAGTCTGAGTTGTTTTTAAATTTGGGGGGAAATATAATAATTTTTTTAATAAAATAAATATGGGGAAAGTATATTTTAAATATGAAGGACTTAACAGTTAAGTTTAAAGATGCACAGGGTTTTTTGTATGATTTGTCCTGTTAGAGGTTTAAGTTTGAGGAGAAAGAAAAATAATCAGTACATAAATAATTATCCTTTTACAAAATAAGGAAACATGCTCAATGGAGCACCACAATAAGAAATATTAGATTCTGCCCATGGGTTACCTGTGTATACTCAGATCCTAGACTAGTCTAAGGTTTGTTGCCTTCATTTCCATCACTCCTGTTACTTTTTTCAAAACCCCATGTTCCAACTAAGCCAGAATAGTCACTGTTTCCGGAATTCCGTGGCAGCTGTAATAGAGAACAGGAAGGCAAGTTTGAGTAGTGCTATCAGAAATGGCTTAGATTCACAAGAGAGAAACCTGGACTTAAAATGATAAAGGAAAGACTGAATTCCTCCTACTCCCATGTAGGCATTACTAATTCGCTAACTAACTGAAGTCTTCAAAAATGTTTAAGTTTTTAAATAATTATGTTCAACAAAGCTTTATTGAGCTTTGACTCTGTGCTAGGCCTCAAAGGTAATGAAGCACAGTTTCTTCCTTAAGGGGATTTACATCTTGTGGGGACAAGAGACAAGTTAACAGTAATTCAAGTTCAGTGTAATGGATGTCACTTTATTCAGAGGGGGGCATATGAAAATTAGAATGACAAAGAGTGAAGGGCTTTTGTTTTGTGTCATCTTGTTTGTGAAAGCCTTTTGAGGTGCTGAGCCCTGTGTATAGGGCCCAACACTGGGAAAAACTGCCTTCCAGCCCCTGCCTCTTCTTTTCAAGGCGAACCTGCCTCTGCTGCAGCGAGAACTGCTGCACTGTGCTCGGGCCGCCAAGCAGACACCATCCCAGTACCTGGCTCAGCATGAACACCTTCTGCTCAACACAAGTATTGCATCCCCTGCTGACTCTTCTGAGCTGCTCATGGAGGTGCATGGAAATGGAAAGAGGCCCAGTCCAGAGAGGTGAGCAGAGAAGAGCTTTGTCGTCCTTGCTTTTCTGGAACCACTCTGAGCTTTCCCTTTACTTGTGAAAGAGAAAGAACTTGCTTACCGTGGTGATATGTAGGGATGGACTCTTAGTTTTGCTTTGTCCCAACATCAGGCAGCAATATGCTTCTCAACTCTTTAGGTGACTCTGTATACCCCCGCTGATAAATTCTACTTTTGAGCATTCTGTGGGTCCACTGCTCCAGAACCATGAGAAATATAATCTGTTCAAGACATTTTTTTCTGATACGTGAAGTCTTGTAAAAGTATAACAGTTAGTGAATCAGCTTTACTTTGAAGATTGAAATTATATCAATATAATTTATCCTCGAAATTTATGTATGAGTATACTGCTATTTTCTATGGTTTGTGAAGGAAGCAACATTTTAATAACAGTGGAAAATTTGTTACAATTGAAGCAAATGACTAAAAACCCTACCAATTCACAAGCATATTAATTATGTGAGCCTTTTTTCTCCCGTGTAGAGAATTGTTTCTTTCCAATACTGACTTCCACAGTAGCAAATTTGACCTTGAAACATTTCTAAATATAGTTGAACCCATAATCCTCCATAGTCCTATCACATAAGAAAATGCTGTCATCTTACTTTCTCCTTTGCTTCATGAGGTTGAGATGTTTCTGCTTGGTTATGGATAGATTTGACCTCTCTTTTCATGCTGGGATAAATCAGTAATTTCCATTATCTGCCTGCCCCCTGAAGACATTTCAGTTCATGCCTCATCTCAAACCTTTTCTTATCATCTTCCTGTTTGTGAAATTGCATAGCACAATACATAGCACAAAGTAGGTGCTCGGGCAATGTTTGCATGAACACTTGTGGACAGGCTCAGACATGTACTTCCCATTCTTCTACAGGCGGGAAGAGAGCAGTTTTGAAAGAGAGACAGTTCCTCCTGAGCCTCCTGCCAAGAGAGTGTGTACCATTAGCCCTGCTCCCCGGCACAGTCCTGCCCTTACTGTGCCCCTCATGAATCCTGGGGGCCAGTTCCATCCTACTCCTCCACCTCTTCAGCACTATACCTTAGAAGATATTGCAACTTCCCACCTATATCGTGAACCCAACAAGATGCTAGAACATCGAGAAGTTCGTGATAGACACCACAATCTTAGTAAGTGGCATAAGCAGCATGGTAATGATTTAAATTCAGATTGAATCCATGGGTTTCTTTCCTACTCAGTGATAAAGCAAAATACTATCATCATTGCTTTTTTCCACTGATAAGCTAAAACAGTATTATACATAAAAAAGAATGTTAGAGTTATAGTATTCTCATTTGAAATTGATCTCAACTCATACCTTGTTGCTATTATCATTATATGATAGAAGTAGGCTAAACATATTTTTGGAAATAAACAATGAAGCATTTAAGAATAAAGGGATATTACTTATTCTGATATGGTTCAGAAGAAAAATAGAGAATGACAAAGCGAAAGAGGTAAAAATATTCACGTTTAGGAAACCTGTGTGAAGGTTGTGTGAGAATTCTTTATTCTTGCAACATTTCTCTAAGTCTGAGTTTATTTCAGAATAAAATGTTTTTAAAATTAAGTAAGAAAGATGTAAAACATGTGGTCTTAAGAGGTGAAAGTGCAGAGACATTTAGGTTAGAGGTAAGGCATACCTAAATTTAAATCTTGGCTCTGCATTCTAACTAGCTGTGTGATCTTATGCAAGTTGCTTAGGCTCTCTGTGCCTCAGATTACACATATCTAAAATGGAGAAGGACTTCCCTGGTGGCACAGTGGTTGAGAATCCACCTGCCAATGCAGGGGACACGGGTTCGATCCCTGGGCTGGGAAGATCCCACATGCCGCAGAGCAACTAAGCCATGTGCCACAACTACTGAGCCTGCGCTTTAGAGCCCGCGAGCCACAACTACTGAGCCTGCATGCCACAGCTATTGAGCCCATGCACCGCAAGTACTGAAGCCTGTGCACCTAGAGCCCATGCTCCACAACAAGAGAAGCCACTGCGATGAGAAGTGTGTGCGCCACAACAAAGAGTAGTCTCTGCTCACCACAACTAGAGAAAGCCAGCACACAGAAATGAAGACCCAATGCAGCCAAAAAAAACCCCAAAAAATTTATAAAAAAAAATAAAATGGAGAGAACACCACCTGCTGTGCTGGGTAATTGTCACATTTGGACTGCCTGGCATATGCATCCTCAGCAACCATTAAATTTAAGGAAAAACAAAAAGGCCCCTAGCAGACCTCACCCGAGATCAGTTTTGAACAAAGCTCCTTGTCAAAAAACTCAAATAAGTTTACTGTAGAAGGTTCTTTGTAGTTTAACTGCTGAGATATGTCCGAGCAGAGAACCAAAGGGCTGCTAGTTTCCAGTATTGGCCCTGCATTTCCATTTGTGCGTTGCCCTGTGGAGTTGAAAGTTGCAAAACATTTGCCTGTCTCCTCTTCTGACTTAGACTCACTAGCATCTTTCAGAGGCTCGGACCACAGTAGGGCCCTGGCTTCATGCAGTAGTAGCTGAATGGTGTGGGCCACGACAGCAGTGGTGTTCTCAGCTGCCAACATTTACTGAGTCTTAAGTACTTAGATTGTGGTATATGTACATTATCTCTTTTAATCCTCACACATAGGATTCCATGGAGTTTATGCCTTTTTATACATGATGACAGAACTATGGCCAGAATCACATAGCTAGAAAGTGGCAGAGACAAGATTCTGACCCCAGTTCTCTGATGCTGAGAGCTTGGGTACATTCCCAGTATGCTATGATGGCTCCCTTAGCAGCTGTTCTGTATGGTTCTTATGTTAAAAATTCACCTTCCTGTTGATTTCTTCTATATTCATACACATTTTTTGCCAGTTGAATTCGTTACCTTCTAAGAGAGAAGTATGCTAAAAACTAGCTAGAACTGCATTTTGGTCAGATTTTCCTTGTATTTCTAACAATTTTAGAAAAAGGTTTTTTCATCTTGAAGTGTTCTACTTGAAAGACGTTTAATCCTCTACCTTGAAGGTTTATTTTACAGTCAATCATTTGTTTTCCAGGCTGGTTATAGATTCCTTAATTCTCCCCAGTCCTGTTTTGAAAATGTATGTCCTAGTACAGTAGTTCTTACCAAATCATTTCCCACCCCCAACTTTTAAACAAATAAACTGTAACACTCCCCCAATTTACTCTCCTAAAATGAAATTTATGGATACTATAGCCTACCTTAGTCCCATAATTTTAGGATCAATATTCTAAAGTATAATACATAAGAAAGTATTTTACAATGTATTAGTGCTCAGGCATGACTACACAGGAAGATATGATGAAATAAGCAGATGGTTGCACAAATACAGAATCACTATGAATACAACAGCTATAAATTCAGACTGATAACAGGTGTGTTACATTGACAGTTCAGATACTATGAGCAGTGTTGCCATGTGTGACAAGATTTTCAAAGTAGTGGATAATTCAGTATATCCTTGATTCACACAGTCATTGCATTCATGCAAATTTCAGTAATGTATATCAAAAAACATGCAAAAAATTATACTTTGGTTAATACTAAGTTGTTTCCAAGTGCTTGTACAGCACCAGCTCTGTTTGTGGTGGTTACGCACTTGCATTGTGCCACAACCTTGCCAACATTTAGTATGATTGACAATTTAATATTTTCCAATATATAGATGTGGAACCACGTTAGTGAAGATTTTATTTACCCTGTGTGACTACGTATACGTTTGAATGTCTTTTTATATGTTTATGGATCATCTGTACTTTTTTGTCAGGGGCATACCTATTTATTTATTTCTCTTACCTGTTTTTCTTTTGGGCTATTTGTCTTTCGTAATTGGTTTGTAGGAGTTCTTTAATACATTATGAGTAGTGATTTCTTGTTGGTTTTATGTCATTTTGTGGTTTTAGATCATTGTGAGTCATTGGCCTTAATAGTGTGCTCATAGTTGGTATGAATGTATGTGTATTTACTTGGTAGAATTCTGTTTACTGTATTCTTCCCTCTATCTTCAAATTTAATCTAATTTCTAATAGGTCTAAATGGAGGCTATCAAGATGAGTTGGTAGACCACCGTTTGACAGAAAGGGAATGGGCGGATGAATGGAAACATCTTGATCATGTAAGAATCTTACAGTGTATAGTTTTCCTAACTACTTGTTACTTTTAATTCTTAATGTTACTGAGAGTAAGAGTGTATATGCTTGAAGTGAACTAACCAGAGCTACAGTGTCTTTGCAATAAAAGCTGATTTATCTACTACTGCCCCAGCTAGAGAGCTAAGAGTAACTCCCACTTGAGGTCATAACCAAGTGAAGCCATGTAGTATAATGGTTAGAAACATAGGCTTATGAGTTTTAGGTCCCAGCTTTGCCACTTCTACCTCTGTGATGGGCAGGTTCTTTCACCATTTTTAGCCTTAAATTTTATATCTTAAAAAAAAAATAATGCTATATTATTTGAATTCATGGGGGGTTGTAATGATATGCAAGGTGCTTATCACAGGGCCTGGTATAATAAATGGAGTGTTAAATAAATGGAGCTTCTCCAAATACAAATGAGAATTAGTATACTGGCACAGAATGCAAACTCTGCCCCATTGGAAAAGAGAGTTTTCCCTCTCACTAAAAAAGGAAGAGAAGATGTAATACCTGCTTGAAATATACATAGAGTAGCTTTTCCTTCCTGAGTGATGTTGTCTCTGAATGTAATTCTCTGATTGCATTCTTATATAAATCTTCTGCTTTAGGCAGAGATATAATGTGTTTTCACCACACTCTTTATAAAGAACCATATTGTGATGAAACTGGCTGCTTCAACCATGAAGAATCCAAAAAGTATTATTTTGAAATCTTAAAAATTGTGTGTATATATTTAAAGAGAAATAATAAGAAAGGTTTTAAATATAAATTTGATATTGCTAAATCTGTAAGCTTCTTAAACCTTTATTCTTTATATTTTGTTTACCTGTCCTTGATTTTCAATGTTGATTGTATGAATGTCCTCATCCCATGACTCTGCCTGACTTCTTGCCTGGCTCAGGCCCTGAACTGCATTATGGAAATGGTAGAGAAAACAAGGCGCTCCATGGCAGTCCTGAGGCGCTGTCAGGAATCAGATCGTGAAGAACTCAACTACTGGAAAAGACGATACAATGAAAACACAGAGATGAGGAAAACAGGGAGTGAGTTGGTCTCCAGGCAGCACAGTCCTGGGAGCGCAGATTCTCTCAGCAATGGTAAGGGGAGAATCACTTCAGTTGACAAGGGAGGCTTTTTTTTTTTTTTTTTGCGGTACGCAGGCCTCTCACGTTGCGGAGCGCTCCGGACGCGCAGGCTCAGCGGCCCTGGCTCACGGGCCCAGCTGCTCCGCAGCATGTGGGATCTTCCCGGACTGGGGCACGAACCTGTGTCCCCTGCATCGGCAGGCAGACTCAACCACTGCGCCACCAGGGAAGCCCAAGGGAGGCTTTTTATATATCTTTTTTGTTGTTGTTATTTTTTATTTTTGAGACTTTTAATATTTTACTTTAAAAGGAAGATGGTACTATATTGTGGAAATTGAAAGACCTTGGTAATTATAAAAAATATGTCAAGGACTCAGTATTTGGCATGTTCAAGAAATACTGTCTTCCCCACATAGAATGAGAATGTCATTTTATTCCGTTTTCAACTCTGTACTGTATATAAGTGCTGAGTGATTATCAAAGAATGTTTGGATGTTAAATTCAGCCTGGCTGAATGTGCTTGGGGCTCTCATGTACATCACATTCATTCCTCACAGTAGCCCTAAAAAGCTTCACCTCAGCTTCCATCCCCTTTCCCCCATTCCCTATCTAGAAAATTACCATTTATTAACCTCTGCCTGGACCAAAAAATGAAAAGTTTTACTGTACCAAGCTGGATTGTGCCTTCCTGCCTTTTCCCACCCTGAAGCAGCAGAGATATGAACAATTGTTGAGCTCTCAATCCAGGATACATCCAGGACACCACAGCTATTCCCCCAAAAATGTTCCCTCACATTGACCTAGTAACTGAAAAGGCACCCTATCCAAAGGCATGGCTAAATGAGGGGCCATCTGTGATCAGATTCTTTCCCCACCCACCCACTTCAAGCTCCCAGTTTTCCCCAGGGAGAATGACTCCTCTTATGGCAAGCCTAGCATGTTCCACAGAAGACAGCCATTAGTCTCAAAAAGACTACCAAAAAAATTGAGGCAGAGACATTGGTAACTAAGGGATTCCTCTCCCCCACCCTACCCACAGAGGTGCCTCTTGAGCCAACCATAGATTAGCAACATTGTGTGGAATATCCAGCACAGCAGGACGTAAAATACTTGTAGTACAATTCTTTTAAAAGGAATCTCAAGCTAATTCTCAGGTATCTCTCACCATCTGAACCTTCACAAATACTCCCTGTCACAGCTCACAGAAACTTACCCGAAGTTCACCACCCAAATCACGAACCTTGCATCGAAGCTCTGCAAGTGAGAGGGTGTAGAGTGCAGCGTGAGCGTGGTCCTGAATCGACTCTTCTCCAACCAGGACTACAGGTCTTGCTGGTGTTGTTTAGAAACATTGCTTTGCATTGAGGGTTTAGCTAGGGTGACTATGGCTATCGTCCTGTCATAACTATTACCAGCACCTCTCTTACTCTCGAAAATGAGGACAATTGGGATGATAAATTATATTGTTACTACAGGTTTACCTCTTCATGGATTCTAGGGTTTCCTCCTCTCAGGTTTCTCAGGGCACTGTCAATGTGTCTGACTTAGTATCTTTCAGTGTCTTTATTTATGCATATTATACATATTTAGTATTTTTATTTCGTTGTTTATTTCTCTTTTAGTACATTTGTTGCATGCATTGTAGAAGGAAATCATAATATCCTAAACAAGTGAGCTACTCAGTGTGGACCAAAACCACTCCAAAAACTACTTGTGTTTTTGTTTGTTTTTCCTTGCATTACGCGGGCCTCTCACTGTTGTGGCCTCTCCCGTTGCGGAGCACAGGCTCCGGACACGCAGGCTCAGCGGCCATGGCTCACGGGCCTAGCCGCTCCGCGGCATGTGGGATCTTCCCGGACCGGGGCATGAATCCGTGTCCCCTGCATCAGCAGGCGGACTCTTAACCACTGCACCACCAGGGAAGCCCTCCATTTATAGTTATTATAAAATATTGGCTGTATTCCCTGTGTTGGATAATACATCCTTGTAGTTTATTTACTTTATACATAATAGTTTGTACTTTTTAATCCCCTACTCCTATTTTGCCCCTCCCCGCCTTCCCTATCCCTACTGGTAACCATTAGTTTGTTCTTTATATCTGTGAGTCTGTTTCTTTTTGGTTATATTGACTAGTTTGTTTTATTTTTTAGATTCCACATATAAGTGATAACATACAGCATTTGTCTTTCTTTGTCTGACTTATTTCACTAAGCACAGTACCATCCAGGTCCGTCCACATTGTTGCAAATGGCAAAATTTCATCCTTTTTTATGGTTGAGTAGTATTCCTGTGTGTGTATGTACCACATCTTTATCCATTTGTATGTTGATGGACACTTAGTTTACTTCCATATCTTGGCTATTGTAAATACTGCTGCTATGAACATTGGGGTGCATGTATCTTTTCAATTTAGAGTATTTGTTTTCTTCAGATATATACCCAGGTGTAGAATAGCTGGATCATATGGTAGCTCTGTTTTTAGTTTATCGAGGAACTGCCATACTGTTTCCTACAATGTCTGCACCAATTTACATTCCCTTCAACAGTGTACGAGGGCTTCCTTTTCTCCACACCCTCACCAATGTTTGTTATTTACAGTCTTTTTGATGACAGCCATTCTGACAGGTTTGAGGTGATATTCTGGTTTTGGTTTGCATTTCTCTGATGATTAGCAATGTTGAGCATCTAAAAATTAAGTGTACTGTTTATAATCTGATTTTATTCCTTGTCAGAACATTTTTTCCAGTAAATGAATGTATATGTTTGAATCTTTCTACATGGTGAATGAGAGATCTGATAAGTTTTTCACAACAGTAAAACATGTCAATTATAGACAGCTTCTGACCCTATGTTGTTTCTCTCTCTTCTGTAGATTCTCAGCGGGAATTCAACAGTAGGCCAGGAACAGGATATGTACCTGTGGAGTTTTGGAAAAAAACTGGTATGTCTGTCTGCTTATAGGTCACATGTACTCACTAATTTATATGAGTGTAGAGCACATATTTGGGGGAAAGGTGGTTTTCTCACAACTTCCTCTTCAAAAGCTCTAGGCTCCTGCCTCTCCCCCTTCAGCTTGTCCCACCTTCTGGACTGCCTGTCATGTTACTTGCTGATTAAGAATTTGGAATGACTCCCTACAATCCATCCAAGTCCTTATCACCCCCTTCTACTGGGAGGTGTTAAGTAACCGACTCTTCCTTCCCTATTTATATGCCCTGTTTCTGGGTGTATAGCTTAATTCGTTTCTGCCTGTTCCCGTCACTGTGTTCTCACGCTCCCACATTTGATTTATTCTGCTCTTCCTTTCATCTTCACTGTCTTTAGCTGCATCACGACTGTTCTTGGTAGGTGTCATTTTCTACAAGAATAAGGGAGGGTAGGAACTGCTTGTTAAGACAGGGGATTACACTAATCTCATATCCCTAATATTACCTTATCCAATACTAGCCTTCTTTTCCTTCTTGCCTCCCTTTCTCAGTGAAATTTTTGTAGTCCAATATACAGTTTTTGGTTTTCTTCCTAAGATAAAATTTATTTCTACAAAAAAGTTAATACCAGTTGATATCAAGACCATAATATAAACAGATGGACAAAAGATAGGAACACACACCTCATGAGAAAAACAAATTAACCATATTGCAAAATGTTTATTCTCACTGACAATCAGGAAAGTACAAGGTAATGCAACCCTGACCAATTATCCCCCAAAGTCTTTAACACCTAATTACTGACAAAATTTTAGAGGACCCTGTTAATGACACTAAATAATTCATCAGAGATTTATATATGAAATTATTAAGTGTTACCAACCATGAACACATGGAAATTTTGAAATCATTTTTCACTGGCATGCTTTTGAATCTTAAAAGGGAATGATCCAGGGACTTCCTTCGTGGTCCAGTGGTTAAGTTAAGCTTCTGCTGCAGCGGGGGCACGGGTTTGATCCTGGGTTGGGGAACTAAGATCCTGCATGCCACACGGCACGGCCAAAAAAATAAAAATAAATTTAAAAAATAATAATAAAAGGGAATGATCCAGATTTAGGCATGCAAATTGTTAAAAAAGCAGCAGTATGTAAAAAGACACTGTTTTTAGTGTATTCTTGGAGCAAGGGAGAGGCAGCCCAGGAAATGCCCACATATCCATGAATGGTTATATGAATTTTATAGTGTGGCACCACAACAGAATATTATCTTACCATTAAAAATAATTTGGAAAACTACATAGCGCCTCGGAAAAATCTCTGCAGTTGGAAATGGGGATGTGTATATTATACTACCAAGAAGTAGAATTGTGGGAAACGAAGTTAGTAATTGTAAAGGTAGAGTGAAAAATTACCATGCGCAAGATCTCTTTGATAACTAGTGATTTTCTACTTGAGAGGTAACCTTTGGTTAACTATGGTTAAGAGCCTACCTTTGGCGTGGGCCAGCTAAATTTGAGTGCCTGTTCTGTGACAGTGCCATCTGTGACCTTAGATGACCTTCAGCAAGGTAGATTTCCAAACTGTGATTCTTACTGATTCATCTTTAAACTGAGAAGGTAAAATACACTTAGGAGCATTTCTATGTTGGCTCAATAAGAGACACTCAACAGCTACCTGGGAAATTAAAAGAGGTCTATGAAAGGTAGCTGTGGTGGGCCACAGTGGACCTGCGTGGACACCAAGAGTAAAGTAGTGGAGTCAGTGTCTGATCAGCTCAGCATCATCCTTGACCTTTAGGGTGAAAACTTGCTTTTCTTGGCTGGAGCGATATGATGGAAAGTTCTAGGATGGCAACACTGTGTCTAGACCTCTTTTGAGCCTAGGCCATGTGCAAGAGCCAAGCAGTAAGGGAGTTTCCTGAGGCTTCTGAGTTGTCCAGTTTTGTGGACTCAGAAGGGAGGTCATTCACACTGGGACTTAGGACTGAAGCTCAAATGCATAGCATATGTCATTTGGAGTGTACATCCTATGAAACCAAGCAGGGCAGTGGTGCTGGGAGGAACTGATCAGGAATCAAGTGGGGTGATGGCAACTGGACAGGGCTTTGGAGGCCCAGGGCACCTAGCAGCCCAGAACTGTATCTTCAGGCAACATTTCTCTACTGAGTTCAGTCTCACATACCTAACTGCCTCCTGGTCATTTGTACCTGGATGCACCTCAACATTCTCACTTGCCTTCACATCAGCATTTTGCTTACTGTCTGTTTCATTGCGTAGCAGTTCCATTCTTCGCCTTTACCTCCACCTCCAGACCCTTAGATGTACCAGCTCATTCTATCTCATCACCTTTTCTGTGCCACTTGCTTCTGCCTAAATTCAGAGTCTCTTTTTATCAGCCAGATTATTGCCCCAACCTCTCAGTTGGTATCTCTGTCTTCAGTCTTTTCTCCGTGCATAGAACCCTTTAGGGTTTCACATTTGCTTTAGAAGAAAGGGCAAATTCCTTAGCGGGGAATGCAAGACTTTCTAAAAATTCATTTCCACCTACCATCTCAACCAAGACACATATTCCTGATCCTCCTCTGCCACTTATAGAGCTGACCACTTTTCCCCTTGAAACTGTTGTCTCTTATACTGACATGTATCTTGGCACCTCAGCCACCTTTATACTTGATCACAGTTGTGAGAATATAGATACATCTTAGTCACCGAGGTCTCCCCAGCCCCTAGCATGAATGGACAAGTGAGGATAAGAATAAAAGTGAATGCTGTCATAAGTTCAACCCTGTGTATTTTTAGAAAAGTCGTCAGATTTCACCTCTGTCCCTTCTTAGAAATGATGTGGAGTGGGAGGGGAAAGATTTCTCGGCCAGTTGATTTTACTGTCACTTTCTTCTAGAAGAAGCTGTGAATAAGGTGAAAATTCAGGCCATGTCAGAAGTACAGAAAGCCGTTGCTGAGGCAGAGCAAAAAGCCTTTGAAGTGATTGCTACCGAGAGAGCTCGGATGGAGCAGACAATAGCGGATGTCAAACGGCAGGCCGCAGAGGACGCCTTTCTCGTCATAAATGAGCAAGAAGAGTCGACGGAGGTCAGAGCACTATTGGGCTGCGGGCTGGGGCTGGGGCGGCTGGAGTGACCAAGCCCACTGCTTCCCTCTCAAGTGCTGGGTAGTAAGGGCCAACAGTCCGCTCTTGAGCTAGATGATTATGATTTTTATTCAGTACCAGAGAGGTTTGTTTCTCAATTATTATATTCTTGTATATTGGCTCATTATATTGGTTTAAGTTTTGAAAACTCACCCTAAAGACAGTTTGCGGACTTGCGTGACCACGAGGACCACCACTGCCTGAGTGGGCCTGCTGTGTGCCAGGTACAGAGCGAAGTGTGTATGTGATCTTTGTGGTCCTCACAGTGACCCTGTGAGGTGTGGGTGTTGTTGGAGTCCAGTTTTACAAATGAGGAGACTGGGGCTCAGGGAATTTGACGTAATCCCACATCGCTGAAGCCAGAGTAGAAAGGAGATGCAGGGTCCTGTAGCATCAGATCTGTTTACAGAAAGGATAGTCCTTTCATGGATTGAAGTGACAGATCGGGCAGGCCTGCCTGACTGCCTACGGCCCCAGGATGTGGTGATGCTTCTATACAGGACACTCTTGTACCATAATGAGGACAGCAAACTGAAAAGAAAAGGCATGTGACAAAAACATAACAGTCCTTTCGAATGTAATGAGCTTTTTCTGTAACTTTCATTTTAGTCACTTTTCAGCTTTAAGACAAACTTTAAGTCCTGAAACAAGCCTGTTTCTGTAAGTAGATAGAGCCCATCTAGTCTTTGGGATATTCTCTTGAAGTTATAAAGAACTGAGATTTTTTTGTTGGTTTGTTTTTTTTGTTTTGTTTTGTTTTTTTTGCGGTACGTGGGCCTCTCACTGTTGTGGCCTCTCCCGTTGTGGAGCACAGGCTCCTGACGCGCAGGCTCAGCGGCCGTGGCTCACGGGTGCAGCTGCTCCGCGGCATATGGGATCTTCCCGGACCGGGGCACGAACCCATGTCCCCTGCATCGGCAGGCGGACTCTCAACCACTGCGCCACCAGGGAAGCCCGGTTTGTTTTTTAAATGACAGAAATTTTATTTTCTCATCCTCTTTAAATGATCTTTTTCAGTGTTACAGTGTTAAGCATGGCAATGTGAAGATGAAAATGCCTAAATATCATGTTGCCATTCACAGAGGATGTGGAAAAAGTCCTTATTGTAGCACTCGCAACTGAATTGTGAGAAAATATTTCCTTTAACTCTCCCCTTTTCCTTCTCCCCTCCTACTTTTTTCTGTTGTGTATTTAATTCCTTATCTATAGCCATCCGTATCAATACCTATATTTGTCCATATTTATCTACTTTTATATCTATGTTTATCTTTAACTATGTGTTTCTCCGAAGAAAGAATGTAACATTTTGGCTAAGAGTGTGAGTTCTGGATCTGGATTGCATGGTTTGAATCCCAGCTCTCCATTTATAGCATTGTGCTTTAAAGGAGCTAGAATTTTAAGCAATGCACAAAGAGGCTTACAGGTGAGGCACACACCAGCATCCATCCCAGCAAACTTCCTTCCAAAACAGGGGCAGGATAGCAGGGCCTAAGCTCTGAGTAATTTTGTGTTGGACCAGAAGAGCTGATTTCCTTCCATTTCATTCAGAAAGTTCTACTTGACATCTAGAGGTATCCCTGGAGTTTTTCATCCATCCTGTGAGAGGTGGTTTGGTATAGCGGAAGGAGCCCAGGAGCCCTAAGTGCTAGTCCCACCCAGTTCCCCTCACACTGGCAGCATACCCTTCAGGAGTCAGTCTCCTTCTCTGTATAGTGGGTGTGTAGCAGCCCCTGTCCTGCTGGTCTTACACTTTTTAGGAAGATATAATTAGATCATGGTTGTGGAAGTGGTTTTGTTTTTTTTTTTAATCAATTTATTTATTTTATTTATTTATTTTTGGCTGTGTTGGGTCTTCGTTGCTGCGTGCGCTTTCTCTAGTTGCGGCGAGCGGGGGCTACTCTTTGTTGCAGTGCATGGGCTTCTCATTGCGGTGGCTTCTCTCGTTGCGGAGCACAGGCTGTAGGCACGCAGGCTATAGTAGTTGCGGCACGCGGGCTCAGTAGTTGTGGCTCGTGGGCTCCAGAGCACAGGCTCAGTAGTTGTGGTGCACGGGCCCAGTTGCTCTGCGACATGTGGGATCTTCCTGGTCCAGGGATCGAACCTGTGTCCCCTGCACTGGCAGGCGGATTCTCAACCACTGCGCCACCAGGGAAGCCCCTGTGGAAGTGTTTTTAAACTGCAATGCACTGTTTAGACAGAAGGGATTTTGTTATGTTGTTTACGACATAGGTGTGTAAGCTGTGGCAGCTCTTGCTCTTGCAGAACAGCTGCCTCCTTTGAGGCCAGACTGAAGCATCTCCCCTGGAATGCCTCAGGTAGAGGGATGAAGTGAGAGGTCCCCTTCTGTCCCCAGCCTGGATTTCCTGGCGAACATAATGGACTAGCAGTTGACCATAAGATAGGAATCATTTCTCCTTTAGGCCAGGTTTGAAATAAGGTCAGGGAGCTCTGGGATGGGTCCCAAGGATTTTGACAAGTCCCGGGTCATTCTGATACAGGTGTTCCCTGGGCCACTTTGAGTAATAACTGGCATAGACTGATGGCCCATGCTTGACAAAGGAAATTCTGGAATCCCATCTCTGACTTCCTTGGCCAGTAACTCAGAAGGTTCATAACCTTACCCATTAATTACAAAGCCCTTTTTGGCCACATGCATTGCTCCAGCTTTGACAAATGCTGATTTGAAGGGTGACTACCACAATAAACCTTTTGTCATGTTTCTTGGCAAAAAGGCTTTTGGTGAAATCAGGGAAAAGCCACAGAGACAGGGAATGTAAAGTGTCCTTTTCACCCTGGCTTCTCTGACCCTAACCACATTGTTCCTGCATTTCTATGATCCCACCTCTGTGGGAGGCTGTTAATCTTGTTTTATTGTATCCCATCAATCATGTAATAAATATTTTAAATGTAACGGTGGCCAAGGTGAAAGCACCATTGGTTTAATACTGTGCCCCAGTTTGAGATGTTCTTGCAGACTTGGACAGAGGGAGTAGAGGCCAATGTTTCCACAGCAGCCCCATGAAGGCAACTGAGTTCTTCCCCACAAGCAATAATGTTCTACCAAAGCATTGTTTGGAGTCAGCCTATCAGGCTCCAAAGTATGAAATTCTCTGGAATGCAGTTTGCTTGGGGATCTTTAATGATCCTCAGAATTACTTCTGTCCCATCTTGGTCCTCCAGTGTTGGTGTTGGCAAGGTTGGGGCAGTCCTTAGAGTGTATTTCCTGAGAAGCCTGTTGTGTTAGAAGGGAATCTGCAGTCCCTTTCTAAGGCTTTTTGAAACTAAACTTGTACCTTGGGTATAGTGGAGCCAGGCGGTCTGGGTTCCAGGCTTTGCATAACCACGTGATCATTTTATAACCTCAGACAAGTCCCTGCCTGCTGGCCCTCAGTGTCCCACCTGTACAATGCAAGAGGTGGGCAAGGTGGCCTCAGGTCCTTCTTGGCCCTTATCAGTTGTTTTGCACTTGCGCAAGTGTTCTGATTTCATTGGGAACAGTATCTGTCTTCTCTGAGTGTCAGGCCAGGCCTCGTGATTGGCTTCTGCCATTCTGGAGAACTTGCAGGGGAGAGGGCAGCTGGCTGACTGATCAAGTCCTTCCTGACACCTAAGAAGAAAGCCTTGTTTTCCTGATAGCTTCACCTGACCAATGCCATAAGGCTTTTCTCTTATAAGTGGGTCATGGAGACCTCAAGTGCAGAACACTCATGTGTCACTAGTGAAGTCCTCACAGGAGCCTACAGGGAGGAAAGTACCAAGGGGCAGGTGCTGGGAGCTTTCCTCTAGGAAAGTGCAAAGAATAGTAGGAAAACTCCCTGGAGTAGACCTCAGGGCCTTAGGTTCTAAGGTATTGCAGGGGGCTCCTACAGACAAGCCAGAAAGATTCCCATGATCCTCAGCCCACCTCTGATGGAGATGCATCACTGAAAGGAGAATGAGCACAGAGAGAGAAGCACAGCTTCCCACCCTCCTGGTCACTCACCCAGGTCCTCTGGCAGGTGACTTTTTTAAAGATCAGGTGTTGTCAGTGAACACAACAAAGGTCATTTCTTCATTGGGAAGGGCAAGGAAGAAAACTGTCTAAGCACCTGTGTGGTCTTGGAATAGATAGCTATAATGGGGGAACCCTGGGACAGAATTTGGTTTGGCCGTTGAGGATTAAAATGTGAGTCAAAACCATGAATTGATGCCTTTAGCAGGACTTCCAGCTGCCCTACAATGTCTTCACATACCCCTCATCTCACTGTCCCATCAGCCCAGGATAGGTAGTTTTCCTGTTGTACAGATGAAGGAAACTCAGAACACAGATAACAGTAGAGGCAGGGCAAGCACAGGTGCGCGTGGCTCCAAAGTCCACTCTCTCCCCACACGGCCCCACCTGCTGTTTTACAGTGCAGGTGACAAGTTATGACAAGCCTGCCCCCCAGGACCCTAGCAGCTAACGGATGCCTGTGTCTTGCAGAACTGCTGGAACTGTGGCCGCAAAGCCAGTGAGACCTGCAGTGGCTGCAATATCGCACGATACTGCGGCTCTTTCTGCCAGCATAAGGATTGGGAGCGCCACCACCGCCTCTGTGGCCAGAACCTGCACGGCCAGAGTCCTCACAGCCAGAGCCGGCCACTGCTTCCTGGAGGGAGGGGCTCCTCAGCCCGGTCCGCCGACTGCAGTGTGCCAAGTCCAGCCCTGGACAAGACCTCGGCAACCACCTCGCGCTCCTCAACACCTGCCTCTGTGACAGCCATCGACACCAGCGGACTCTGAGCCCCAGACTCGCTTCCCCCTGATGACCTCACAGCACGACAGACTCTGCACAGGAGGTTGGCTGCTTGAACCAGTGCAAGTAGCTGTCGGGTCATCATCAAGAGAAGTGGAGGCAGGAAGACTTCAAGCCCCGGCAAACACTGCTCCCCAGCCTCTCCACACACTTGCCCCAGTTCCCCGTCTGTGTCCTTGGGGGAAGTCATGTGCACACAGGCAGCTGGCTGGAGCTGCCTCCTCCACGGCTTCCTGGTTTGTTCCTCTCCCAGCTGAAGCTGGGGTGGCCGGCCACTTTTCTGTGTAGCCCGCCAGCTCCCCTCCCTGCCTCGTGAGGCAGCAGACTGTCGAATGAACCCTGCCAGGCTGGAGGCAGCTCACCCCATGTGCTGTCCCCTACTCCATCGTCCTCCCATGGCAGAGGCCTGGAGACTGATAGCAAGCCGGGAGGAGGCCTCTCTCCCAAAGGGAGTTCCCCTTGCCCCTAACAGCTCCTTGAGCCCACCCTCAGCAGGTGCCACTGATTGGTCCCGTGGGGACTTGGGCAGGCCAAAAGCAGCACTCAGGACTCCCTCCTCGACCCTGCTGTTCAGACTTAAGATTCCCAGAAACCACAGGAAAGAAGTCACCATTTCAGTAAAAAGAACCCATAATAAAAAATAAAACTTCACCAAGCATCACAGATCATTTTGGACAAGATTTTCTAACCTGGCTGGCTATTTTAGTTTGGGACCCATTTTTTTTTTTCTCTTATTTGATTTTGCTTATGCAGAAAATAGTTTTCAGCGCATGGATTGGTCTGAGGGAGAATGAGACTCAATTGTGGATAGTCTGTTCCCTCTGAGCATGTTTGCCAAACTAATATCACATTATTGAATGGATCATCTATTGGAAATGCAGAACGTTTTGTCACCACTTGGCTCTTTGCACAGTTGTCTTGTTCTGTGTCCTTTTATCTCAGACCACGCATGTCCAGGTCCCTGCGTGGATCTTCTTCCCGTGGTCTCTATTTGGCACCTCTGAAGCCGTAGTTGACCCACAGGATGCGATGTGGTGTGGCTACGACTTGCCTCACCAATCAAGGCCTGGTCACTTCTGAGCAACCCTTTTGGACCTGAAGGAATTCTTCAAACCTTGTCATTATGTCCTATATCAATTTATTATTGGGCATACAATCTGTTTCCCTTCTCTTGTTTTGTTGGTACCTGCCCTCTTTGAGCTAAGAAAAGTTCTGTGAATTGTGACCACCATTTGAGAGAGCCTGACCAATTTTTCTTCCTGTCTTCAGGGAGTTTTCCAGCTGCTTACCTAGCTCTCCGAACATGACATCACCTATAGTCCCTTTAAAACGTTAGGAACTGCCACACACGTTCTTCCCTGTCATTCAAGTTTTATTGGGAGCCCAAGGACTTTGACCCTCCCCCACTCCACCTCCAAGCCTTCAGCGCCCTCTTGCGGCAAGGTCCCGCTGGCCCTGGAAAGCTCAGCTTTAGATGGCCAATTTCTGTGCATTGGCCAGAGTGAATTGAAAGCTCTCAGTAAGGTATCAGCATAGGTAACGTTGTCCTTACATATAGGTGTATCTTACTTTAAGAACTTTAAGTCCCTAATTTACCTTACCCAAGGATTTTCTGTCTTAAAAGAAACTCAGAATAAGGCACCTTTAGAATACCTGGATTTCTGCTACATAAAGTAAGACATCCCCAGAGAAAGAATAACAGAATAGTTACTTTATTGTGGAACTCCTTAAGCTGTAGCAGTCGGGGTGTCCTGACTAACAGAGATGAAATCAGAACCCCAGACAGGAGTTGCCTACATTTCCCTGAGATATAGGATGTCCCCTGAGAGGAGGTTGCTGAGCCTGTAAACCTGTTGCAGCAAGAGGGTGTCTCGTGGTGTCCGCTGGGTCTGTCCTCAGCTCCCTTTTTCATTGGCAAGTTGGATGAACGCCTAGGCATGTTCTTTAAGCCTTCAGTGGCCACAGGACTAGCCAGGGTAGCTCAGGTTTTTTCGGGTTGGAATAAAGAGCCAAAACCAACCGAATACTGTTCGTCAGGGCTCGATGTCAAGCTCTACAGGTAAGGTTTAGGATTAGTGTGCAGGTAGGTCCTAGCTGACTTTTGTGGAGTGTGGTTCCAATGACAGCTTAAATTTCAGAAGTTTTGTAATGCTATTCTAAACGGCTTTGCTCATGTGCTACCCAGAGGCCAAGCTGAAAGGCAGTGTTCCATACTACAGTTCAGATCTCAGGCCTTTTGCTGTATTAATTTTGGTCAGTTTCACACATAGGTTGCTAGGGCATCTGTCCAAGACTTCCTATTTAAATGTAAACAGTCCCTTTCTCCACCTCCCGGTCTTCTGAAATTCTCCAGCTCTCTGGTTAGGAGGAGAAGGGACACTATTTTGGGATGGGGTGAGGGGACTGGAGGGCAGGGGTGAGTCCAGGTTCCCCACTTGGTTTCCCGTGTCTGCTGATAACCACTCCAGCTGCCAGGTTGAGGGTGCAGATTCAGGCTTCCCCCTTTCATTTAATTAGATTTAAAATAATAGACTGCTTAGAGGATCAACCTTTATAGTTTGAGGGGACAAAAAAAGACATAGTGGTGGTACTGAAGGTATTGTCAGGGTAGTCATAGGCTCTTCAATATTATCCTGGAAACCAAAAGCAGATGTGACACGTGATGGGACATCATTGTCCTCTCCCCGGTGAGGAGAGGTTGCAGGAGCCAGAGAAGACCAGAAGTGGCCAACATGGGAGCTGTCTTTAAATGTTCTGAGGGAAGCTTGAGGGCTGGATCCCCAGAATTTCAATCATCCTTTGGGGCCACACTGCCTGCACCAGGCCTGACTCCATCCAGTGGTGAGAACAGACTCAGGTTAGTTCTACCTGCTCAGGAATAGGCAGCCCTCCTCCTGAGCTGTGAGCACCCCACTTGGGAGCATCCTTAGCAGATCTGCTCAGGCACAGTCATGCGACCCTGAGGTCACAGCAAGTGCATCTTCTCTTAGACAGTGCCGAGTCAGGTATGTCTCTCAGTGGATCTAAGACTGGAAACAAGACCCATCTCCCCAGCATGGGTCAATGCCTGGCATCGGCTGCAGTGGGCCCTCTGCAGTGTGGATGACCTTTGTACATCTGGGCCAGTTGGTCCACCAGGAGCTCCTCACTTCTTGGTGTCAACATGAGCATCTTCAGCTTCTAGACAGCAAATCTACACTTTACTTTGTACAGCCTTGTCCCAAAGTCAGATTGATCCCCAGTGCTGTCACCTGCTTGCAAAGGGTAGGCCTTGTTATGGGTAGTTCCAGAAGATATCTCAGCAAGTGGGCTTGAAGTTTCAACAACACAATTGGAATTGTGTGGTCGTGAGTTCTTCGGGATGAAAGCATAAATGATGACCAGGTGGCTGTTTGTCTTGGAAATTGTAGATGGGATTATGGATTGAGTAAATCATTTAAAATAGAACTCATCTTGGAGGCTTTCTTCAGCACTGGTTTCCAGGCTCCCAGGTCAATAGACCAAGCCAAGTTTCTTAGTTTTTTTTTTTTTTTTTTAAGCTATTTACAAAGAACTAGGTGGTGGCAGGTTTGAACCAAATGTAAGAAAAGCTAGAGAGACCTGGACTGTTCCAGCATTGGCCAGCCGGCCAGCTGTCAGGAAGGAGTCCTGCCTGGGGTGGAGTGGGGTGTGGTACTGGGTGAGCTGTTGAATTGGGCCCTTCCAACTCTGTAGTTATTGTGAAACCAAAATGTTGACTACCTGCCTCTTTGCCCACGTGCATTGACATGCTCAATTCCAAAGATGATGGTGCAGGCGACCTTTTCCATCGTGAGCCAGGAGAAGGTTGAGGCCTGAGGGCGGACCTTGCATCCACCCTTTGCCTCCACAGCCCCAGAGGTGGAGCTTCCCCTGCTACCCCATCTGGTTAGACCCACAGCTGCCCAGTGTACACTCATTGATCCTTATACCAAATAGGACATGCGCAGCTGGAAGCTGGCAGGGACAGCGCCGTCCCGGCACTGGAGTTGGCAAGAGAGAAGCAGCAATAAGCATTAGGCGAATGGCTGAAAGTGCCGTTTGGCTAAGAGGCTTTCGAAGTTCCTGATGAGGCTACAAAAGCTCCGTCCATAAAAGAAAGCCAATAATGTAAATAAATCAAACACTAAGCTTCCGAGCGTGGCTTTCTAAGGGGGATGATGAATGTGAAACCACCCACGGGATGCGGTAGATTCGGTTTTTCTGTGCTTTGTCATTCTACTCTGATAGGAACTTTTGTTACTTAACTCTGTGCATAACTTATTTAATGTACTGTATAAATGAACCAAAACTGTTAAATATGTATTTAGTTTGTTCTACTTAAAGTAGTCAATAAAAAGGCTATATTCCTTTTCTGACTCAAGCTGGAATGGGACTAGGAGGGAAGGTGGTGCGTGTAGTTCTGTAAGACGTCCTGCCGGCAGGCTTCTGCGTCCCCTCTGCCTTGTTCCTCGATCTTCAGAGATGGGGTGGGGCTCCACTGGTTCTTGCTATGGCTTGAGAGCACCCAGCGGAATGAACGCAGGAGGTACTGCTAAGAAGGCGGTTCCAGCTTCTGGACCTCTGGGAAGCCAAGTGCCAACAACAGCTACAGATAACTCCCAAATCCTTGTTAACTCTTCACCATTAAGTGATCTTTTAATGAGGAAAATACAACCACAGAAAGTTTGAAAAATAGAGTAGTGGATCTGTAGGTACTTTTTTCTAATAACTCTTATGTTATTTCCTTAAACGTTTTTAACATACCTGGACTTGGGAATATTCATTCATTTCCTTTTTATACTGAGGCTAAATCATAAGCTCACTGTTGCCTTCTCATTTATTTGCTTAATGATTGTGTGATTTAATCAAGGCCATAATTTTCTGTTGTTTGTTTTGCTGTGCCATGCAGCTTGTGGGATCTTAGTTCCCCAACCAGGGATTGAACCCGGGCCCTCAGCAGTGAAATCCCGGAGTCCTAACCACTGGACGGCAAGGGAATTCTCTCAAGGCCATAATTTAACTGTTCACCTCCTGTTGGGCAGTTGGATTGCTTTCAAATTTTCCCTAACATACTGAAGTGAACATCTTCCTTAGCATGATTTATTTCTTTGGGATAATTTTCCAAAGTGGGATTTCTAGAACTGAACATTTCTTGGATCCTTGAAACCTGTGTTCAAACTGCTTTCCCTGAAAGCCCCCCAGCTTGCTGTTCCTCCGACAGGACCTAAGTAGTACTTGCATGGCTCTGAGGTGGTCTGACCGGCTGTGATGTAACACAGGTTGCTGCAGGCACACCTGTGTGTACCTGTACATATGAAGTCTTGGGTTATCAGTCCAGTTTCCTAACCAGTGACCTGAGGCCTCACTTCCCAAGGACCTGGCCCCAGCCTCACTCCTGTCACCCGAATGCCCATCTCTGGCCCTAGAACTACTTCTGAGCAGCCTTGCGCCAGAGGCTTGTTGGCACCATCTGCTTCACAGGCCCCCAAAATGCAAAGGGAAGGGTTGGTTACTAGATCTTAGGGTAGGGAGGAGGATGACCTTGGCCTTGGCCCTAGAAGGCAAGGTGTGGGTTTAGCTGTTTCGTGCAGATGGTGCCGACTGCCAGTTTTTCTCAACAGCTGCCCGGTGCTGCAGTCCACCACTCAGCAATTACAGGATCTCAAGCCTCGTGACTGTCAGTCTAGCACAAAAGCACATTTGGTAGACAAGTCAACAATCCACAGTCTGCCTTAGCCCTGGAAAAATGATCCCAGGGACTTGGGATAATATAGTAAAATACCATGTTAAATTTGCTATATAAATAGGCTGAAAATTTTGCCATTATCATAAAACACCTGGATGCCAGATAAATTCTAATTAATTGACTTTTTTTGCTGAGGTCACAGATGAGAAAGTTTAGGAAATCCCCAAGGGACAAAAAAAAGAGTAAGCCGAAACCACAAAGGTAGTTGGGTACAGTAGAGGAAAACTGCTGTTTGGGGGCAAAAGAAATTCCAAGAAGTCAAGAGCTGGAGGGATTAACTGCCTCTAGGGGGACCTGTGGCACTAAGCTTTGAGCCTGTACAAAATAGAGAAACAAAACGGGGACCTCTCCATAAAGCCAGGACACTGGCTTTGGCCTCAGTGAAAAGGCAAGCAGGGAAAATTGACCTGTCTGCAAAGGGAACTGAGCAGAGAACATCTCTCTGGCCCTGCTGGAAGAAAGAGAAAACCTGACCAGAGACTACTTTATGTCTGCTGTCTCCTGGAGCTGAGGTTCAGATTCTCATTACTCCAGAGGTCAAAGAATCCCTGGACTGAGAAATTAAGATGATTCCAGGCTCGTATCTCCTGGTATCGGGCAGAAGCAAAAATGCAAATCCTCCAGAGAAAAATATTATAATCATATTATTACATATCAACCAAGTATAAATTGTCCAAGATAGTTACTAAAGTTCATGTCCAAGCAAATGAGCCACTATGAGCAACAGTCAGCAGGAACAAAAAATTAACTCAGCTCTCATCAACTCAGGTTTGACCCACAGCCGCCCAGGAGAAGAGGCTGCCCCAGCAGTGCCCAGGCTCTCCCGGCAGGTGCGATGCTTCAGCAGATCTGTGCTCAGGCCATTCATCAAGCCTGTGAGGCCACCATCAAACCTGTGTTCAGATATATGGTATCAAAGGTCGCTATGCCACAGCTCTTTATTCTGCTGCATCTAAACAGAATAAACTGGAGCAAGTAGCAAAAGAATTGTTGAGAGTAGCGCAAATCTTGAAGGAACCTGAAATGGCTGCTTCCATTATGAATCCCTATGTAAAGTGTTACATTGAGGTGAAAAGCCTAAATGACATGACAGCAAAAGAGAGGTTTTCTCAGGACTTCCCTGGCGGTTCAGTGGTTAGAACGCCACGCTTTCACTGCCAAGGAACTGGGTTCGATCCCTGGTCGGGGAACTCAGATCTCCAAAGCCGTACACGGCACAGCCAAAAAAAAAAAAAAGGTTTTCTCCCCTCACATCCGGTTGGATCAATTTGCTTGCTGAAAATGGTCGCTTGAACAATACCCCTGGAGCCATAGTTCTGACTTTTCTACTATGATGAGTGTCCAGAGTGGAGAAGTACCTTGCAGTCACCACTGTACTTCCTTTAGATGAAGCTACTCTTGCTGAATTAAAAACGGCCCTGAAGAGCTTTCTAAGTAAAGGCCAAGTGTTGAAACTGGAAGTTAAGATTGAGCCATTAATCATGGGTGGAATGATTGTCCGTACTAGAGAGAAGTATGTCTTCAAAAACCAAGATTCAGAAGCTGAGCAAAGCAATGCAGATTTTCTAAGTGTTGCTTTTCTGTCAGTGAAAATTCTTAAACTTGGAGCAATAATAAAATGCTTCCCGAACAGGAAAAAAAATTTGATTTAGACCCCTGGGACTTCAATACTGTTATTATCAGACACAGAATATAAAATAACTATGAAACCTCTAAAAGTGCTGGAAAAAAATTAGCAAAAAGTAAGAGACTAAGGCAGATTTGAAGATAGAATTCTGGAAATTACAATCATTGAAATAGTGCACTATTGAATGGCAGATTAGATGAATCAAAATGAGTGAAGCATTACTGTATGAGAAGGAGATGGAAAAAAAAAAGAGTTGTTCCTTTTGGAAGGCAGTTTTCGAGGGAAGAGCCCTTTCAAATTTTACCAAGAAGGCAGTCAAAAAACTTACTGACTCAGTATAAAGGGAAATAATTGGCCTGAGATGATACAGTCTCAGAATGATACATGCATCGATCTGAACTCATCCTGCCCGTCTGTGCTTGTTTCTGCTGCTGGAATTTCAAGGTAGTGAGTTGGATGTATCCCGTCCTCCACATCCGCTCTCCCAAGACCATCGGGGAACCAGCAACAAACCACCCCCCATTCTCCAGGGCGGCTTCATTGCCTGGTGCCAGCCGCCCTCTTGTGGACAGAATCAGACCTGCTACCTCTGCTGCCTCCATCCACAAGCCAGATTCCCATCCAGAGTGCACACCCCAGCACCTTTTGCCTTCCCCTTTGCACCAGCCTTTTCTGAGGCTGCCTATCTGCCCCATGAATTCAACTGACTTTCTCTGGGTGCCTCCTAGGGAGTTGCAGAAATGATGAGTACTCAGCACCCGCACCACCTACCTTCCAAGGGCTGAGCTCTGAAAAGCCCACATCAGATCCACCCTCCACCTCGTGCTGTGCTTCCATGGCTCTTCTTGCTGCCCTGTCTGCCATCCTGCAGCCCCAGGGCTTGGCCTCACTCCCTCCTTTGTTAAAGCTGCCACCGTCCTCCAGCGTTTCCATTACCAGAGTATGCCTGAAATTTTACTCAGCGATGTTCACGTTTGACGGCAAGTAGCTCTTGGTACCAGACATAGTAGATCCAGTTGTGTGATTCAGAGCAAGCACTTGCTTGCTGAGCTTCTGGTTCTTCATGTGTAAATTGGGGATGCTAATGGTGCCTACACCACTGGGCTGTTCTGAGGTGAAATGTGATCATATGGGAGTCACCCTTAGCATAGGGCTTAGCACCCAGGAAGCCCCTGTAAACAGAGGCTGCTATCACAACCTGCTTTTCTTTCTCTCTGCCAATATGTGATGTCCTTGAGGACTCACCTTTGTCCCAGCATCCCGCTGGGAACCTGATGCCTTCCTCAAGTAGTATTTGTTTTGAGAATAACTTTTTTTTTTTTTTTGGCCACACGGCGTGGTATGAGGGACCTTAGCTCCCCGACCAGGGACCGAACCCATGCCCCCTGCAGTGGGAGCGCAGAGTCCTAACCACCAGACCGCCAGGGAATTCCTGAGAATAACTTCTTGAAGGCCTTTTGTTTTGACCCATCAGGGTCTGTGTTAAGGGGATTTGGTGTGCATATTTCTCTCTGAGAGCTGGAGGGCAGTGGCAGCCACCTAGACTGTTGCTGACTCTCCAGCACCTGGCTTGGCACTGACCCAGTCCCTAGGACAGGTTTTGATGTATGCAGGTGAGTCACCAGCACAGGTGGGAGGAAGGTGAGGAGGCAGGTGCAGGGAATGGGTGAAGGGGTAGAGGTGGCAGCTGGCAGAAGGAGTCAGGATCTCCCAGCTTCAGTACTCTGCCTGTCCTTGACCTGGGTGCTGTCACCAGCCCTGGACGTTTTGCCATCCCCAGCACCTGGCACAAAGCAGGTGCCCAGTGGTTGTTTTCTTGTTTCTGTTTTGTTTTTTTTTTTTGGATTTATTTATTTTTGGCTGCGTCGGATCTTCATTGCTGCATGCGGGCTTCCTCTAGTTGTGGCGAGCAGGGGCTACTCTTAGTTGCAGTGCGCAGGCTTCTCATTGCGGTGGCTTCTCTTGTTGAGGAGCACGGGCTCTAGGCACATGGTCAGTAGTTGTGGCTCGCAGGTTCTAGAGTGCAGGCTCAGTAGTTATGGCACACGGGCTTAGTTGCCCCGCAGCACGTGGGATCTTCCCTGACCAGGGCTCGAACCCATGTCCCCAGCATTGGCAGGCAGATTCTTAACCACTGTGCCACCAGGGAAGTCCTAAGGAGGCAATTCTAGAGTGGATGGGGTAGAGGATGCGAGGGAACAAAGTTCTAAAGGGGAGTTGCAAACCTAGGGACTGAGATTGCAAATAGCCCAGCTCAGCTGGATTGTTTTAGGGGGATGAGGCTGCACATAATGCGAGTGGGTATTGATTGCTAAGGGCCTTGAATGCCAAGTCAAGAAATCAAACTTGACCTTGGTGCTAAAGGTAGGGGGGTGCCATTGAAGGGTCTTAGCCAGAGGAGTATGGTCACCACGTGATGTTTTGAAAACCCCTTCTTTCTGTTCCTTTATGGGGAATGGACTGTTGCGGGGTGGAGTACAGAAGGGAAGCCCAGTGAAGAGGCTGCCATAGTCTTTCAGGCCAGAGATGATGGTGGCCAAGACCTGGGAGCCTGGGGGGATGGCAGCATGGAAATGAATGTGGGCTTGCGAGAGATAGGTAGACACACCAAAAACCTGGGGCCCTCAGTACCCCCATAGCCCCAGCTCAGAACTTTGTTCTCCCTGTAGCTGTAACTCCAGGCTCCTGTCTGCAGTCCAGCTCCACACCTGCCCACAGCACTCCCCTGTCTGGCAACCCCCCGCCTCCCCGTTACCTGCAAGACATCATTCGAACTCCCTCTGGCCTGGCCTCCCCACTCACCTCCAATCCCTTACACTCTGCAGTTCCTCCTTCTGCTCCCTTTGTCTGCAACATTCTCCCTGCTTGTCTGCCCCTCACATCTGTCTGGAGACTGCTACACTATTCTTTCACAGCTCAAACCCAACATCACCATCTCCAAGAGGCCTTCCCCAACCCTGTAGGACTGACACTCTCCCCTCCACGTGCAGGGCCCTCCCTGGCACCTCCAAGCCTTCAGCAAGGAAGGGAAGATGCAGCCCATCTTAAAAAAAAAACAAAAAACAAAAAACTGTTAACTTTCAGAACACCCTTGCAGGGTGAGATGAGACAGGCAAAGGGTGGCACCCACTTAAGAGGTGTCAGCTTGGGCTTCCCTGGTGGCGGCAGTGGTTGAGAGTCCGCCTGCCGATGCAGGGGACACGGGTTCGTGCCTCGGACCGGGAGGATCCCACATGCTGCGGAGCGGGTGGGCCCGTGAGCCATAGCCGCTGAGCCTGCGCGTCCGGAGCCTGTGCTCCGCAGCGGGAGAGGCCACAACAGTGAGAGGCCCGCGTACCGCAAAAAAACAAAGATGTGTCAGCTTGAGCTTAAGAATTTCAGCATCTTTGTTCAAAGAAGGCAATGGGAAGTTTTTTAGTTTTGAGGGTTTGCTGTTGGTACTGTTTTCATAAAGGAAACAGAACGGAAGGAATTAGAACACAGGACAGAAAGCAGGATTATTTCCTCCTGGATGGCCTTCTTCTCTAGCAAAGACATACTGACACCTCCTCCAGCTGCCCAGACCTGAGAGACTCAGGTGCCGGCAGCACTTTCTAGGAACTGCCGGGACTCTAGGAAGTGGGGTGCAGCCTGGTGCAGTGCTGGCCGAGGAGCCCCCAGGGACCCCCGTGCTGGTTCTCTGGCCTGGGTGGCTAGGCCAGTGGGAGCAGCCCTGTCTGTCCCTGCCAAGTCTGAACTCCTACAGGGGTCACTGGGGAGAAACCTCCCAAACTAGGACATCTACCCTGAGCTGCCTTCCTGGCCAAGCCTCAGGGCCCAGCCACGACCTGGCGCCACCAGGGCAGTCAAGCACATTGGGGAAATGTCACTCAGCCCACGGGCCAGTCACCCCTTAAAACCTACCACAGCTTCCTCAAGACCAAGTGCCTTTGAGGCCCTGCTGCCTCCCCGCCTTGGCCTCAGCCCGCCTCTGGGCTTCCTTCAGTTCTGAGGCAAGCTCTCCTCCCGCTCAGAGCCTGAACCTGTGCATTTCTTCTGCCTAAAAACTCCTGACCCCAACACCCTCCAGACGAGGTCAGAGGCCAGCCTCTGCTCTTGTGCCACGTGCCTCCCCTTTAGAGCCCGCATCCTGTGTAGCCACCTCTCGCCTCCCTCCGTGTTGGTCACCTCCCTCCATGCCCCAAGTCCCTTCCGCCAGGATGGCTCACAGGAGGCTCCACCAGTAGCTGGCAGCACCGACTCAGCCATTGTTCTCCTGGAACTGCCCTATGGCTCTGTCAGGTGGTAGGGGTGGTGACAAATCCAGCCTGGAAGGGCGGGGGAGGTTCTGTCTGGGGACAGGTCTTCTCACAGGGATCGGCCATGCTGTTTGGGACCCTGAGAGGGCTCTGTGGCCCGTCCCCAGCTCCATGCCACACCCTGTTGGCAAACGAAGGGCGGGTGAAGCTAGAACCCCCAGGATTTGGGGTGGATTAAGGCAGAGCCCATGTCCATTCTCCTTTCCCAGGAACGACCCTAGAACCAGGGTTTGTGGGGTGAGAGGGTCCTGAATTGAGGAAACCTGGATTGGCCGTGATTAAGTTCCCACTATCAGCAGGAATGGGGGCCTGGCCTTCTTGCCAAGGGAGAGAGAGGACACGATGCCAGAGGTGACTACTGCCTTTATTGCCTCTGGGCTGGGGTCCTGGGCTGGGGTTCAGAGGTATCTGGGGGCAGCAGGTGACTCTGGAGCCAAATTATTGCTACTTAGCAAGGTCACCTTGGGGCTTCCCATAGTGCCCTTAGTATGGGTGGGCATGAGCATGCAAATGATATGCAAATGACATGCAAACCAACCCAGGATCCTGCAGAGGGCTCTGGTGCAGCCGCAGGTGCTGAAAGAGTCAGGAGCCTGCCAGCCCAGGAGGGTGATGGGGACACCCAGGTCCTTGCAGACTGCAGACTGATCCAGCCCAGCCTCGGGGGTCGAGGTTCGGGGGTATGGACAGTCCCTGAGCATCAGCCCTGGTTCTGCTGCTGGTTGGGGAAGAGCAGAAGCCTGGCCCCGAGATAGCAAGAAGAAAGCAGGCACCCACTAGGTAGCCAGACAGCCCAAGGCCCACTCAGAGAGGGAAGGGACCTGCCCTGGGTCACACAGCAAGGCAGGGGCAGAGGGGACCAGAATCCAGGCTCCTGAGCTAGACAGATGCCAGAGTGCCTCAGAGGCCAAAGCTATGAGCAATAAAATACACTGTTAAAGAAAGAAATACACAGCAAGCAGCCCAGTCTCTGATCCCCGGGCTGAGAGATTCTCCGCCAGCTGGCTCTGGGAGGGGAGGCCTCTGAGAGCCAGGCCCCAGGTATAGGAGGTGGCAGCGTCCTTGGTCTTGAGCTGAGCTGACCAGTCCAGAAGCTCCAGAAGGAGGCAGGCAGGGCTCCAGGGTCCTTGGCTTATGCAGGTCAGGCTCAGTTATTATTCATAATCCACCAGGATGCTGAGGGTCAGAGGTGGGGAGTCAGAGGCCATCAGGTGCCCACTGCCCTTCCCCCCAGTTCCCAAGGCTGTGGAGAGGGTTGGAGCTGAAGCCCACCTGGGAAGAACACAGTGGTGAGGGTGTCTGGAGCCTGTAGGTGGTCAATGAGGATGCGCTGGAAGGCCTTACTGCAGGCGGACTGCTGGTGCCTGGGGAGGGCCGCAGGTGGACCAAGGCTGGAGCTGGTCCCCAAGGATCAGGACCACATGGTTAAAAGCTCCCCACTCCCACCCAGTCCTGCTGCCTGGTTTCAGATCTGAGTCCTTCCTCGTAGTGGCTCTGAGCCTCAGTTTTCTCCTCTGTGAAATGGGGACAATAGTGTCCACTTCACTGGGATACTGGGAGGATTACATGAAATAACACACAAGGCGTGTGGCATAGGCCCTATGCCATAGGGTGTGGCACAGTGGTAAAGGTGTGTATTCATTGTGCACCTACCTTGTACCTGGCACTGTGTTCAGTTCTTTACATGTCATCTCATTTAGGTGATAAGAGGATGGAACTATGATCACTCCCATTTTGAAAAGGAGGCCACTGGGGCTCAGAGGGGTAACTCTCCTGAGGTCACACAGCCAGTGAATAGGAGAGGATGATTTGAACCCAGGCTTGACTCACTCCAGGGCACATACTCAATAAACATTAGCTGTTAGACCACCACTCATACCTTCTCCAGGAGGCCTCATCCTGCCAGAACTCGTACAGGGTGAAGGAGGCACTGTCCAGCATCTTCTGGGCAGACACACTGCAGGGCCAAAGAGACGGCCAGGCCAGGCCTGGGCTGCCACCACCTCTGCCCACCTAGCCAGGGGTGTCTAACGAGAGCCCTGGCCCGGGACGCTCAGTCCCAGCATTCCTCGTGCTCACCCCCCACCCCGGCCTTGGCCGGCCCACCACCCGGCTGAGGACTCACTGCAGGCAATGGCTCTGGGCCCCTGTGAAGTCCACGTAGCAGCACAGGGCATGGTGGAAGTCCTGCAGGGCTTCCTCTGCCACCTGCACCTGCCTTTGGGCCACGAGGATGTGCTGGCAAGAGAGGCAGCCTGGTCAGCTGGGGTGCGGTAGGGCAGGGCATGGGGTGAGGGACTGCTGTGGCCTCCAGGACGACCCCACCCTTCTTGTCCTGCACCAGACCCAGCCAGCCCTGAGGTCGGGCTCCTGCCCCAGCCTGGCCCCCAGCTTCCCCGACTCCATCCCCTCTTCCCATCACCAAGGTTGCTGCCTCGATCCAGCCACTGCCCCACTCTCCTGCTGTGTGGCACCCCTTCCTCCTGCCCGCGTTAGCCTCTGCCCACACTGCTCCAGACCCAGCTTTCAGAACTGTAGACAAGGGACACTGACGCCCATGGAAGGACAGAGTTCTGCAGGGTCACAGAGCAAAGGGCCAGAACCCAGCACCTGCCTGCCAGGCCCAGGGGACAAGGGCTGGGTCAAGCCTGGCGAAGGGGGCATATGTACAAGACAGAGGCTGGGGGCAGCTGGCCGTGAACCTCCTCACTTCATGATCTCCTCCCGAACTCCCACACCCAGCTGCCTGCCCCTCTCACACACTCACCGAGTTGGGCCCCTTGGTAAACTCCTCTTCGTGCAGGGGTTCCAGCCGGGGGGCCTGTGAGGGACGCAGAGCGTGGGCCAGGTCCCTGGCGTGTGCCTGGCTTGGGTGGATTCCCAAAAGGTCCACAGGCACGGGGCACTGGCCACACGGCCACTCACCTTGCATTCCAGCTGGTCGATGAGCTCCTGGAGACGGTTGATCTGGAGCCGCCAGTGCATCTCAGCCTCTGAGCTCTGCCCTAGGGGTCAGGCACGGGCCCCCTCAGGCTGGGGGCTTCTTGGGATGAATTGAGGGAAAGTGGAGGAGCAAACACTGGGGCCCCGGGGGATGCCGTGCCCTCCCATCCCACCGCAGGCACACCCACCTGTGTCAGAGGAGCCAGGAGACCAGGTGGGTGACCGACTGACACTCCGCAGGGCCCTGCGCCCTGCCCGCCGGCTGCCTCGGGGCCTGCTCTGCACCTCCACCCTCTCTTCATCTGACCTGAGGGGAGTGGAGGGTCAGCCCACTGCTCCCAGACTCTCGGGGCCACGCTCTGGGGCCCCAGCACGGGCCTGGGTGGGTAAGACAGGCTTCCCGGGACACTGAGGCCCAGCCTCAAAGCCAGCCACCCCTGCTCACCCCTCTTGGCCTCCCTGCCTGGGAACAAGAATTTGGGCTCCAGGATGCTAGAACATGGAACATGATAAAAGCTGAGGGCCTTGACACATGGAGATAAGGGGCATTCATGAACCGGACCCGCAGGTGGGCGGAGCTCCTCACACACCGTGGGCCGTGGGCCTGGGCCTCCAGGGTATCTGACGCCCCCTCCAGCGAGCTCTGCAGGGCTTGGAGCTGGCTCACCGTCTCCCGCAATAGGAAGCGTGTCACAAACTGGTCCACCTTGGAGGCCCGCTCATACTCCTGGGGGCAGAGGGGGCGTGGTCAGCATCTCCTGGCTCCAAGCATGTACTTCTGAATGGGGAGCTGCCCCCTGCGCCCCACCCCCTGCTCACCAGAGCAACAGTGGCAGCCTAAAGAGCAGAGGACATGCAGACCTGGCATAAGCAGAAAGGCACTGGGACTCGGTGGGGAGCAGACCCTGGACCCCCTCCTTGTCTGGGTCTGGCCTGTCTTACTGGGAGGTATGAGGCCAGCTCACAGAGAAGCATCTGCCATTGTCTGGCCCTCAAGGCCCTTTCCCTGGTGGGGCTCCCACCTTCAGCCAGTGAGGCCGCAGGCACAGCTAGACTGGGCTGGGTCGGGTGGGGCGGGGCAATTTTGACCCACGAGGCAAAATGACAGTGTGATATGGTGCCATACTCACCAGCTGGCCCCAAACTCACAGGCTTAGTATTCATTCATTCATCCATTCATTCATTCACTCATCCATGCAACAAACATTTACTGAGCACCTCTTACTAGGAGCTGCAGATACAAGACAGCAGGTCGCTGGCCTCACACACACACACCAGCACTGATCCCCGTCTACACTGCCATTTCCCCCCAGCCCTTGCCAAGGCAGGCAGAGACAGGGAGGACCACCATGTGCCAGGCCCTGTGCTGCCCACCTGGAACGCTCAGAGACTCCCCAGCTACCTTCATCTCCTTGTGCCTCAGTTTCCTCACCTATAAAACAGGGATGGTAATAGCCATCTCGCTGAGCTGTTGAGAGGCTCCAGTGAGTTATCGCCTACCTAGGGCTCAGCCTAGTACCTGGCACATAAGTTCTCAATAAAGAACTGCCATTGTTTTCATTGTCAAACATAATTCTAACAAGAAACGTGCCCACTCCACCTACACACACAGTACAGGGTGGGAGTCCTGGGGAGCGGTGGTGGCCCCTCCACAAGGGGCTCCAGAGGCACCCTACGTCGAGGGCTTCGTCTTCTGCCCATAACCTGCCTCAATTCAGCCGTCAGATGGGCAGGGACAGAGGTGGGGCTGGGACCTCTCATTCTCAGACAGGCCAGTGGTTTCTCCAAGTCTGATCTCTAGACTTCCTGGCCGTTCTTTGAGCTTCCCGAAATCCTTCCAATAAATTCCCTTGCTGGTGCTTAAGATGACTGATCAGTTTCTGTTGTTTACAACCAAAGAACCTGGCTGACACAAGCACCCATTCTGCGTCAGGCCCTGTTTCTAAGCAGAGTTTCATTTAATCCTCGTAATAATTTACAGGAAACATAATTGACCCCATTTTGCATATGAAAAGACTGAAGCCTACAGAAGTTGATTACCTTGGCCAAGGTCACACAACTAGTTAGCGGCAGAGTCAGAATTCAAACCCAGGTCACAAAAATTCCTCTCCTCACCACTAAGCACCTTACAAGCATCGCCTCACTTATGGTCATTAGCCCAGTTTTACAGCTGAGAAACCAAGGCCAGAAGTCACAGACAGAGTAAATGGAGCCGAGCTTGGCCCGTGTGTTCTGGGAGGAGCAGCTCGGAGCCCGGAACTGGTAAGGTTGACCCATGAGGTCACAATGTGGCCTCTCTGGGACAGAGCCTGGGCAGGGACCCCCAGCCAGAGAGAGGGCAGGGCAGGGCAGAGGCAGCATGGGCCGGGCCCCCCCAGTGGTGACCAGCCCTGCCATGGGAAACAACAGTTCCCACAAGAGGACCAAAGTGCCCAAGCAGGCCCGCAAGGAGAGGCCACCTGACATGGACAAGGCCTGGCGGAAACAGCAGTTCTTCAACCACCTCAAGTGGAAGAAGCCGAGTGTGAGTCCCGGGGGGCAAGGGGCAGATGGAGTTCAGGGGACCTGGACAGGTGGACAGGAGGGGATGCTGAGACTCTAGGCCTTGTGGGGCATGGAAGGGGTTAGAGAACCCCTTCTGAGGATGAGGATCCCAGGAACCCTCGTGGGTGTGGATGGGGTCCTAATAACCCGGAAGGGAGAGCAGGTATTCCAGAAACCAGGTGGATGAGACTTGAGAGCCTAGGAGGGGGAGCAGGAGGGTATTCTCCCAACGGTGGACAGATGGGTGGAGGTCCTGGCATGGCGAATCAGCCCTAGCTGGTGCCACTGGGGCTATGGGCACAGGGAGTTCCCTTATGCCCCCTTTCCATTCCCCCTCCTCAAGTGGGCAGAGGCCCTGGACCGGGGCCGGGGTGGGTGAGGGTCTCAGCATCGAGGCTGGGAGGGCAGGCAGCGTATTTCATAAACGTGACCGGAGTGAGGTCTCAGGAGGTCAGCCTGGCGGGGGCGGGGGTGAGGGTTTCCAGGGGCGAGGCAGGATCCCGGGCGAGGGGGGCAGGGTGCCTGCCTCCCCCACCTCCCCCTGCCCGGGCTGGGAGGATGGCAGGAGTCCCGGAAACGTAGAGGGGGCAGGGTCCTGGGAGATAGAACCCGGGTGGGTGAGGGTCCCCGATAGGAAGGTGGGGGGGTGCTCTTTCCCCTCACGCCCCTGCCCCACCCTCAGACCAAGATCGTGCTGCTTTTCCGCCTGGACAAGCGGCAGCAGCTAGCCGAGGCGACGGCGGGCCCCGGCGCGCGGCCCGGGCGACCGGGTGAGGACGCGGCGGGCGCCCCCTTGGGCTCCCAGGCGGCGGCGCCCACGTTGCAAGGTGCGGGCGACGGCGCTGAGCGGCGCGAGAGCGCGCGTGGGCGCGAAACGAAGACGATCCTAGTCAAGCTGCTGCTGCGGCTGCTGGACGCACGGCTGCAGCAGGAGGAGCGCCGCGTGGCGGGTGGGCCCGCGGGCGGGCCCGGCGTGGAGGGCGGGGCCAAGGCCGCGCATGGCTGGCGGCGGCTTGTCGCCCGTCTGCTGACGGAGAGCAAGGCTGGCCGCTACGCCTACCCGGCCTAGGAGCAGCCGAGCAAGCGGCGCCGCTGCCCTCGCCCGCGGCACTGAGTGCCTGGCCCGGACCTCCGGACCCCAGTCCATACCAATAAAGAGCGCATAGCAACCCTGGCGCCTGTAGCCCTCCCTGTCTGAGGCATCGGGGCGTAGAGTTGGGGTGGGGGAAACTGAGGCCCTGAGCGAGACAGGGGAGAACAGGCGTATTGAAGGCAGAGCCACAGCCATGGCCTGGAGCCAAGGCGGTTTTTGCTTCCTCCTTTCTTGTGACCCAAGAGTCAGAACCCCTATTCCGGGCTGGCGGGGCGGGGGGGGGGGTGTGTCACCGTGCCACAGTGGAGGGAGGCTGCTCCTCTCCCCTCCAGCTCCAGGCCCGGGTCAGATCCTGACGGCTCTGCAGGCCCAATGGAAGAGAGCTTGGGCAAACCCAGGCTTGGCCACGCTAGGAGGAGGGGCCTGCTTCCAGCAGAGGCCAGGCAGCTCCAAGAGTCTCCAGCACTCACAGGTCCTTCTTAAGCTGAGGGAAGGTCCCAGGCAAAAAGCCACCACCTTGGGGAAGAACTGTGACGGTCTCATGGTCAGCATAGTTTGAGGCTTAGACTCAACGTTCTGCCTGAGAGCACCCAGGAGGAGAGGCTGGGGTCCCTGGTCCTCTGACCCCTCACTCCTAACCCACTCTGCTTGGTAACCCTCAAGGCACCTCAGTGACTTGTCTCCCAAATTACCCTGTCCCATCCTCTTCCCCACGTTGCAACCAAAGGCTTCTTCCAAACCACTGGTCTGTAGGGCAGTTCACGCTCCCGCTCATAAGCTCACACTGGTTCTCCGCTGTGCACAGGGAAACGCCCAAACTTATTACTGGGATGTACAGGTCCAGACCCCCAGCCTTGGTCTTCGCCTCTAGGGCTTCTTAGTGACTTCCACCCTCACCCCTGCTCTGGCCATATTGCCACTTGTGGTCTTCAATTCGAGGTTCACCTCCCTAATTCACCCACAAGAGGCCCTGCATGCTTTCTGTGGGCAGGACCCAGCTGCTTCTCTCGCTCCTGGGTCCCAAACCCAGCTCCGGACCCTATCCCCTCCAGCCCTGCCAAACCTGCAGCCTGCATTCCACTGGAGACCAACATCAGAATGCCCCCTTTGGGGGCAGATGCATCAGGGGTGAAGGTCCCAGTTCACTAAAACCACAGGCACAGCTTCTGCTGAAGATACACTTTTGTCAGTGTCAACACCACATCACCTGCATCGGGCTGGAGGCTGTACTACCCATAGCATCTCCCCTGCTGCTTTGTGAGAACTGACCCTTTCCTACCATCCACATGGTTACAATCAGGGTAACCACGTTCCTCAATGTGGCCACACCTCCTGGCATAAGCAATTGGCCCAAGCTGGTCCTCTCAGCCCCTTCCCTAGGTCTGTAATTTAGGAGCTGTAGGAGACTATGTTTTCTACAGGAACGTGCACAGGCTGAAGCCAGTCTTGAGAAGAATATAACCAGAACGTAGAGCCAGTGCACATCTTGGGTCCCCCACAGGCCGACAGGCCCTGATTCCAGTCTTTTCCTAAAACCTGATTTCACCCTTGCCTTGGTATCCATAAGACATACAAGACCCTTGTGATAAAAGTCCATATTTTAGCTTAAGCTCACCGGAATGGGTCTTCAACTTGCATCCAGAATGGTCCTAAAGAGAATAAAGAGACTCTGCAGAGACAAGACGTGGACTATTTCCTGTGTGTGAGGACGACCGCCTTTCGGAGGAAGTAACTGAGCCCAGAGAGAGATTAGGACTTGCTCAGTGCACAGTGAGTCAGCCTCAGAACTGAGTCTCAAACTCAAGTCCATGTTTGTAAGCCCCTGAAGGTAGGATCCCTTTGTGGGCTACCTGGGCCCTTGAAGGCTAAGCACACAGATCTTCAGGGTGGCTGGAGATCCATGATTAAGAGCTTTCTCTTCAGCGTTGAGAGGGAAGGGGCCACACATTTGGCCAGAGCACATCAGATAATCCGAAGTGGTTTGGGGAAGGAATCAAATTGGTTGGGCTGAGCGGCTGAGGCCAGACCCCTGGATGTCAAAATCACTGCCCTTGACCCTGTCCCAGGAGAGAGGATGGGTCTGAGATGTTTTCATCAGGGTAGAGGCTGCGAAAGCGCGGCGGGTGCTGAGAACTGAGGTCACAATGAGTCCAAGTTCTTTTCCTTCCTTCTCTGACCACCCCCTCCAAACTCCACGACCAGGAGCTACAATACTTGGGTCAAGCCCAGTTGAGAAGTGGACTCCTGGGTCCCCAAGGGGGATATATGTCAGGAAAACATTGCCGCAAGACCCCTTCATTCTCAGAGCTGCTCCTGGACGCTTCTCAATCTCTTAAAGCGACCCTCTCATCGTCCACCTCAGCAAGCGCTTACTTAGGGGGCGGAGCCGCACCACCCAGGCGAGTCCTCAGAGACGGGGTGGGGCCTTGAGCCAGAGGAGGACCAAGAGGGACTGAGCCAGAGCCCAGTTAGGGCGGAGACTGACGAACCAAAGGTCGGGCCTCAGGCCCAGGGGCGGAGCCAAGAGCTGAAAAGAGACCTCCACTCCGGCCAGAAGAGTGGGACTTCAGGACCAGAGGGCGGAGCCCAAGGAATGAGAGCGATAGTTCTCTAGCGCACAAAGGCGGGGCCGTAGGCCCACGAAGCAGAGCCAAGAGCTGAAAGGCGGGGTTCTCACGCCGGGGGCGGAGCTTTGGGCTGAAGGGCGTGGCCGGCCCGAAGGTGGCGTCGCTGTCCGGGAGCCGCCGGGTCCGCCGGCTGCCCTCGCTGGGCCGCGTCGCGGTGGTGGTGGACCAGGGCTCGGGCTTCACCAAGGCGGGCTTCGCGGGCGAGGAGCAGCCGCGCCTGGTACTGAAGAGCTCCAGCCTGGTGCCCAGCTGGGACTGGCCCGTGCTGCCCGGCTGTGAGCTGGCGGGCGGCGTGGCGCGGGCGCACCCCATCAAGCACGGCGTGGTGGTGGACTGGGAGGCGCTGGAGGGGCTGTGGGAGCGCCTGCTGGTGGGCGGCCTGCGGGTGTGCCCAGAGCAGTGGCCGGTGCTGGTGAGCGACTCGCCGTCGGCTCCGCCCGCGGGCCGCGAGAGGGTGGCCGAGCTGCTGTTCGAGGCCCTGGCAGTGCCCGCGTGCCACATAGCCAGCACCGCGTTGCTGGCGCTCTGCTCTGTCGGCGCGTTCAGCGGGCTGGCCTTGGAGGCGGGCGCTGGCGTGTGCCACGCCACACCCATCTATGCGGGTCACTCGTGGCACGAGGCCACCTTCCGGCTGGACGTGGCAGGCAGTACTCTGTCGCGTTACCTGCGGGACCTGCTGGTGGCAGCCTGCCCCGATCAACGACTGCATGCCCTGCCCCGCAAGGTCATCACACAGCTCAAGAAGCGCTGCTGCTATGTGTCGCTGGACTTCGAGGGTGACCTCCGTAACCCTGCCCGCCACCGTCCTGTCAGTTTCTACTTAGGCAATGGGTGCTCTGTCTGCCTCAGCAGTGAGCGCTTCCGCTGCCCGGAACCTATCTTCCAGCCGGGTCTGCTAGGCCAGGCTGAGCCGGGACTGCCCACCCTGGCCTTCCGGGCACTGCAGAGGATGCCCACAACACTACGGACACGGCTGGCCAACACCGTGGTGGTGGCCGGTGGCTCCACGCTTTTCCCTGGCTTCACTGAGCGCCTGGAGATGGAGCTGGAAGCCCAGTGCCGGCGGCATGGTTATGGGGCACTGCAGCCTCGCCTGGTGGCCAAACCCGGGCGTGGCACAGCAGTGTGGACAGGCGGCTCCATGGTGGCCTCATTGCGTTCCTTCCAATGCCACTGGATGACCCGGGCCATGTACCAGGAATGTGGCTCCAGGCTGGTGCATGAAGTGTTCAACTGACTCATGTTGGACTGGGGGGTGGGGTGCAGAGGCAGACACCTGGCAGGCTGAGCTGCAGCTCTATCAGAGGCATTGAGTGCCAGATAAAAGGCTCAGTGATTGGAGCTGGCAGAGTCGTGTGGTGATGGGTCACCCTCTACCCCTTTCTGGGCCAGGAGGAGGTGGTCAGGACCCCTGGGGCCCTTACTTTGACCTGCAGTTTGAATCCCCACTAACCAGTGCCAGTTCAGAGAATGCCAGTCTAGGGGCCCACCCCCAGGGCCCTGTTTCCATGGCAACAAGGAAGGCGATGCCCCCACCTGTGTCCAGGCCACAGATATGGAAGTCATCATAACATACCAACCCCTCATCATATACCATTTGGATTCCCATCCCATGCCAGGCCCCAAGGGATGACTGTTTGAAAAACTACTAAATCCCATGTGAAAGCAACCAGAAGGGGAAGCCCTGTCCTCAGATGATCATCAACTTGCTGAGAGCCTCAAAGTGAGGTCAGGCACAATCCCAGGCCTGCTCACTGTTCCTTCCTCACCCCCTTAGGTGGAGACATTTCTTAAAAAGAACACAGACGGAGGGGTGCCTTTCGGTGTTTTTAAAATACCATCCAAGGGCCTGGAGCCCGGGCCATGAGCACTGTTTATGCTTGTGCGCACGTGTCCATACACAGACACCAACACGTGGGTGCACACACGCCTGCCTACTCACGCATGTCCTTAGGCTGCCCCCCAACCAAGCTCCACACACCAGTACGAGCGTCTGGATGTGTGTGAGCGTGCCCTCCCCCACAGCCCATCCCTGCTGGGAGCTGGCCTTCATACCCCACAACAGTTAGGTCTGGTCAATAATAAAAGCAGTAGCAGCAGCAGCTCCAGGTGTGACGTGGCTACTGCGTGCCAGGCAGAGGTCTCGGTGCTGGGAATAGAGTAGAGAACAAGACAGACAAAAATCCCTGCCTTCATTCTCGTTTAATTGTCACAACAAATGTCTGGAGGTAGGTTCTATTATCATGCCCAGTTTACAGATGAGGAAACTGAGGCCCAGAGAGGTAAAGATGCACAGCCAGAAAGTGGGAGCCGGGATTAGAACCCAGGCCTCTAGCTCCACAGCCCTGAGCCCAGTGGTGGAGGCTGCCACAGCACAGCAGACACCCCATGCCCTCATTTTGGGCCACTCACCATCGGCCCCTCTACTCACCAGCTTGGTGGTGTCCATGGCAGTGAGCACTGCACAGTTCAGCGACTCCAGTGCAGCCAGCACAGGCCGATAGACGCCCAGGTGTTCAGAGAAGTAGTCTGAGGGCAGAGGAGGTGCTCAAAGGTTCCCGGACCCCCACGCCCCCATTTACAAGCTGGAATTCCCCAGCAGCCAACCAGGCCTCATACCCTGAGCCCAGCCGATCCTGTTCCATGGGACACCAGCAACAGCCTCTCATCACACCCACCTGCCCAGGGGTCCCGGGAGACAAGAGCTCCCATGGGCCTACTCACCACACAGTTTCTCCGTTTCCAAATTGCTACAGGGAAAAGAGAAGGCGCCCTTCAGACCCGCTGACTTGGGCCTGGTAAACTGGGACTTTGAAGCCAATGTTCCTCTCCTCTTCCTGCCCAGCTCAGGCCGACAAGGAGGCAACTTCTGACTCCACCCCAGGTTAAGTTGCTCAGTGGACAGAGAGGGGGAGCACGGGTACTATCAGCCCGCCAAACACTCCCTGAGGGCAAAATTTCAGTCCCACTCTCTGCCTCCAAAGGGGTTTCAGGCCGGGGAGGCAGATATGAACACAGGCCAGAGAGGAGTGGTTAGAGCTGGGAAGGGGGAGCCAGGTCCCAGGTCTGCGGAAATGCAGAGAAGGCATGGAGTATTACTTGGTAGGTCAGGGAGGGCTTCCTGGAGGAGGGGCTGCCTAAGTTAGGCCTTGAAGGAGAAGAAATCTGACTGGAGTATCTGGTGGTGGTTAGGTGGTAGCACTGCAGACAAAGGGTCCAGCCCAAGCCTGAGGACATGGGAGGACATGGGAGCCTAGGATTTATTCTAAGGAGATGGGGGGAAGGGGAGTAAGAGGGAGGGATAGCTGTGCATGTGTGTGCACCCGTGTGAGGAAGCAGGAGAGAAGGCAAGCAAACTCGCACTAAGGCCTATAGATGTGGAAGCACCTGCATCCATGGGTGGAAGCAGGCGGGGGCCAGCTGTCCCCAGGCATCCTCTGGTCCCTGCAGGAAGCAGGAGTTGGAAGAGGGGACACCTGTGGGCTGAACCATAGGTGGTGACTCAGGCCTGGCTATTTTGGGGTCCCAGCTGGAAGCAGTGTGATGAGCAAGGCTGGAGCCAGGGAGGGGGTAGGTGGGTGGGTAAAGTTGGCACTGAGCCCTGGCACCCCTCTCCCTCTGCCCCCCTCATCCTCCATAAGGAACCAAAGCAGCAGGAGACACAGTGGGGTTGGGACAGCCTGGCCTCACATCTACATGCGGTGCACACATCCCCCTTGAGTACTCACTCAGCGGGATGCCCATCAATACTGCTGAACAGCTCTCGCAGCTCCCCGGGGCTGAGAACCCCATCGGCAAAGTAATTCTGGAATTCTTCAAATGAGAGCTTACCATCATCTGGGCAGGGTGGGTGGACAGAGAGCCAAGTCAGTATCCCTGACCCTGGCTGAACCCCTGCCACAAGATCCAGGCCCACTGAAGGCTTTGCAGCATCTCACAAACACCCAGCCAAGTGGAATGGGATTCTGAGCTGATGGGAGGCCTGGCCATTGGGGACAAAAGGGCTGGGGCCCCCAGAGGTGCCCATTTAAAGCAACAGGGCCCACTTTGCAGGCACCCAAGGGACAGGGCAGTACACATGTGGCACTGGGTACGGACTCAATGTTTGCCAAATGAAGAAACAAATGAACAACAGCCTGGGTCACAGTCAGATCATGTCACTTGGAGGACTCGGGGCTGGGTCTCTGCCCCACATGCTGGCCAGTGTGGCTCCAGGGTGGAGGGGACCTCTGTGCTCTGGACCCAGGCCCTTCACAGAGAAGCCACAGGGAGTCAGATAAGAGCTTCCTAAGAGTAGAGCCCCTGTAAGTAGCAGCAGGCTGGCTCAGGAGGGAAAGCCCTCCCCATCCGCAGGGCACATGTAGCAGAGGCTGAGAGCGCTACCTGCGAGGTCTCTAAGCAGATGGGGTGGGGAGAGTGGAGCTGGGGGAGGGTCTGAACTTCCCCAGACAAGATGCCAGGATCCAAATGAGACCATGTGCCCTGACGAACCGGTTGGAACAAATGGTCTCCACCAATTTGAAGAGACCCAGGGAGAAGGGGCAAGGGGTGGGGACACAATCCTCTCTCAAGGAGGCTGAAACATAAACAGGTCTGAAGCCCCCAGATGAAAGTGAGGTCAAGGCTGACGGGCTGGCTCAGCTCAGACCCTCCACTGGCCAATCAAGGTACCGTGGGCTGCTCTGAGTCATCTATGCGCAGCAACCTGCCTGCAGGGTCCCCTAATGGCTCCTGATTTAGCTTTCAAGGTTTTGCCAGACCAGAGTCTGAGACTGCCCAGGACCCAGGGCAGGAGGAGCTGATTCCCTGGGCCTAGCTTTATCCTGCCCAAGCCCTCCCTGTGTCCAGATGGTTGGTAATGTGGAAAGTTACTGAGCACTCTAAAAATCTAAGATAAAAGCCCCCACAGGGCCTCATCTCCATGACCACACCCTTCCAAGCCCCTCACACAGGGAGCCTGGGGCCAAGCATCACATTAGACCTGGGCTCAAGGCCCACCACCTCAGGCAGCCTGCTTTACCTCCCTGGGCCCCTGCTCCTTTGTCTGTGAAATGGGGTGAAGAATTCTCACCTAGCTTGCAGTTGTGAGGACAACATAAGGTCATATACGAGAAGTACCCCCCAGTGTGCCAGGGCACTGCATGAAAATAAGCCCCCACCTCCAGCCTCTGGCTAAGTTACATTTCCTCCACTCTCCATCCTGCCAAACTTGATTCAAAACAACACTTCCTCCGAGAAGGACACCTGGGTTCATTCTGCTGATTTGGGTCCTCTCAAGATTTTTCTCCATTCTAGACTGTGCCCCCAAACCCCCAACCCTCCCCTGAGCCTCCCTGATGTCCGTCACCCATGCCCCCACTGTGGGACCCAGGGGAAACCACACTCACCATTCTTGTCTGCTCTGCGGAAAACCTAAAGGACAAAAGGGCATGGATGGGAGCTGTGAGCTGGGAGGCAAGTGGCTCCCACCCAACTCAACAGAGCCCCAGGTGGCTGGCCTGCCCCCTGCGTCTCCCTTCCTCCTGCCCAGCATGGTCCCAGCTCCCTGCCCAGCTCGGCCCTGCAGGAGCTTTTCCAGCAAGGTGAGCACAGGAAGAGCACACAATGGGCCCCACTGCTTGCTCACTTCTGCGGGCCTGGCCTCGTGGGGGGTGCTCCAAGCCAGCTCTCTGCACCTTCACCTCCCACACCCAGAGTCAGTCCCAAGTTCTGTCTGATGCATCAGCCCTCGAACGGTCCCAGCTTGAGGAAGGTGGGGAGATGGGCCAAGATGCGGCCTGAGTATCCTGGGCACCCATCCCAGACCTGAACCCCAACTCTGCTGTGTGGCTATGGTCTGTCCCAGACTCTGCCCACTCCGGGCTGTGTCTCTGTGAGCTTGTTGAAGACCCTGACATGCAGGTAGTGGCTAGTCCTTTCTTTGTGGGTGACTGTTTTCCCACTAGCACACAGGGGAGCAGCCCAGGGTTAACCCTTCCAGGGCTGGGGCTTCCTATGAGGCCAACTCAGTATGAGGGTCTTGGGCAGGCCTGTGTGCGTGCGTGCATGCGTGTGTGTGTGTGTGTACGTGCAAGGGTGGACAGACTGTATTCATGGAGAAGCAGACAGGAAGGGCAACAGAGGCAACAAGAGCGGAGCAGAGTCAAGACTTGGTCCCTGTCTCCCCTAGGGACCAGAGACTCCCAGGTCACCCAAAGCAGCCCAGCAAATAGGACATCAGCAGGCCTGGCAAGGAGGGGCAGGCCAAAGCCTGGACATAGAGCCCCTATCAGCTCCAGGTCCTGAATACCTCTTCCCTCTGACTGTTTTCTTGGGTCAGTGAGGCTCAGGGATGAATGTAATCCCTAGCCAGAAGCCTGACTCAGAGAAGGTCTGCCACTGGCTCGGGGTCCACACAGCAGCCCAGCAGCCTGGAGACACACGGGGGTGAGAGTGGGGGAGGGGTGCTAAGCTGAGAATGAGGACACCTAGGGCCACACCCTAGTGTGCCCCTGCCTCCATGTGTGATCTCAGACATATCCCTAACCCTCCAGGCCTTGGTTTTTCCATCTGGGAAGTGGGAGGGTCAGGTCCCTTCCAGCTGGGAGGACTGTGGCCAAGTGCTGAGTCACTAGGGACAGTGGGGAGGGGGCAGGAGTACAGCCTTTCCCACTGGCAGGGACCTCTGGGAGTGGGGGCATGAGAGGCACAGGACGGACTGAGGGCTGGGGTGAAAGGTGGGGAAGGGGCTCAGGGCAGTGACCGAGGTCGGGCCAGGCTGCTCCACGCTGGTGTCCATAGGGGCTGCAGGGCCACCTGCCAGTCAGGAGAGGGTGTACAGACCACAGAGAGTGACTGTGGGCAGCCCCGACCAACTGTGGGATCCTTGGGTTGGATCTAAGGGACTCTGGGTCAGCACCAGGTCAGGAGTCAGGGGACTGCTTCCTCTTCCAGGCCCCCCTGCCTGGGTCAACCTGGACCCGGGCTGCCATAAAGGGGCACTGTGACTGCTCCTGTGATCAAGGGTTGACAGCCCCCCCCCCGCAGCCAGACACATACATGGGGTTGTTCCGGGTTGGGGGGCAGGAGGGACAGTGACACTGAACCAGAGACAAGGAGAGATAAAGAGAGAAAGAATGAGAGACAGAATGGGACACAAAGGCTGAGAGATAAAGATAAGGGAGACACACGGAAACAGAGACAGCAGGGTCAGAGAGAGATAGTGAGAGAGGCAGAGACCCAGAGGCGGAGGCAGAGACCCAGAGGCAGCGGCAGGGTCCCCAACAGACCTGGAGGAAGAGAGACGGGCATAGAGACAGGGAAAAGCAGAGTGAGAGAGCCGCAGAGACGGGGGCAGTGAGAGACAGAGTCCAGGGAGACACAGGGAGAGCTACGACAGAGACCTGGAGAGACACCGCGAGAGACACCACCCCCAGGGCCACAGCGCCGGCGCCCCCGGCCCGCTCCCCACTCACGTCTTGGAAGAGCGCGTGTCCTGCGGATCCGGCTGCCGGCGCGGGCGCGGGGGGTCGCGGGGGCTCCGGCGCAGGCGGCCGGATCAGGCACACAGTGAGCAGCCCCGCGCACGCCATGGCGCCGCCACCCGTTCGGCTCCGGCTCTATGCGGCTGCGGGCTCTGGACGCCACCGCCGCGGACTTCGGGGCACAGGAAGGGGGAGCGCCCGACGATCGGCGCCGGCGCGGAGGCTGAGGGCCCCGCCCCCCAAGGCTCCGCCCCCGCCCCCGCCCGGAGGGCCGCCGAGGCCCCCTCCCAGCCCGGCCCCTGCACTGGCCAGTCTGAGAGCTCGGCCCTACGCCAGCCCCTCTCCAGGCCCTCAGCTTCCCCGTCTGGAAAAGGGGAGCAAACTCCAGCCTTTAGGGCGGCAAGAGCCGCGCAATGAATTCCAACAACACCGTTCACCTCTGCGACTCCCCACCTCCCGGGGAGAAGCGGCCACTACGGAGTAAGGAGCCACCCAAGGGGTCATTTGCACCGGGTAAGGGCTGAGCGAATGACGGCCAGCGTGGAGTACTACACAGCCAGGAACAGAACGGGAGGGGCTGCGCTTGCCCACCGAGGGCAGGTCCCGCACCGTTATAGGGTCAACACAGCAAACGGAAGGAGCACAAGCGCGCCACCTGGTGGACAAAACCCGCAAGTGGCTTCGCCTGTGCGCGTCTGTATCTTCTGCAAAATGGGAGTAAGGGTAGACACATCGTACGGCTGTTTTGGGGGCTGACTGACAGTGAAGGGCTTAAAATAGGGACTGGCTCAGGGAAAGCCCACCTAAGGGTTTCCTAAATAGGTCCGTGTGGACCGTCTCCCAGTCACCCTCCCTTCCACTCTGAAGCTCTACTTGGGCTTCTCTTCCCCCTGGCTCTTCTGTTCTGGCCACCTCTTCAACCCATCCTCCACACAGCTGCCAGAGGGAGCTTTTAAAATATAAAACAGGGTGTGTCACTCCTCTCTCAGACTCACCAGGGTCCTTGTCCCCCGAATAAAGCCCAAGACTGAACGTCTCTACACCTTGGCCCTCACCTCAGGATTCCAGCCACACTGGTTTCTCTCAGGTCCTAAGGGCCCTTTGCCCACGTGGCCCTCTCCTGCTTGGTGTGTTCTTCCTCTTCCTCCTCAGTTAATTTCTTCTATCCTACAGCTTTAGGTCAAGCACCACCTTTTCCAGGAAGCCCTCCCTGATCCTCTCATTTGTTTGAGTCTCCTCCAGCAGGTCCTGAGAGCTCCATGAGGGGAGGGAACGTGTGTCCCCAGAACCTGACACGGAATCAGCCTGTTGTAATTATCTGTTGCATGTTTACAAATGTCCAGAAACATCTGGAAGGAGCATAGCAAACTGATCAGAGTGGCTCCTCTGGGGCTGGAAAAAGGAAGGGAGTTCATTTATTACTTTATCGGACCAGTTTTTAAATTAGGGTAAAAGTGATGAAGCCTACCTTTCTTGGGGTGGTGAGGCTCAAATAAAATGAAGCCAGGCAGGGACAGGGAGAGGGAAGTAGAGAATGGGCATTTTCCCAGCAACCTTGACCTCTCCCACCCTCACATTTGCTCCCAGTACATAGTCCCCAAACCGGGCCCAGACATCGTCAAAATATTTATTAAAACCAAAGCAGAGGGAACAGAGCTGTTAGGAAGGCAAATCAAAGTGCAGATTGGAGGGTGGGGCAGAGCAAGAAGTGGGGTGGAAGGGGCACTTCAAATGCCACAGGAGGGGCCCCTGTGGTCTGGGCTGGGGGGGAGGCCCTTCACCCCACCCCTCCCGCCCACCCTGTCAGTGAAGGTCCCCCACTCACCTCTCCCATCTCACATCCATCCTGGGGGCAGCTGGGGCCCTGCAGTGACCCCGTGGGAAGAGACCACCCCCTCGATCCACCCATGGCTGTCAGTCAGTCAGTCTGTCTCCCTCCCTCACTTTCCCAATAAATAAACCATTCAGGCCTCAGCTCCTTCAGAGTGGGGCAAAGAACAGCTCAGGGACCCCTGCCCTCGCTCAGGGGTAAGGGAGTTGCGGCATCAGCCCCGCATCCCTCCTACCCTTTGCTGATGCCCCAAGCTTGCCAAAAAGGCCTTGATAAATAAATAACGCTCCATTAAAGCTTCGATCAGAAAAACCTTTAAGACGACAGAAGTGCTCTCGCGGTCCTGCAAACAGCAGGCCAAGGCCTCGCCACCCGGCCTGGTCAGCACGCAGGATTCTGGGGGCAGGTGGCCACCCTGGGCCTCGCGGGGCCCCTGGAGCAAGGAGACCAAAAGTGCAGTTAGAGCCCCCGCCATGCGCACACATGGGCTCATGCACACACACGTGGACACACTGGGGCGTGTTTTCAGTGCACACACAGATGTGTTCACCTTCATTCCCCGGTACATGCACACACACATGCTCACACACCACTCACCCCGTGTACACACGTGTCGGGTGTTGGGTGCATGCACATACACACCACAAACAGAATCCTTCCCTTCCTGGCTTGCTCAGCCTCCTGGCAGTAGCCAGACTCCAGAGCTAGAAGCTTCTGGAGGTAGGGGAGAGGGGTATAAATTAAACATTTCCAATTGGACTAGGAGGACGGCCAGGGTCAGGGGGCTCCAGGGCTACAGAGACAGGGTGGGCATCCCAGGAGACCCTGGTCCCCCTAAGCCCCGTCAGAAATCCAGGGGAGTGAGGTCCCCAAAGTCACAGTCGAAGAGGTCTCTGATGCCCTCGCCCTCCTCAAGGCCGAAGTGGTAGTCGAGGGCCTCGTGCGGGGGGGACAGGCTGATGAACTCCTCGGGGAGGAGGCCGGCGAAGTCCTCCCGCACGTGCTCCAGGAGCGAGTCAGCCGCCACCAGTGGGGACAGGCGGTCCTCTTCCATGGGGGCCCGCAGGCTGCCCATCCGGGAAAGCAGAGGTTCTGGGGAGACGGGGGAGCATCACAGGCCGGGGACACCCCGGCAGGGAGGGCAGAGGGGCTGTCACACCTGCCCACCCACCCGGGAGAGGGGGGCCCCACCCCGCCCTGCCCACCCACCCTTCACCCACCTTGCTCCAGGCTTAGCAGGGACTGACTGGGATCCGTGGCAGGGGATGAGGGGGGAGATGATGGTGGTGGTGGCACTGTGGTGGCAGGGTCAGCTGCCCTGTCCTCCTCCCCAGAAGCTGCACCCTGGGACGGGGTCTTCCCGGGGCTGATCCCGCCCGCACTCTCCTCAGGGCACAGGAAAACATCGATGGGGCCTTGTTTGCTCTTAAGGGAGATCTGAAAGGTCTGGGTAAAGGTAGCAGGCAGAGTAAACTGAGGCTCAGCTAACTACCAGCCCAGCCCAGCCTGTCCTGTTCCAGTCTAGACTCCCAGGTCTCACCTCTGAGGAGTCCACGGCTTGAAGCTGGGTCTCGGGGGGGGCCTTGATCACCATAACCATCTGTTCTGCAGGGTCCGCAATGCTACGAAGGTCCTGGCAGGTCACGTAGGCCAGGGTTGGTGGAGTCAAGGACCACATGACCTTTGGCCTTTGGGGGCCACCCACCCAGACAGCTCATAAGGCAGAGCCCATACCCGCTGAGTCACTCCTGTCCTCTGCATCTCCCACTCCAGGGCCTGGCACATAGCTGGCACTCAATCCTATCTCATGCCCCTGAGCCTCAGTTCCCACATCTGTACGAGACCACTCTCTACCCAACAGATCTTAAGGTAATAATGGCTGCCTGCAATAATTTCCTATAAATTACACAAATACAGGCTTGGTACTGAGAATTTACTCTGACCCATGACCTTGGTGTCAATTAGTAGTTATCTCCAAAATGTATAAACGTAATCTGGGTATTCACTTAAAAAAAAAAAAGCTTATTTTAAAATAAAGTTTCTATTTTTGTAAATAAAAGACAAAAACTTATATCTCTAACCTTGAAGCTACAACCAGGTACCGAATCATTGTATTAAATAAATGTTTGTTATTGGTATCCTAGCTTTTCTTGTTTCATTCTGTGCAACTTTGGAATAGGATTATTTTCCCCTTTTACAGATGAAGCTGAGACTCAGAGAGTAACTTGTCCAGTGTCACACAGTGACTAAAGGCTGGGCCAGGACTGGTATCCAAAGCCAGAACCCTCTCCTGAATCCAGGGCCCAGGGTAGCCTCTCTATTCCCACTTGGATGGGGCCACGGTCACCCTCCAGGCAGTTCAAGGATATCGCTGGCTGTCAGCATCCTCGGAAAGCAGACGCAGCTGCGTGGTGCACATGTGGATCAGGTGGTCCAGCTGCCGCTCGCTTTCCTGCAGTTGCTGGAGGTCCTGGGTCAATCCTTCAAGCCGCCCACCGATCCCCACTGCTGCATGGCTGCCTCTGCCGGGAGGCAAAGGGAGGGTTAGTAGCTCCCGGCCCCTCTTCCCAGGAGGCGTGACCCTCAGCAGAACAGTCTGCTGCTGCCTCTGTTTTGTAAGACCTAGGCGAGCCCTTGCTCCTCTTGGCCTGGCTCCTCAGCTGGGAAACAGCAGAGGGCTGAAGCTGGGCTCCAAGGCAGACTGGCCGGGTTCAACGTCGGGCCTGAATGTCTGTGAACACCCATGTGTCCCTCATAGGGGGCTGGATAAGTGAATGAGGGTAGACATGCCGTGGAATACTATGCAGTTGTGTTAAAGGACAAGAATGCATTAGATGCAGACATGGAAGCATTTCTAAGACATATTGAAAAGAAAAAAATGATGTAGAGTGGAATATCTACCAAAAACTGAGAACACAAATGTGTCAGAGAGGGGAGTAGGATGACCGGGGAAAGAGGTGAAAAGGGAAAAATAAAATAAGAATTAACAAGAATAAAACAGCTGTGTTAAACAATCTCATCAATGGCAACAGAAGCCAGAACAGTGGTCACCTGCTGGTATGAGGAGTAGACTGTCTGGGAGGGGCACAAGGGAACTTTCTGGGGTGCTGGAAATGTTCCTTATTCTTATCGAGATGGTGGTCACCCAGGTGAAGGAATATGTAAAGTTACACTGAGCTACACAGGTAAGATTTGTGTTCTTGCCTGCATCTATCACCTCAGGGAAGCCAACTTTCCTCTCTAAACCTCGGTTTGCCCAGCAGTAAGATGGTAATCCGGGCAGCCACAGTGGGTATCGCTATCAGCTCCTCCGGGCTGGCCTGGCCCCGGGCCTCCACCCACCCTCCTGTTTGGCTGGTACCTACAGCCACTGGATGTGGTTCTTGGACTTCTTGGCGATGAGCTGGATGCCCTCAAGGACGTTGGTGATGTCATAGATGCGCCGCTTCTGCACCTTCAGCACCTCAGCTGCCCAGTTCAGGTCGACGACACCATCGGCCGAGCGGCTCAGCAACTCCAGGAAGCGCTTGGTAGTCAGATTCAGCGATGTTTCATAGCGTGACTTCTCCCCTGGGGATTTCACACCTGGGGGCCAGGCAGGGTAGGGTCCCTCAGCACCACCCCCACCCCCCAGCCCCAGCCAGGCTCTGGGGAATGGGGCTGGGGGGCAGATGGCTCCTTCCCCTTGGTGAGGCCAAGCAGGGAGGCCCTGTGGCAGCCTGCCAACCACAGTATTCCTCTTCCGGCTGGGGAACTCCCCACACCCCAGGGCTTGGGGGAGCCATGCCAGGTGGCCACTCCAGCTGCCCCTTGGGGCTCCCAGAGGTCTGGCTCAGGCCCAGGCCTAACAGACCAGAGCTTAGTCTGCAAGCATGTTTGTCTGCCCACACCCCCCAATCTGGGTCCAACCAGGAGGTCTGCCCTAGCCCAAGCTCGGGGGGTACCTTTTCCTGGGTGGCGGCCTCTGCCCCGAGCTGGCCCACTGCTCTCGGCCAGGTACTGATGGTCAGTTTCCAAGTCCAGCCTCCGCTTCACCTACGGCAAAAACAACGGGAGGATGCCCAGTAACCAGGAGAGTGGGGCCACAAGAGACCTGGCTGAGGGCCTGGTGCTCCCAAGCGGCCCCCTGCCTCAGTCTCTCTCCCAGGATGCCCAAGTGTGTGAGTGAGGGGGAGGTCCCAGGGGACACAATCCTACCCCATAGGACAGAACACTCAACTGGAAGGCAGAAGTCCAAGCCCCAGTTCCACCACCACCTTCTTGGGGGCATGCGGTAGTTTGCAAATGTTTTGATACTCCTCCTTTCAAAAGATGGAGCCTAATTCACCTCCCCTTAAATATGGGCCAGATCTGGTAACTTGTTTCGAATGAACAGAATATGGTGGATGTGTGTCACTTCTGAGACTGGATCGTACAGGCACTGGAGCTTCCTCCTTGCTCTCTTTATTGGATCATTCACTCTCGGTGGGAGCCAGCTGCCATGTCATGCAGGCACTCAAGCAGCCCTAAGGACAGGCCCAAGTGGCAAGGAACTGAAGTCTCCCCCCAAACAGCAACACAGGTAAGCTCAGAAGCAAATCCTCCAACCCTAGTCATGCCTTCCAACGACTGCAGCCGGGCCAACATTTTGGCAGCAAGCTCAGAAGAGGCCCTGAGCCAGAAGCACCCAGCTGAGTAACCCCTGAATTCCTCACCCCCAGAAACTGTGTGATAATGTTTGTCATTTCAAGCCACTAGGAAACAGGTCCTCTGAGTAAGTCACTGCCTCTCTCTGGTTTCTGACTGTCTGTGAATATGGCAGCACAGTAATGGCCCCATTTTACAGATGAAACAACTGAAACCCAGAGAAGCTCACGGTCATACAGGCAGGAAGTGGCAGAGCCAGGAGTCCTGCCCAGATGCCCTCTGATTTAGTTATACCACTCGAGGATGGAGATTGCCCTGGAGGTCTCACAGGCATCTCCACTGCATCCTGATGTACCTTCCCCTCCCCTCCCCACAGGGTTTCCTGAGCTAGAATCTGGTTCAGCCCCACCTGCTGCCCTCATCACAACCGGCTGCCAAGAAATCCTGTCCCCACAGCCACCAGCACCTCCCACCTGGACCAGCTGTCTTCCCATTGGCCTCCCTGCCTCCATCTGTCCCCCTCCACCTTAGTATCCTCAACTGCCACCAATTCTCCACAAGAACTTCTGCTGAGACATCTCTCTTCACAAACCTGTGTCTCCAAGCCTTAGCTCATGCTGGTTCCCTCCCTGGTTTGCCCTTGCCTCCCTCCCTCCTAATTCACACCAACGCTTCCCGCTCTGTGGGCAGGCACCTTACCCATAACCTAAGCCTTTCCGATCCCACAAGAGAAACTGAGGCTCTTCTCCCTCAGAACTGCCTCAAACCCAACCTTTCCCCACATGGTCTCTCGCTACAAATTTCTGCAGATGCGTTTGTCTCACCCAGAAGCCAGGGAGCCCCTCAGAGGCGGGCACTGGGTCTGAATAGTCTCTGTACACAGGGTCTGGGCATCAACAAACGTTTGCTGAATGAACCACCCCACATGCTGACACTCCCTCTCACGCACACACTCATGGATTCCCTCAGGGATCCGCGGCTAGAAGAGCTCACACGCGCTGAGTGCTTCCTGTGTACCGAGCACCACTAGGTAACTGCTTTACCTGCGTGCGATCATCAAACCCTCCAACCATCTTGCAGCAGGTGCTCTGAGGACTTCCACTTCCTGAGGAGCCTGCACCTCGGAGAGGTCACATAGTGAGAGGTGGAATCAGGATCTAAACCTTAGTGGGCTGGGCAGAGGCTAGTCCGGAGGCCAGGCCCCCTAAAGCTGAACCAGAATGTACCCCCTCTCCAGCCTTGCCCCTAGGGCCTGAACCCTAGTATGCTCCAGCCAACCGCACCCCTTGCCTCCTTCCTGCTCCCCATAGGGGTGCCCACCCTGAAGGCAGATCAATGCCACACTCTAAAACAAGGGCTCAAGCAGATGGATGCCCATTTCTGCTGCTGCTCTCTAGAGATGCAGGCACAGGGACCCAAAAGGCAGGGGTGAAGACAAACAAAACATTGGTGAAAAAATCTGGATGACTCAAACACCTATCCATGGGAGGAGACACAAAAACTGGTTCATCCAGCCTCTGGAATACCACGCTGCTGTCAAGACAGACTGAGGCAGGCTGATATAGAAGCCTCCCAAAGACATACTGACAGCTCATGAAACCATTTTCTCTGGTTCAGTTTCTATTACTACAGAATCCATTTCAGGGGTGACCTCTGTATGGGAGGGAGGAACATACGGGCCATGTTGCCTTATCTCTAAAGTGCGGATGATGTGCTGCTGGAACACAGACATAAAGGAAAAACGTCAATTTCTAAAACTTTAGAAAAAGAAAGTTGTCATAACCGCCTTAAAAACAAAAGCAGGCTCAGGAGGAGAAAAAAGGAAAAATGGATGGGGCTGGGATCTTGTCCCCCTCAACTTTCTAGCCTTTTAACTCTTTTTCTATAGTAAATGAGTATTATATTTAGTTTGTTTTTTAGCAGCCATGACAACAGGGTAGAGGTGGACAGGAAGGGCCAGGAGGAATGGCTGAATTGCACAGAGACTTGTATGCAGGAGGTACTCAATGAATGCTCACTCGTGCAGAAGCTGAGCCTGTCACTTGTTTCAAGGACTGCCCCAAACAAATGCTAGAGCAGGGGGTCAGTGGAGGCCACAGCTCAGATGGCCAGTGGCTACCCACAGGTACAATATTAGGGGGTGCTGGATGGCAAAAGCTGGGCCTATGTTTCTGAACTTCAGCTCCAAGACCGCACCAGCCCTCACCCCTGCCCACGGCAGAAAACACCTACTGGCCCTTAAGTACTGTGAGGGCAGAGGCTCCTTACTTGCCTGTGCCTAGAACCTCATAGGTGCTCACTAACAACTGTTGAATGAATGGAATGCTCAGGCCCAATGAGGCTGCCCCTGACACCACTGGGGGTGGAGGAGAGGGCATTATGTCCTCAGCCCAGTCCCTGGCTGTCCCTCTGAGCCTGAAGCTCAGTTCCCCAAGGGCAGGACCCACAGCCCTGGGCCTGCTAGGTACCTGTCAATCAGCTAAACTGGAGGCTACTTGTCCAGGTTCCAAGCCGGTACCCACAGGGACAGGTTGCTGGGGTACAGGAGACGAGCCAGGTGGCCCACCCCTGGTACAACTTCCATCCGTCTCACTCATTAGGAGGAAGGGACCCTGGGCTTCCGTCAACCTCTATTAGCATCTCCAGTATGCAAGGCATAACCACAGCAGTTAACCACTCAGGAAATCTGGATTGGTCCCAGCACTCACTAGCTGACTTACTAGGGAATGTTCTAACATCTCTACGCCTCAGCTTCCCTACCTGTAAAAGGGGAAGGTTGTTGAAAGGGTTAAATGAGTTAATTGGGTAAAGTGCTTGGCACAGCGCCTAATACACAATACAGTCTCAAAACAATGGTGCCTGCTATTGTTATTATTAGCATCTCGGTGATTCCGGAAGGAAGGCCACACTGGGCAAGGGGCCAAGGGGGTTGGGGGAACCTTGCCGGGATGCCTCAGGGACCAGCTGCCACCCAGGCCATAAGCAGTTGGGCGGCTTCCACCACCTTGCCCTGGGCCCTGCCTCCTCCCACAACTTGCTCCAAGCCCTATGCGGAGACCCCATCCTGCCCATCCATGCCTCACCTTCACCCACAGGTTGTGCCAGTCAAACTGGTCTCCACACCCTCCTGGAGCCCACAGGGCCAAGCTCCAGGGCTCCACTCCCTTCTCCCCCTGTAATTCAGCCGCTTCTTTTGGGCCCCCTAGTCTGAACTGTCTTGAGCCTCTTGCCACTCAGGGAGCACTTTATCAAGGCATCTCCCTGGGGCATTTACTCTCTCCTGGCACCGGGGGCCTCCTCTCCAGCTCCCAGAGGCCCAACCCACCCAGTACTTCCACTGGGGCCCAGGGGTCTGCCTGCCTGATTAATGAGGTTCCATGGCAACCAGGGTCTGGGAGGGTGGAGGATGGCAGATGGAAGGACAGGCAAAGGGAGGGGATCAGCAGCTGGCCCAGCCACCCCGCCCCTGCAGAGAAGGCCTCCCAGCCAGGCGGCCTGTCCCCAGAGGCCCGGAGGGCCAGGCCTGCACCTGGCAGTCCCAGCATCGAGGCAGGAAGGAGGGTCTCCTCAGCGGCTTTTCCACGGTCTGGACCCAGGACGCCCCCCTTGACCTCCCTAAGCAGCCATGCCCACCACCCAGCCACACATTCTGGTCTGAAGCCAGCAGGCCTCAGTTCAAATCTCACTTGCAGCCTTGTGACCAGGGGGCAAGTCACTTCCCCTCTCTGGACACAGTTCAGATGGGCACAGTGACAACACCGAGCTCACAGCATGGATGTGAGTTTTAGCTGCCTTGAAGTCTGCCAGAGACCTGGCATGCAGTCAGCGATAGCTGAATACACGTGGGGCAATTATTATCACTGAGTCTGACCCTTGAGCGTCTCTGGCGAGGAAGCTGAGGCCCAGAGCACAGAGCAGCAAACAAGGACTGGCCCGAGGTCACCCTGCACCCCGGGGCGGGGCCCGGAGGACCAACCCAGGCTCGGCACCGCCCAGCCCGGGCGCGTCAGCCCACCCTCCCCCGTCCCAGCTGCCGCCGGGCCAAACACCGCGCCCCCGCCAGGGTCTGCGCGGGGGTCCAGGTAGCGCAGTCGGCCCAGTGTCCCTGGTGTCCGTACCGGCGGGCGGCCGAGCGCGGGGCGCGGCGCGCTGGGTGTGGGCCGGGGCGCCTGCGGCGTGGCGAAGAGCAGCAGGTCGGGGTCGCGGGGCCCGGCGGCGGGCGCGGCGGGGCCGGCGGGGGCCGGCGGGGCGCTGGCGTCCTGCGCCGTGGAGATGATGACGATCTGCGAGGAGTCGAGCAGCCGCAGCGCGCCGGCCCCGAGGAGGGCCTCCAGCGCCGGCGCGCAAGGGCCGCCCGTGGGGGCCCCGGCCACGGCCATGGCGCTCACGGCCCGCGCGGCCCGGGTGGCAGTCGGCGGCGGCGGCGCGGGCCCATGGCGGCAGGCCGAGGCGAGGACTCGATCCCGCTCCGGATCCCGCTCCGCCCCCGGCAGCCGCTGCCTGCAAAGTCCCGGCCACTTTTACGCGCCAAATCCTTTTTGCCGCGAAAGAGCCACGAGCCGCCGAGCGCTGCCACCATTGGCTGTCCGGACTGTGACGCAGGCGACGGCGACGGCGCCTATTGGCTGCAGCGCGCCGGACCTGCGGTGGAGGGCGGGACGGGGCGGCGGCGCGAGGCGGTCCGGCCAATCGCAGGACGGGGCGCGCGCAGGCTTTGTCGGGGCGGTGCCAGGCGCGTTTGCACTCCCCGTCCCCAGAAGGGATGACCCCTGTCCGAGGAAGGGGGCAGGCAACCGCTCCCCGACGTACCCCATCCTGCTGATGCCTCTAAGTGGAGATAGAATGTCCGTTCTGCATATGTCACCGTCAGCTGACCCCACGTGACTCCCAGAACCCCCCCCACCTGTGGCCCCAACACACTCAGGTCAGATCTCTAGAAACTGCAGCTTGGGGCTTTTCTACAAGCCCTCCTGTAGCTGGAATCTCTTCAACACCCTATGCACAGCTTCTGCTTAAACGGATTCACTCACTCATTCATTCAACAAACGTTTTGAGAGCCTGCTCTGTGCCCCATTCTTGACTCCTGGCCCTAAGGAACTCACAGTTTAGTGAAAAGGGGAGGAGGGAAATAGAGAGGTAACAAATGTTTACAATATGATGTGGAATTTCCACTATTAAAGTAATTCCAGGGGGCTTCCCTGGTGGCGCAGTGTTAAGAATCCGCCTGCCAATGCAGGGCACACGGGTTCGAGCCCTGGTCCAGGAAGATACCACATGCCGTGGAGCAGCTAAGCCCGTGGGCCACAACGACTGAGTCTGTGCTCTAGAGCCCACGAGCCACAACAACTGAGCCCTCCAGCCACAACTACTGAGGCTGCGCACCTAGAGCCCGTGCTCCACAACAGGAGAAGCCACCGCCATGAGAAGCCCGCGCACCGCAATGAAGAGTAGCCCCTGATCGGGCAACTAGAGAAAGCATGCGCACAGCAATGAAGACCCAATGCAGCCAAAAATTAAAAAAATAAATTAATTAAAAAATAATAATAATAAACAAATAAAGTAATTCCATGTTAGATCTAACAAAGGGAGAAGGTGAGTGTGCTGAGCATGAAAATACATTTAATCCAGAGGCCCTGGGACCTCTCCATCAGCCGTTTCTCATCGCTCAGGTCAGCTGATTTGACCAATATTGTCCTCTCCTCTGTGCCAGGCTTTGTGCCAGCACTGAGGGCAGAGATGTGAAAGGTTTGATGATTTCCATGAACTTGCCTGCCATCTGGTGGGGATGACCCATCAAAAGAAAAACAAAAGTAGCTAAGACGCAATCAAGAATGAGATCCCTAGGCCCGGCATAAAGACCCCTTCTTCCAGGGAGCCCTCCGCAGTTGGAGCTAGCTCACTTCCTCCATTGCCCAGCCTAGCCTCTGTTCTAGCACTGAGTGCACAATGCATTTCTCTCTCTGCCTCCCCTCTCAGACTGGGAGCTGCATTAGGGCCTCTTCCCAGCACTGGCCTGGTCCACAGCAGGTGCTGAGAAGGGTTATTAAAGAAATAGAGACTGATGCTAGAGGCTACCTGGAATGCAATGAGAAGGCCCTGGTTCTCCAAGAGTAGCCCTTAGGCCCCCGGTTTCAGAATCACCTGGGTGCTTGTTAACTATGGACCCACCCCAGCCCTGCCAACTTAGAATCTAAGTGCCTAGGAATCCTCATTTTCACATGCAACCCCCCCACCCTCATTCCAGGTAATTTTATGCATGTTCATATTTGACAACAAATTGGTATTCCTGTATAACCAAAATGTATGGGGCAGCCTCGAATTACAGCCCCTGTGGACGCTTCTTAGCCTCAGTTTCCTCATCTGTAAAATGGGCTTATTGGGCTTCCCTGGTGGCGCAGTGGTTAAGAATCTGCCTGCCAATGCAGGGGACACGGGTTCGAGCCCTGGTCTGGGAAGATCCCACATGCTGCGGAGCAATGAAGCCTGTGTGCCACAACTACTGATCCTGTGCTCTAGAGCCCGCGAGCCACAACTACTGAACCCACGTGCCACAACTACTGAAGCCCGCGCACCTAGAGCCTGTGCTCCGCAACAAGGGAAGCCACCACAATGAGAAGCCCGCGCACGGCAACAAAGAGTAGCCCCCACTGGCCGCAACTAGAGAAAGCCTGTGCACAGCAACGAAGACCCAACACAGCCAAAAATAAATAAATAAATTTATTTAAAAAAAAAAAAGTGGGGGGGTGCTTATTGCCCTGGCGCCTTCCAGGGTTGCCATGTGGATGAAAAGTATAGGTGTTTCATAAACTATGAGGTGGCTTAGGAACGCATCAGGAGTTTCCTAAGCAGTTTGTGATATTACTCATCGCAAATCCCAGACTATGTCAGCACTAGAGGGGACCAGAGAGACTAAATAAGCCTCTCACTTATGGTACAGAAGGGAAAACTGAGGCCCATTCAGAAGTGAAGCCAGCCAGTGATAGAATCTGGCCAACATGGATTCCCAGCCCTGGGCCTGGCCTGTCCCCCTCCTTTCTCCCTAGTTAGAGAAGCTCCCATAAGAATGGTAGGTCTCATTCTAAATAGCCAAGCCAGATCCTGACGAGAGGGTGAGAGAAGCCAGCAACATTCCCACTCCAAAGGGAATTTCCTTCCTTCACACATTCCCAAAGGGTCTCAACAACAGTAACATTCACTCTGTAAAGCCCTCTCATGCCCAATAGTCATTCAGCAAACATTTCTCGGGCACCTGTTATGTACCAAGCACTGTACTGGTTGCTGGAGAAGGAAGACAGATACTACTGCCCCATTTTATACTGAGGAAACTTGAGACCTAAAAGGCATGAGCTTACCTAGCGGATGAGAGAGCTATTATTCAGGCTCCGTGAGGCAAAAGCCAGGGGTTTTTCAAAGCCCTGCCCTGCCCAAAGTATTCAAGTACACAACCTCCCAGGTAGAAGCAGGTGCCCTCCTTCCCACAATCCCTCCTGTCCTGCTGCAGCAGAAAGGAGTGAAGAGCAGAATTCCCAGTGTGAAATCCAGGAAGAGATACGGGCCTTCTGTATCTATTAATACCCACTTGAAAACACCAAAGGCCTGATAGATAGAGCCTCTTGGCCCCAAGCCCGACAGATCCTGATAAGGCTGTTCTCAACAGTTCTCAGGCTGGTAAGCTTCCAAAAAATCCATAATTACTGGGCAGCCACTTCCACTGATGATCTCCTTTCAACCTGATACTCTCATAAGTGAAGCTTGTTTATCCACATGGTGCAGGATGGAGGCTCAGAGAGGGGCACTTGCAACTCAAGGTCACACAGCAGAATTGAACAGTCTCCCACTGTAAAACCCAGGGCCTGCCCTTCATACTCACCACCCTCTGTAAATACCCCAGAACCAGGCTCAGGGCTGTCAAGATTATAATGTGTGGTTTCCAAAACGTATTATGGTGGATAGTGGCTTAATTAATAGGTGCTCACCTCCATCACCAGCTCCTTACTCCAGAGGAGTCCAAAGGAGTGGAAGCTCCTGGGCCCACAATCCTCCACCTGAACACATCTTTCCAAGAGGCAGGATGGTAGAGGAGTGATAGCATGGGCTTCTAAATCAGGTGGATGTAAACTGGAATCCGAGTCTGTGTGACCTTGGGCAAGTCAATTCCCTTCCTTTGAGCCTCACTCATTCAATCCACAGATATTTACTGAGCACTTACTATGTGTCAGATATTGTGCCAGGTGCTAGGGAGACAGTTGGAAGCAAAACACTCATCTCTGACACCTGGAGCTCACAGCCCAGTGGGAGAGTCAGAATTATTTCTATGTATCTGCACAATATGCTCATTAAGAAGTTTGACAAGCGACACGAATAGTTCAAAGCTATTTATTCCACATACACCACCTCCCCTAAACGTACATTCATAGCTTAAAAAAAAATCTCCAAACATGAACATCCCATTATGATAAGGAGAAATGATTCTGTTGTGACTTAATTTTATTAAGGGGCACAGAGGCATCCATTGTTGAGTTCTGGCAGAAGGAGGTGGGGAGTTTTATGTCTGCAACGTTACATTCATCTTGAATGATCCCTTGTCACTACACTGAATTGTTTGACTGACGGTTTACTGTCCCTGGAGTAAACTGTCACTGTGCCAGTTCTGGCTGTGTCTGTCACTGTGCCAGTTCTGGCTGTGTCTGAACACAGGCCTCTTACCCATTCGGGAGGCCGTCTAACATGGGAGCAAGCCTTGGGAGTCAGGCAGACCCCAACCATGTGGCTTGGCCAGATGGGTAAGTGATTTACCTCACTGAAGACCTTTGCTTGCCTCATCCATAGAACAAGGGGCAAAGGCTCCTTGACAGAATGGGTGTCAGGGTTAAATGAGAAAACAAGACAAGCAGAGTTTGCAAACTGGCCCACAGATATGATTTAATTTACCCAGATTATGTTTTTCCTGAATTATGAATTAGTTTAAAAATTTTTTAATTGGGAAATGCTATATAAAAATTCAAATATCTGGCTTTAACAAAAACCCAGTAATATCTAGCAATACGAGGCAGGCCATCAGGGTGCTGAGCAGTTGCTGTCCCCCATTTAGCCAGAGCCTTGACCCTCCAGGCCACGAGCGTCCCTGCCTGGCTTGCCTCACTCGGTGACCTTACTTGCCCTGCCATTGTGGGTACCTGGGTTTGCAATCCCTGATGCCTGTGCCTGGAACAGAGTAAGCGGCCAATAAATGTTAACTACTATTAGTGACATCATTACAGCAGGAGCACAGCTCCTCTGCTTTGTGGGTAGCTAAAGAGAAGATATGGACGTGGCAGAGTAGGGAAACTGGGTGTTCACAGGGCTTAGTGCCAGCCAGCAGCTGTGTGGCTGTGTGGCCTTGGCCAAGTCCTCAGCCATTAGCTGGTCCATATGTTCAGTGGGGGTGGGCCAGAAGGTCCAAGGTCAATGGAAGTGGGTAGGCCTCCGGTTAATAGGCGAGCCTCCTTTCCCTCGAGCCCCCATTATTCCATGAGCTCACACTCTGGGGACCCCTCTCCTCTCCAAGGCTCGCCCGGTGCCTCTTCCCTTCTCTCCATCACTCCAGCCTCTGCGGAGAGACTGTGCTTTTCCAAGGAGAGGGGAGAAAACCAGACACAGTGGCTATGCCTGCCCTGACCAGCATGGAAGTGAGGGGGTGGGGAGCCCTTAGAGCACAGGGGCTCTGTTTTTTCATCTGTAAAATGGGGATGGTAATAATAATGGTAACAGTGTTTACCTGATAGGGTTGTTGGGACATTAACTGAGTTATTACAGTGCTTAGGGCAGTAGCTGGCACATAGAGAGCCCTCAGTAAACGTCAGCTGTTACTAAGAATGAAAGATGAATCACTGGGGCAGCTTGCCTACATCTCCTCCTGATATTTCCAAAAGAGAAAAGAAAAAAATTCTTGTTAGGCTGCAGGAGAGTTTTCAAGCAGCAATCCCTGCACTGCCTCCCAAACTCTATTAGGTTCAAAGACAAGAAGAAAAATACATTTGGAGGGCAATGAAGTGGGTAGATGAGACAATCTCATATTCCACTGATCCTCAGACTTTTTTTTTTTAGTTAGTTAATTTTTTTGGCTGCACCATGCAGCATTCAGGAATCTTAGTTCCCCGACCAGGGATCGAACCCGTGCCCCCTGCAATGGAAGCACAGAGTCTTAACCACTGGACCGCCAGGGAAGTCCTCTCTCAGACTTTTTTCTTCATATTTAACATCTCTGAAATTGGAGGGCATCACACAATCAGTGGCATGTCCATTTTTAGTCAGCAGCTCTTTTCTTTCTTAGGGGCTCAAGATAACGCTGTGCCTCATCTTGGATGGCGTCTTAGAAGTCAGGAGATAAGGTGAATGAAGAGCGCAGGGCCGGGGCCTCCCCGTCAGAGGCCCTCATTGTTCTCATCACCTCCAGCCTCACCAGCACGTTTGAGGTTGGCCATGGTGGAGCGAGCCGCTTTTCTTTCTTTTTCTTGTTTTCTCTCTGACACCTGCTGACCTGCATTTGGCCTCCGGGTTGACAGGCACATGGCAAATGCGGTCAGGGAGGGGAGTACAGAGAGCTCAGGATGAGAAGAGAAAGGCTCTTTATCATATATTAAGATATTCAGAGAGCAGGAGCCAGAGATATTCTCTCTCCCCCCCCGCCCTTTTTTTTTTTAAACAACAACAAAAAAAAAATCCCTGCTGGAAGCCGGAGTTATGTATGTGCCAAACAGGCCAGGGAACCCAGCAGGCCTCCTGGAGCTGGCAATGAACCGAAACAGGGGCATTGTGTCCAGGCCACTGGCTGGCTGAGGGACATTGTTAGGGCCTGGCCCTGTCTGGGAAGGGGGGGGCGGAGGAGGCAGGGGGAGTGTGTTCCCATGACTCCCTGGGGAGTAACAACAATCGGGACCAGCTGGGAAGCTCGCATGCCAGGGGCCCGGTGGGCGGGTGGCCGCCCCCAGAGGGGCAGTGGAGGGCCGCAGGGGGTTGCGGAGGCGAGGGGGGGCAAGGTCGGGGCCTGTTTCTCAGCTGGGGGAGGTCATTTGCTACACTCCTCTCTCTCACCACCCCCCTCCCAAAAGCCCTGGGCCACTGAGGTGCTCTCCAAATGACACCCCAGATCTGCCCACTTCTCTCCACCCCGCGGCCCCCACCCCTGGTCCAGGCTGCCATGGTCTCTCACCAGGACCACTGCCTGGCTTCCTCACTGGATCCTTGCTGGCAGCCTGGGCCCCTACATTCTGTTCTCCACACACAGCTCGAAGGATCTTTCCAAAATGTAAATCATATCACATCACTCTCCTGCTTAAACCTGCCGAAGGCTGCCTGTCACACTTAGAAGAAAACCAAAGCCCTCACTCTGACCCATGAAGCCTGCCTGATGGGCCCAACCAGCCTCCAGGACTCCATCTCCAACACTCCAGTGAGCCCCCGCCTGGCACTCCGTCCCAGCCACGCAAACCTCCCGCCAGGCCCTGGGATGCTGTCAGCTGTTCCCCCCTCAGGGCCTGTGCACTTGGCAGATCCTCTGCGGGGTACACCTTTCCTCTATGTCTTTGCATGGCTCGCTCATCATTTGGGTCTCAGAGCAAACAGCACCTCCTTAGAGAGAAGGAGGGAAAAACAGACCCTGCCGTTCTCCCTGGAAAACAGACCCTGCCGTTCTCCTCCCAAGTCACTCTATTACAGTGCCTGTACTACTGACTCCCTGGCATCTACCACTCTGAAATGACCACATCTGTATATTCATTTGTCAGTTTTCCCTCCCTGGACGGTAAGCCCCAGGTAAGCAGGAACTGGCTTCTTTCATTGCTAAATCCTAGCCTCCCTGGACTTCCCTGGTGGCGCAGTGGTTAAGAATCCACCTGCCAATACAGGGGACACGGGCTTGATCCCTGGTCCAGGAAAATCCCACGTGCCGCGGAGTAACTAAGCCTGTGCACCTCAACTACTGAGCCCGCGTGCTACAACTACTAAAGTTTGTGTGCCTAGAGCCCGTGCTCCGCAACAGGAGAAGCCACTGTAATGAGAAGCTTGTGCACCATAACAAAGAGTAGCCCCCACTTGCCACAACTAGGGAAAGCCCGCGTACAGCCAAAAATCAATCAATCCATCCTAGCCTCCAATATCACCAGGTAGCTAGTACCTAGCAAGAACTCAGTCAACATTAGCCATTATTTTTACTATTCCTGTGCTCAGGGCTTGGTATACAATGTCAGCTGCCACAGGGGCAGGCTGGGAGGGTCACTCTCAAGCAGGAGTTCTGAATCTGTGATCCATGAACCCAAGTTCCATGAACTTGGACAGGAAAAAAAATTACACCTATATTTTCACTAGTCTCTAACTGAAATGTAACATTTCCTTCAATTTTAAATGTAGGCAACAAACCAGAGGCCAATTAGCAGCAACCTGGGACTTTATCTCCAGGAGAAATCACAGCTATTTCCATATCACAGCTGCCGCAGCAATCTTGAGATACTATTTATGCTTATTGCACCTGTGAAATCGTGGTAGTTTTGGACCTGCCACTAGATCTTGTTATCTAATGTGTTAAAAAAGAACACACATTACAAGGGACTTCCCTGGTGGTCCAGTAGGTAAGACTCCATGCTCCCAATTCTGGGGGCCCAGGTTCGATCCCTGGTCTGGGAACTAGATCCCACATGCCACAACTAGGAGTCCACATGGTGCAACTAAAGACCCTGCATGCTGCAACTGAGACCTGGTGCAGCCAAAATAAGTAATAAATGAATATGTAAAACTTTTTAGAAAAAGAACATACATTATTAAATCACAAATTTAAAAAATATTTTGATAATTATTTCAATATTCAATATAATTGTTGTCTTTTGTAATCCTATTTTATTTTATGGGTTTAAAAAACCCCACTCTTGAGAAGGGTCCATAGGCTTCACCAGATGCCAAAAGGGTTCATGACCCACATAAAAAAGACACCCTAAAAAGGAGTGTCTTAAAAGAGCTGATGTGGGGAATTTCCTGGTGGTCCAGTGGTTAGGACTCCTCGCTTCCACTGCCAGGGGCCCAGGTTCAATCCCTGGTCAGGGAACTAAGATCCTGCAAGCCGCGCAGCGTGGCCAAAAAAAAAGAGCTGACGTGGTCTGACCTTGATCCCTCTCTTAGCTGATGTCCAGCCCACGAGGAGAGGCTGAAGGGGGAGCCCAGAAAAGCAGGGGGAGCAAGGTTTCTGACGGAGACCCCACGACCTGCATTTCAGTGCTGCCTGGTCCCGTCTTATTTATGAAATCATGAGCACACAGGCCTGTAACAGAAAGCAGGGAGCCCTCCAAAAGCAGGAAGAAGACAGCCCAGCTTTCCCTCTGTCCTCTAGCTGGACCCCTGCGGCCTCCAGCTCCCAAGAGTGAGTCCTGTAGGAGGCCTCTGGTTAAAATTAACACCCTCTCACCCAAAATGCTTTTCAAGGCTGAAAGAAGACACCCCCCCCATCCCTATGAATCTGGAACAAGGGGAGGAAAAAACGTAACATTTCTTTTTATAAATGCCCTCTAACTTGTCACAGAAAGCAACCCATCTGCAGTCACAGACTGTTGGCTCCAGGAGGTGGGGCACTGGTTTAGGAGGGTGTCAGGTTTAAAGACTGATTCTCATAAACACAAAACACACTCACGGGAGTGGGAGAAGCAAACAACGTGGACAGAAACGCCATCTCCAGGATCCTTTCTGGAGCCTGCGAAGTGGAAGGCAGGAGTCGCGAGCATCACAGGAGGCGGCTTCTTGGCGCCTCGGCCTGTGAATCATCACTCTCACTTGGGTTCCCTGAATGACCTCCGATTTGGGAGTGGAGCAGCAGAAGGGCCCCAAATGCACTTCGATTTTGTGCTTCCCCTTTCACTTGGAGTTCTGTGGACCTGAGTGTTGGGCGTCACCTACGACAAGGCTCGGGACACCTAGGGTGGTTCATGATCTGCCCAAGATATTGGGGGACTGGAGGGTGGAGCTGTGGGGGGGTGGGAATTGGCTCAAAGAAAAGACTCACTTTTTTTTTTTTTAATGATACTAACATTGAGGTTTTTTTTTTTTTGGCCGCGCGGCTTGCAGGATCTTAGTTCCCTGACCAGGGATTGAACCCATGCCCTTGGCAGTGAAAGCACAGAGTCCTAACCACTGGACCACCAGGGAAGTCCAGGACTCACTTTCATGTCAGATTATTGATCAAAAAGAAACCAAACATGCAGAGGACAAGGAGGAAATGTCAGAGTTCTTGAGATGACAGGGCAATATACAAGTTTCTTAGAAGACAGAGATGGGTGGTCGTGCAGAGAATGTCTCAGGAAGGCTGTACTAGAAAGTGCTGATAGGTGGCACCCCTGGCTGGGGTGGAGGCAGGTAGGTGGAGCTGGGGTGCAGGGGGAACTTGATTCTTCCCTGTTACACACTTTTTGTACCACTTAAGTTTTACATTATTGTGTATGCATTATTGAATAAAAAATTTTGTTTATAGCTTTGCATTGTCAAGAGACCTCATAGGAATGTAGCAGGTGCTTAATAAATACACGTTAAAACACTGTGCTGTTTCAGGAACTAGCATTTATGGAGCACCTACTGTGTGCCAAAAGCTCTCCAGCCATCCCCATTTTCCAGGTCTTGCAGAAACGGAGGCTTGGCTAGGAGGGAGCTGAGTGGGGACTCCTCCTAGGAGCCAGGGCTCTGCGCCTGCACAAGGACCACACCGCCTTCCCCCTGGAGTGAGCAGTTGGAGGCACCAGATGCTTTGGCAGGATCCAGAGAGATGCCATCTGTGAGGGGAACCTATTCTTACAGAGCAGAGACAGTGGGTAGTGGAGCTGGCCAACCCCCAGCGGCAGTGGGGGGACGCCAGGAGGGCAGGCAGCCAAGGCTTTTACCTTCAGCTGAGGGTGGGGTAGGACAGGCTAAAAAAGCAGGGTGTCTGCAGTCCTCAGGGCCATGCTTTCTTTTACATTTGGTTGCTATGTTGGAAATAAAAGCAAACCTTTATCGAGTGCTTACTTCATATGCTATCACATCATTGAATCCTCCAGACCACCCTATGAGGTGTGCGCTATTAGAATGCCTATTTTACAGATGACAAAACGGAGGCCCAGAATGGTTAAGTCACTTGCAAGGGACCAGCGAGGCTGGAACTGAGCCCAGACACTCTGGCTCCAAAGCTTATGTCCTTAGCCACCACTTGTGCTGCCTCTCAACTCGCTGCACCAGAGGCCAGTTTTAGTTTGGGTTCCCCTAATCGCAGACCCCAAGACAAGGATTTGAGTGCAAGTGGTTTCTGTGGCAAGTGGTTCCAAGCGCTGGTAGGGGCATAAGGAAGGGAGACAAGGAGGAGGTGTCATCACACAAGTGACCACTGTGGACAGCCAGAGCTCAGTCTTGCTGGGGTATTCTGCAGGCACCTCAGAGTTATCCCACCCAGTGACAACTGGGTGAGGGGTGCAGGAGTGGGGGTAGTCATCAGTCACTGGTTGAGGGCTGCTCCCAGGATGTGTTAATCCTCTAGCACTGCAGGTCTGCTGCAGGCTGGCAAAGCTGGTGCCAAGAGCAAGTGAGGGGCCCTCAGGCAGAAAGACTCAGGGTGGCAGTTGGGTGGCTGGTGTGCACTGAAGTGGTAAGTTAGACAGGATATGGGTGGGGCACCGCAGCATCTGCAACAAAGCCCACTTGCTGACAGCCATCCTTTCCCCTCCCCATAACCTTGGGATCTCATTCAGCCTCCACAGAGTGAACTAGGGAATCTTCAAGATCCCCTCCTCCAGGCCTGCAGTACAACACTGTGCCTAAGAACACGCAGTTAGAATCAGACCAAATCCCACCTCGATGACCTAACAGCTCTGTGACTTAGTTTCTTCCTTTGTCACATGGGCTACTTGTTGGCCCCATATCATTCCCTACTACCTTGTTACTCAAGGTGTAGCTCAGAACAGCAGCAGCAGCAATCATCCAGGAGCCTGTGAGAAATACAGAAATCTCAGGCCCCACCCCGACCCCACTGAATCAGAATCTGCATTTTAGTAAGGTCAGTGACTCATGTGGATATTTCTACTAGTAATTTCCTTTTTTTAAAATTAATTAACTAATTAATTTTTGGCTGCGTTGGGTCTTCATTGCTGCACGAGGGCTTTCTCTAGTTGCGGTGCGCGGGCTTCTCATGGCGGTGGCTTCTCTTGTTGTGGAGCACGAGCTCTAGGCATGTGGGTTTCAGTAGTTGTGGCACCCGGTCTCGGTAGCTGTGGCTCACGGGCTCTAGAGCACAGGCTCAGTAGTTGTGGCACACGGGCTTAGCTGCTCTGCTGCATGTGGGATCTTCCCGGACCAGGGCTCGAACCCGTGTCTCCTGCGTGGCAGGCGGATTCTTAACCACTGTGCCACCAGGGAAGTCCGTAATTTTCAAAATATAAAAAGAGACTGAAGTATGCCTATTCAAATTGGTGGTCCATGGACCAAGTCCCCTGGAGACCTGTTTGATCTGTCCAGCTTGGTGGTTTTCAAAACTCAGTCTGGCACACGAGTCTCCAGTTCCCCACATCCCTGTCACTCCCAACTGCATAGCACCCAGAACATTATCATTTATACCACTTGCCAGGCCCCTATAGGCATTTGAGTTTGCACCCCAATAACTAGCTAACATTTGCACAGCATAGTTTAGGTTTCTAAATTTAAAGTAAGGCACTGAAAAAAACATGTGCTTTGAAATCTCATAGATCTGGGTTCAAACCCTGGTTTGGCTGTCATACTATTAGTTGTATTACCTTGGGCAAGTTACTTCTCTTCTCTGATCCTCAGTTTCCACATCTGTGAAATGGAGATCCAAATACATACCTGCAAGGTCTTTGAATGGGTTAAAAGTAATTAGTGCAAAGCACCCAAGAGGAAGTAGGAGCTCACTACATGGATGTAATTAGTAGAAGCAGCCGCTGTAGTCACACAAGTCCAATGTGGACACCAGGTATTACTATGATTATCCTCACTTTACTAGAAATTGAGCCTCTGAGAAGTTAAGAACCTTCCCCAAGGTTACACAGTGGTGGAGTGGGGACTCAAACCCATGTCTTCTAGCTCTATATCTGCACTGTCCACTAGAATTTTCTGCAAGGGTAGAGCATCCTATATCTGTGCTATCCAACACAGTAGCCACTAGCCACATGTGGCTACTAATAAGCACTTGAAATGCGGTTGGTTGAAATTGAGAAATGCTGTAAGTGTAAAACACACACCTGATTTTGATGACTTACTACAAGAAAAAAGAATGTAAAATATCTCATAACTTTTACATTTATTACATGTTAAAATGATAATATTTTAGAAATACTGGGTTAAAAGATATGATTAAGGTTAATCTCACCTGCTTCTTGCCCCCCCACTTTTTTTTTTGGCCACACCCCACGACTTGTGGGATCTTAGTTCCCCAACCAGGGATTGAACCCGTGCCCTCGGCAGTGAAAGCTCGGAGTCCTAACCACTGGTATGTGGCTACTAAAAAAATTTCAATCACGTATATGACTCACATCGTGTTTCTATTGGACAGTGGAAACGCTAGAGCTTCTCCAGTAGAACACCTAAGATGAGGAACTGCATATTTTCTAAAAACGCGTTTGCAACCCACTGCCCACCAGCCAGGAGCCCTCTGTTCCAGAAGAAGGGTCGGAAAACATACCCACCAGAAAGAGACTTCAGTGCCCTCCTCTGAGTGCGATGACCCCTGAGGCCCAGGGCGGGGTGTGACCTTCCCTGGTCTCACAGAGTCAGCAGCACAGCTGTCACCGCGCCCAAGGCTCCTCAGCCTGATCTGGCGGCTCGTTCCACCATTCAGGAGTACCTAATGGGGTCTGAAAACCAGTGCTTTCGCTTAGGCAGATGGAACCCCGGGCTAATAAAAGTTAGAGTCTGAGACCCCGGGTCTTGAAAAGGCCAGATCCCCTGGGATGATTCGCTGACGGAGCCAACCTCGAGCTGAGCCCGCTGATGGTGACTTGGGTGCGGGAGCCTCCACGAGCACCTTGGGGCCAAGTTACTCGGAGGGGCGCCTCTTGCTGTAGATGAGGAAGTCCGAGAGGTCGTGCCACACGTTGCTGTCCTCGTACAGGTAGGTCATGGAGGACTGCAGAGAGGGCTGCAGCGTGGGCCGGTGGTACTCGAAGAGCCACAGCATCAGCCCCCACATTATCCCGGTGAACAACGGGAACGGGTCCCACCTGGGCTCAGGGATGTAGCCCTTCCCCACGCCCAGGCGGCACAGGGCAAACAGGAGGCGTGACATCAGGTACATGTTGATCTGAGAGAGCGAATGACAGGGAGGTGGGGGTTACAGGTGGGCCCAGCCACCGGGAACCTTCTGCCACCCTGGGGCGCCGCCTGCGCGCCGGGTGACTTGAAACGGTTACGTAGCGGGCATTTAAATGTGACTGTTTATGGCTTTATTATTCTTTTTCATTAAAAAATCTGAAAAATGAATATATTTACATGGCTCGAAACTAAAAGGTAGCTCAACAACAAAAAACGCAATCCATAAAAGAAAAAAATTAATAAACTGGATTTCATCAAAACTCAGAATTTTTCCACTGTGAAAGCCCATGTGAAGAGGTAGAAAAGAAAAGCTAGACTGAGAGAAAATATTTACAAACACATATCTGACAAAAACTAGTACCTGGAATATATTTTTAGAAACTCTCAAAACTCAACAGTGAAAAAAGAAACAATCCAGTTAGAAAATGGGCAAAAGACACAAGCAGTTATTTCACTGAAGAGGTTACACAGAAGGAAAACAGGCACATGTAAAAAGGTTCAATTTCACTAGGCATCAGGGACATGCAAATTAAAACCACAGTGAGATAGCACTATATACCTATCAAAATGTCTAAAATTTAAAATGTAATAAACCACATGCCAGCTAGGATGTGAAGAAACTGGATCACGCATATATTCCTGATAGGAATGTAAAACAGTACAATCACTCTGGAAATGCTTCAGCAGTTTCTTATGAAACTAAGTATGTGTGGACCATATGACCCAGCAATTGCACTCCTGGGTATTTACCCCAGAAGTGAAAACTTACGTTCACCAAAAACACGTACAAGAATGTTCTGAGTAGCTGCATGCTTAATAGCCAAAGACTGGAAACAACCCAGATGTCCTTCAACAGGTATATCCATAACGTGGATGACATAACCACTCAGCAACGAAAAGGAATGAACAGCTAATACGTACAATAACTTGGATGAATTGCCAGGAAATGATGCTGAGTGAAAAAAGCCAATCCTCAAAGGTTACCTACTACAATGACTCCATTTATATAACATCTTTGTAAACTGAAGTATGGTTGATTTACAATGTTGTGTTTGTCTCAGGTGTACAGCAAAGTGATTCGGCTATACACACACACATACATATATATGTATATATATTCTTTTTCAGATTCTTTTCCATTAAAGGTCATTACAAGATATTGAATAGAGTTCCCTGTGCTATACAGTAGGTCCTTGTTGTTTATCTATTTTATACACAGTGTATCTGTTAATCCCAAACTCCTAATTTATGCCTCCCCCATCCCTTCCCCTTTGGCAACCATAAGTTTGTTTTCTATGTCTCTGAGTCTGTTTCTCTTTTGTAAATAAGTTCATTTGTATCATTTTTTTAGATTCCACATATAAGCGACATCATATGGTATTTGCCTTTCTCTGTCTGACTTATTTCACTTAGTATGATACCCTCTGGGTCCATCCATTTTGCTGCAAATGGCATTATTTCATTCTTTTTTATGGCTAAGTAATATTCCATTGTATATATAGATACCACATCTTCTTTATCCATTCATCTGTTGACAGACATTTAGGTTGCTTCCATGTCTTACAAATAGTGCTGCTATGAACACTGGGGTGAATGTATCTTTTCTAATTAGAGTTTTCGTCTTTTCCAGATATATACCCGGGAGTGGGATTGCTGGATCATATGGTAACTCTATTTTTAGTTTTTTAAGGAAACTCCATACTGACCTCCATAGTGGCTGCACCAATTTACATTCCCACCAACAGTGTAGGAAGGTTCCCTTTTCTCCACACCCTCTCCAGCATCTGTTATTTGTATCCTTTTTGATGATGGCCATTCTGACTGGTGTGAAGTGATACCTCACTATAGTTTTTACTTGCATTTCTTTAATAATTAATTAGCAGCTTTTCATGTGCCTGTTGGCCATCTGTATGTCTTCTTTGGAGAAATGTCTATCATATAACATTTTTGAAATGACAACATTTTTGAAATGACAATATTTTTGAAATGGAGGTCAAAGCAGCTGTTGCCAGGGGTCAGGGAAAGGAGGGGAGAGGGAAGGAGATGGGTGTCCAGGATTCCTAGACTTTGGAAGTTCATAGACAAGTGAAATTTCTATCAAAAAAACAAAATGGGGGAAACTTTCCCAAAATACAAAATGCTCATATCTTTAGATTCCACAATTCCATGTCTAGGAACTTATGGACAGACTAACATAAGTACAGGAAGATGTCTGAACAAAGATGTAGACTGCAGTGTGTGTGTGTGATGGCCAAAGGCTAAAGAGCCCCTAAATGTCCATCCAGAGGAGACTGAAATCAAGGCTGGTCCATCCCATCAGCAGAGGGCTCTACTGATGTTATAAAGGATAAGGGACTGACAAGGGAGGCCTCCAAGATACAATGTCACATGAAAAAAAACGTAGTATGATCTCATTGGTGGAAAACTCCTACTATGTACACTGACACAAGCACAGACACGTTCTGAAAGGCTATACAATACACAGTTAAAGTGACTGTCTATATGTATATCTATAACTGACTCACTTTGCTGTGCAGCAGAAACTAACACAACATTGTAAATCAACTATACTCCAATAAAAATTAATTTTAAAAAAGTGACTACCTCTGGACAGTGGCTGGACAGTTGGTGGGGGACAGGAACTTTCTTTCCAGTTTATTTTCTAATTTTATCATGATGTATCCTAAGCACCCAGAAGTGTGCCAGGCACATAGGGGGTGCTTAGTTTGCATTATTTAAAATGTGAAAATAAAATATTATTTTTATAATTTAAGAATATTTAAGGGCTTCCCTGGTGGCTCAGTAGTTGAGAGTCCACCTGCCGATGCAGGGGACACGGGTTCATGCCCCGGTCCGGGAAGATCCCACATGCCGCGGAGCGGCTGGGCCTGTGAGCCACGGCCGCTGAGCCTGCGCGTCCGGAGCCTGTGCTCCACAACGGGAGAGGCCACAGCAGTGAGAGGCCCGCGTACCGCAAAAAAAAAAAAAAAAAGAATATTTAAGAAATTTGAGGAAGGCAAATTGGAAAGACTGCCAACTTTCATATTGCCCAAGAAGGATGCTGAAACAGGAGCAGCAGCAACGATTAGCATTTAGTTTCATCACCTCATTAAAAAACAGAACTTTAACCCAGAAAAAAGGTCAAGTTACAGAATAAGAGACAATTCTTTGAATGTAGTAAGTTTTGTTTTATGAAAATCTTACTCCAGGGTCATGTTTTTTTCTCATGTCACTGCAGAGTGGTGTTTTGTGGTTTTGTTTTGTTTTTTTAAATCTTTGCCCCAGAGAGCTGCACACACACTGATTTTGGGAATCATGGAATTCCAACAAGGCACCTGGTTAACAGAGTGGGAAACTGAGGGGGAAGTGACCTTCCCAAGGTCACACAGGGACTGGTGAACCACAGACCCTCGTACATGGAAGGGAACCAAGAGCTTGTCTTCCTTGACTCCCATCCCCAACTCTATACCTGAATCCTGTCCCACGCTTCACCTCCACCCCTCTCCCCAACCCACATCCAGGAGAGGGCCTTTACCTGGCTGTTGATGTTATTGTTGTTTCCAAACACCAGGATGCCCCCAAGGAAGGCAGCCACGAATGAGTGCACCTGGTAGGTGTCGCCCTGGAGGTGGGACTGCAGGGCGCAGAGTCCCTTGTAAGTGAACACAAAGCTGGCCAGGTTCCAGGAGTGAGTGTACGTGGCCTGCAGGATAGCCCACAGCTTCTCCCGGAGGCTGCACAAACACAGGGAGCCACGGTGAGTGCAAGCCCAGCCGCCCCCAGGGCATTCACCCACCTGGCACGCAAAACTGACCCAGGCAAGGAGCTCATGGGCCGATGCTCATTCAACCCCGGGCCTCTACGCTCCATGTGCTTGGGGCTGCTCCCTCACTGGATTCCAGCCTTGACTCCACGCCACCTTCTCCGAAAGGTCTTCCCTGACCACTCTACATAAAAGAATGCCCATCGTATTTTGTTCCCTTACCCAACTTTTCTTTTCTTTCATAGCTCTTATCACCACCTGACATTTATATACTTGCTTATTATCTCCCCCCACTCCCACCCCATCCCAGTGGAAGCTACCAGAGAGTGATGTCTACATCTGGCTTGTTCATCCTCAGCCCCCAGTACAAGGCCTGGCACATAGTAGGTGCTCAATAAATATATTTTTTTGGAGTGAAGATGTGAAGAAATGAATGAGCGAGTGAGTATGTACTATGTGCTGGATCTGGGGATACAAGTCTGAGAAAAAAGAGATCTGCTTGCTGCCCTCATGAGGTTTATGATCTAAGGGGAGAGGGAATTATGAAATGAATAATCACAACACAAAGGTCAAACTTTGACCTTGACAAGACATGATCCTGGGGTGTGAAGAATGAGGAGTCAGTGAGGTCAGGAAGGGAGAGGAGTTGCATCCCAGGCGGTGGATCAGCACGTGCAAAGGTCCTGAGGAGGGACAGAGAATGGGGAGTACAGGAACAGAGAGAAACCATTAAGGCCTGAGCAGAAAATGTGTGGGGCAAAGGCTGTGGGGGAGGGGCGGGGCCATGCTAAGTTTTGTCTTTATCCTGAGAGAAGCCAACATTTAAGTAGGACAGATGATTTGATTTATCTTTAAAAAATCACTAGGGGGCAGTGAGGAGAACCAGGGAGAGGAGCAGAGTGTATTCTGGGAGATCAGTTCAGGGCCGGCAAATGCAAGGACTCTCAAGGCTGGAGAAGGACCTTGAAGTATGTCTTCTGGGACCTGTGGAAGTCTGCCAGGTGAGTGGGGAGAGCCAGGAGTCAGGTGGTTCTCACCCCATAGGAACATGGGCCCAGCGCTGACAGTTCTAAGGCAAGCTGGATTTCCTACTTGTCAAGTGTTGGCACTAATCCTCCCTTCAAAATGTTTCTAGAATCTGAACACCCCTCACCTCCACTGCCACCATCAAGGTCTGGGCCACCAGTTACTCAGCTGGATTATTGCCACAGCCTCCTACTTTACACCTACTTCTGCCCTTGACCCCAGCAGCAAACTCTTCACTCTCTCACTATTAAAAGATAAGTCAAAGAGTGGCATTTCCCTATACAAATTCTTACAACAATTTCCTGTTTCACTTAAAGGAAAAGCCAAACTCCTCTCTATGACCTAAAGCTGGACAGGATGGGCCTAGGTTACCCCTGTGACCTTCCTTTCTTTGTTTTCTCCCCTGCAATCCCTCTGCTGCAGCCTCCTCAAACTCACCAGGAATGATCCCACCTCAGGACCCTTGCACTGGCTGTTCCCTTGGCCTGAAACACTCTTTCCCTTGATACCCACTTGGCCAACTCTTCCATCTCCTTCAAGTCTTTACTCGAATGTCATTTTCTCACTGAGGCCTTCCCTATTTAGTTCTGCAGCCTGCCCCTCCTCCAGCACTCTGGATCCCCTTTCCCTCTTTCCCTGCTCTAATATTTCTTTCCCACAGCCCATACAATCTTCTAACATACCATATACTTTCCTTATTATGTTTATTTTCTGCTATTCCTTGCTAGAATGCAAGCTTTACAAGGGAAGTGATCATTCTCTGTTTTTTTTCACCGCTGTATCCCCAGCACCTAAAAACAGTGTCTGGGGGCTTCCCTGGTGGCACAGTGGTTGAGAATCTGCCTGCCAATGCAGGGGACATGGGTTCCAGCTCTGGTCCAGGAAGATCCCACATGCTGTGGAGCAACTAAGCCCGTGTGCCACAACTACCAAATCTGTGCTCTAGAGACCGCGAGCCACAACTACTGAGCCAGCATGCCAAAACTACTGAAGCCTGGGCACCCTAGAGCCTGCGCTCCACCACAAAAGAAGCCACCGCAATGAGAAGCCTGTGCACCGCAACGAAGAGTAGCCCCTGCTTGCCGCAGCTAGAGAAAGCCCACACGCAGTGGGGCCAAAAATAAATAAATAAAAATAAATAAATTCATTAAAAGAATAATAATAATCTTTGAGTGTCTGGCACATGGTCAATAAATATTTACTGAATGAATGAGTTCAATTAAAAAAATGATTCAAAAAAAATGATTCAGAGGACAAAAACTAAAACAAAAATAAATTTAAAAAAGGAAAAATACAGGGCTTCCCTGGTGGTGCAGTGGTTGAGAGTCCACCTGCCGATGCAGAGGACACGGGTTCGTGCCCCGGTCCGGGAAGATCCCACATGCCGCAGAGCGGCTGGGCCCGTGAGCCATGGCCGCTGAGCCTGCACGTCCGGAGCCTGTGCTCTGTGGTGGGAGAGGCCACAACGGTGAGAGGCCCGCGTACCGCAAAAAAAAAAAAAAAAAAAAAGGAAAAATACAGGGCTTCCCTGGTGACGCAGTGGTTAAGAATCCGCCTGTCAATGCAGGGGACACAGGTTCGAGCCCTGGTCGGGGAAGATCCCACATGCCGTGGAGCAACTAAGCCTGTGCGCCACAACTACTAAGCCTGTGCTCTAGAGCCCATGAGCCACAGCTACTGAGCCCACGTGCTGTATCCACTGAAGCCTGCCCGCTCTAGAGCCTGTACCCTGCAACAAGAAAAGCCACTGGATGAGAAGCGCGCACACTGCAACGAAGAGTAGCTCCCACTCACCGCAACTAGAGAAAGCCTGTGTGCAGCAACAAAGACCCAACACAGCCAAAAATTATAAATAAATATAAATAAATAAATAAATAGGAAAAATACATAAAGAAAGTCCCTTACAGGGACTTCCCTGGTGGTCCAGTGGTTAAGACTCCATGCTTCCACTGCAGGGGACGCAGGTTTGATCCCTGGTCGGGGAACTAAAATCCTGCATGCTGTGCAGCACGGCCAAAAAAAAAAAAAAAGTAGAAAAAAATCTTGCAAGCTGGAATTGAGTAGTAGGGTGTCCATGTGTGATTCTTTTTTTTTTTGTTCTGGTTGTGCCAGGTCTTAGCTGTGGCAGGCGGGCTCCTTAGTTGCAGCATGTGTGCTCCTCAGTTGTGGTTCATGGGCTCCTTAGTTGTGGCCCGCAGGCTCCTTAGTTGCAGCTCACTGGCTCCTTAGTTGTGGCACGTGTGCTCCTTAGTTGCAGCCTGCAGCCTCCTTAGTTGTGGCATGCAAACTCTTAGTTGCGGCATGCACGTGGGATCTAGTTCCCTGACCAGAGACTGAACCTGCATCCTCTACATTGGAAGGCGGATTCTTAACCACAGAGCCACTAGGGAAGTCCCCCATGTGTGATTCTTATAAGCTCCAGATGAGGCTACATACAGTAAAAACTAGACCACAAAGTGATTTCTGAGAAGTTTCTTGAGGGAAGTTATAGGAGATCAGAGGAAGGCCAGGAAGTCTGAACAAGGGCAGAAGGTAGGTCATGAACAGTTTTCCTGAAAAAGTCATCCTCAGAGAACTGGTATGGGTTACTAGGAAGGAAATAAAGGTTGGGTGGAAGAGGAAAGGGCATTCCTGGCGGGGGGTACTGCGTGAGAAACGTAAGGAGGTAGAACCACATGCGGCACATGAATGAATGGCAGTGAGTCTTGGTGCCAAGAGCACCCCAGGGTGGACGTGGGGGAGTAGGGGGGATGTCCCTGAGGTCAGGCTGCAGAGGTCCTTGAAGGCCACACCTGGAAGCTGGGCTTCTCTGGAGGACAGCGAGGAGCCAGGGGAATTTTCGAGATGGGTTAATAGAATCAGACTTGTGCTTTAGGAGGTGGTGGTGCAGACAGGTTAGACCCAGCTAGGAAGCTACTGCAACAGTCCTGGCACTGAGGGGTGACCACATTCTCTCCCAGTTTGAAGGGTGTGCAGAGGTGATGGGTACCTGCCACTCCGGAAGAGAAAGGTCATGACCAGTGCGTGAGGGGCCCGGACTTTGGCTCCATAGCTGTAGAAACAAAAGAAAACAGTTACTACAGCACCACTGAATCATAGTTTCTTTCTGACTCCCTGTGCCCCCTCCCCATCCCTAATCCTGACATCATTTGGAGAGGGAAAAAATAATGCTGGCTTTCAAGTTAGATCTGGGTTCAAAGTGGATAGTACAGGGACTTCCCTGGCAGTCCAGTGGTTAAGACTCCACACTTCCAATGCAGGCAGTGCGGGTTTGATCCCTGGTGGGGGGACTAAGATCCCGCATGCCACGCGGTGTGGCCAAAAAAAAAAAAACAAACCAAAGTGGGTAGTACAAAGGAAATAATATTTGGTGCCAAAGCCCTGCCCTGTTGTGCTGTATACACTTGGATAAATCATTTAACATCTCTGAGCCTCCCTTCTCCCATCAGTTAAAGTATTCTCCATTTCAGAGTTGCTTCTGGCAGTTAAGGACATAGCACATGTAAAAGTTCCTAATTCAACCAATATTAGTGTCTCTGCCTTTCTTTTTCTTCTTTATTGGACTTCCCCTCACCCCACCAAGTTCTCCTGCTGTCTGGCCCCAATCTTACCAGACTACAAGGTCTAAAAATCTTTGGCAGCCTCCTTGAGACAACTGTCATGAGTCCCATATTGTTTTCATATGAGTATCTGTGAGGCTTGCTTGAAACAGCAGAAGACTGGGAGCAAACATGTGTCCATCCACAGGGGGCTACTGGGTAAACAAATAATGGACCCAGCAGTCAGTGGCATGAATACCACACAGCTGTACAAGAACGAGGTGGCTCTATACGTGCTCTATGCTTGGTTAGAGCAAGGTGTGTAAACTTCTAAAAAGTTCTAACTTTTTATGCCTTCTGTGAATATGCTACCTAATTTTCGAAAAATAAGTCAAATAAAAAATGTGATCAAGTGACAACAGTGTTACTGTAGTGGTGGCCACACTGAATGGCTTATTTTCACAATGCCTAGCTGTGGGCAGGGCCCTCATCCTGGCCCCAGCAAGCTCTCTGCCCCACCTCCTCCAAAGTCATGTCTCTTTCCCCTGAATAAAGAGACCCTCGGCCTCCTCCAGCTGGCCAGGGCTAGAAGGGTCCTTCCTTATACCACAGACACAAGCAGAACAATGCCCCCAACTCCCTACATCTGCTTGGCCCCCTGCCCAAACTCCTCAAACTCAGGTGGGAGCCACTTAGTACCACTCAGAGGATCACTCTGCATCTTGAAAAATGGGATGCCCCAGATTAAAAAGGAGTTAAAGGATATGCAGGTACAGTGTGATATCCTGGAAGATCCTGGTCTAGACAAACTTGCTATAGAGGACATCTGGGGGACAGCTGGAACAATTTGTCTATCAACTGGACAGCAGTCAACATTATAGGATTATGATTAATTTATTAAATGTAATCATGATAATCTAGCCATATAGGAAAATACTCTTATTTTCAGAGATGCACATTGATATATTTAGGAGTGGAGCATCAAAATGAGTTACATTTCACACAGTTCATACGTCTCAGTTCTCAGTCATCCAAGACAAACAGCACATTCTTTTCCACCTCCAGGCCTTTGTTCAAACCATTCCCTCTGCCTGAGATGCCCTTATCACCCCCAGCAAATTCCAGCTCAGCCTTCAAAATGGCACCATCACCTCCTCTGTAAAGCATTCCTGATCATCTGGTATTGCCATGGTAATTTAATCATCAGTCTCCCCACTTTGACTCCAGGTCCTTACAGATGGGCCTGGGCCCACTGATATCATCTCAGGGCCCACCCCACCCTGGTCTCACCAAAGCATGACTGATATGATCTGGCCAGACCCAGGGGAAACCACCTTCTTCCTGACTCTGGGCGCCAATGGAAGCCAAGAGCCTGGCATTGAGATCAAGTATCCTTGGGTTTGAATCCTGGCTCCGACCCTGACTAAGTGACTTGACCATGGGCAATGAATCTTCCTCTCTGAGCCACAGTCTTCTCATCCAGAAAATGGGGACAATGGCAATTCCTACCTTGCACATTCATTCATTCAGTAAATATTTGAGGGCCTACTATGTACCAGGTACTAGGAATATAGCAAGGAACAAAATAGATTAAACTTTCTGTCCCCATTGTTGCAGCAAAAATAGAAATTAGACTTTTCTGATAGACAAGGAAAATAAAGTAACAATGAACAGCCTGGGGAAACAGCATAAACAGGCCTGAAAGAGTTAATCAATCCTAGTTTTATTTTAACTGCTACTAATCTGTAATGTCTGTAACTAGATTTGTCCTTCACAAAGCTAACCTCTAACATTCTCTGACACTATGTGAATCACATCCTGTACCCATCACTCCCTTACTCTGTGTGAATTACACCCTGCCCCTAACACTCTCTGATCCCGTGTGAATTACATTATCCACCCAGTATTTATACTCCCTGCGCTCCCTTGTAGCAAATCAACCCTTGTAATGTCTGCATTTCAGAAAGAAGGTTGCAGGCCAACAACCCAGAGGCCAACAGACCCAATTACCAAACAGACCCAATTACCAGGCTGCCTGAGGCCAGCTGTGACTGTTTGGAAATAATGCAAGAAGAAGATAAATGCAAGACCTTAATTACTTTGAGCCTTATCACCTACCAGACCACCAGTCCCGGCTATGTAACCTTGCCCTATTCCCCAGAGACGGGGAGCACAGTTCTTGAGGTGCTAGCCGGCTGTGTTTCCCATTTGCCTGGCAAAGAATAAAGCTTCTTCTTTTCCTCCAAATCTCTGTCTCTGTTTCTGTTTGGCATTGGTGCACAGAGAGCCAAGCTTTTTGACATCACCATGAAGCTCACTTTCCAGTGAGAAAGACAGTAGAAAAACAGGACACATAAGTGAACTACTTAGTGTCAGATGGTGGTAAGTATTATGGAGAAAAATTCAGTAGGGAAGGAGGTGGGAAGTTCAGGGATGGCTTCATTGAGGAGGTGACAATCAGAGGCCTGAACAAGGTGAAGGAGTGAGCCAGTCAGACATCCATGTGAATAGAACAATAATTACACCAGCCAACAGTTATATACATACCAGGCACTGTGCTAAGCATTTCACACATACTGACTCAAGCCTCCGACAGTATAAGTACTATTATCAGCCCCATTTTATAGAAATTGAGGCTTAGAGAGGCTAAAAGACTTGCTCAAGATCACGCAGGTAAGGGGCACCAGGATTCAAACCAAGGTGGTCACATCCACACAACCATGCCATGCTGCCACTAAAATGCCAGCTTCAAGAGCACGCAGATCTTCCGTTTGTTCTCTGATGCGTCCCCAGTTCTGGCACAGTAGGCTCTCAATAAATGAAGCTGAGCTCCCGTCCTGGCACCAGCCAGGGGAAATGACCCCATGACCTCTTCTGCAGGTCTTCAATTTGCTCAGCAAATATTTGCAGCTTCATTTACATCACGACTGAGGCTTATCAGGGGTCCCCTGTGCCAGAAAGGACTTACAAAAGAGAACTGAGAAGCGGGATGAAAGCCCACGCGCAGCTTAATGGAGGGAGCACAGAGAGGCAGGGCCGCCGGCTAGCTAGAGGCCAGAGTCCAGCTTCCCATTAGACCCAAGGGCACACAGCGGCGGGAGAGGGGAAACTGGGCCCAAATGAAGGGAGACAGGGGCTGCATGGGAGGCAGTCAAGGCAAGAGGTCCAGGTTGCAAAGCACGGAAGACCCAGAAACAGCGTAGTGGGAGCCCCGGCTCAGAAGGCGCTCGGAACCCCAAATCCAGCGCCCACTGCGCCGATACTGGACACCGAGAGACCTAGGGACACACTAAGACTACTCAGGGGCGCACAGCGCGGCGGCGCCGGCCCTGGAACCCGCTTCTCCGACCCCATCAGATCGATCCCTCAGCCCCTGCCCCGCCCCACCGGCCGACTTACACAGCCCCGTTCCGGAAGCCCTTAAGCATGGACAACGCTGCGTGGTAGCGGCGCTTGCGCAACAGTGCGTTGATCGCAAGGAGCAGAGCCCGCAGCTGCGGCGGGGCGGCCATAGCGCGGGCGGCGCGCGGGGTGGCGGGCACCGAGCAGGACGCCCGCCCTGACAGCTCCGGGTTCCTCCTGCACAACCCTCAAGCGCCGGACAGTGCCGGGCAGCGCAGCCGCGTCTTTGCGCCCATAAGATGCGTCCGCTGTCACTCATACAAGGAGAGCCAATCACAGGACTCACTCATCTCACCAGGGGAATGGGACGCAAGCACACTCCCGAATAGCGGTCTGATTGGAAGAGAGGGAGAGCTTGTAATCAGTCACAGCGGGCTCCGCCCGATTCGACCTAAAGAAGGTTAGAAACATGCTCCTGGATTTGTCCAATCAGAAAGTATGTTTCTCTCGGGTTTGGAGAGAGGTGTGTCACCTGTGAGCTTGGAAGGAAGTTTCCTGAAAGAGGAGCCGCCCTCCCTAGAGCTGGGATGGTGGCACTGCGGGGAGCCAGGCCTTATCTTTACACATGACAGTTCTGATTGGTTAACATTGATCATAGCGATCTTCTCAGACCATAAATGACTTGGCACCCTTTGGGTTTCCATTTATTCTTAAAAATCAAACTCCTTCCCACGGCCCGCCAAGAGAAGACTCTGTATGATCAGGCTCCTGCTTCCCTCTCTAAGCTCACTCCCCCGCTCTCCCCTCCTCCCGTCACTTGCCTCCTAGGTCACTCCTCTCCAGCAAAACTAGCCTCCTTGCTGTTCCTCGAGCGTGACGCTCCTGCCTCAGCGCCTTTGCACTTCTAGTTCCCTGCCTAGTACGCATCACCCCAAGTTCTTCCGATAGCTGGCTCCTTCTCAACCTTCAGGTTTCAGCTGAAATGCCACCTCCTCAGAGAGGTCTTCCCAGATATCCCATCTAAAGTAGTACTGTCCACTCTGACTCATTACCCTCTTTTATTTTCTTCATAGAACTTTACACTCTTTGAAATTATTTATTTGCTACATGTTCATTGTCCACTGCCCCTACCAGAAGGTAAATTCCATGAGGGCAGAAACCTTGTCTTATTTTCTGCTGTAACTCCAGTACTTAGCACATGGCAGGTGCCCAACATAGGCTTGTTGAGCAATATAGTTCTGGGTTATCTCCTAGAACACTGAGGGGTGACATTTATGTATGATGTCACTGTGTGGAGTTGTTACTGGATAACAGTTACACACTGAGTGGTGGCTGTGATTTGTGAGGGTGTCACCTGGTACACGGGCCATCTGGTATTTATCTGTGACATTATTGCCTGGGTCAGTGTCAGAGGATGTGGTCAGAGGTCAGTGAGGAGGAATTATGCTGGGCCTATTTTATCATTACAACTGGATTTTCTTTTTTGGGGGGTAATGGTGGACTAATTTATTCAGTTAATCTTCCCTCTGAAAATAGCAACTTTAGGTAAAATATAAGAATATCCTCTGAAAAACACTGAAATGCTTAAAAGCCTGGGGAATGCTCAGGCCAATTATTAGGTGAAAGCTGGTAACCAGATATTTAACAAGATTGGAATATTGGAGCACCAAAGCTACTTATGACATGAGGGCTTTTGCTAATATTGAACCTGTGGGTTTCAGTTCATCAACCACATAGGGCAAGAGGGAGAGAAGTGAAAGTCCAGGGCCTGTCCAAGGTGGGGAGTCTAATAGAAGAATCTCCTCACATTAGGCTGAGAGCCCAAGGGTCTCACCCTTGAGTTTAATGTGATATGAAGCTGCACACTCCACACCACGAGCCCCAAGGGAGTTCAGAAAAGGTTGCCTTGATGCTGAGCAGAACAGTTGAAGGAAAAGGAAAGGGGAATATTTTAAAGCCCTTTCTTAGGGAGTTGTGACCATTGATGAGTCCTTTTGTGCTCTAAGGAGTAGAGCCCAGTAGCCCAAGAATTCTCAAGCCATAAACTGGGAACCTAGTTTGAAGTAACTACTGGATTGCCCCTAGTTATCATTGGAAGTGATGGGAAGTGCCCCCAAACCTTTGACAAAAGCAAATGCAAAGTCTCTCTGAAGAGGGCACCTTTATCAGTATCTTTGCCTTCAGGGAACCACCACAAATAATTTTTCAAGGTGAAACCAGCACACAGTCAGAGATAACTAGGAACCCAAGAAGGGTTCCTTCATGAAGAAAAAATAGATACAACAGATGGGAGAAACAGATAAACACAGACTTCAGGTACTGTAATTCACAGCCACAGGTTTTAAAAAATTTTGCATACAAGATTTAAAGTTAGGGCTTCCCTGGTGGCGCAGTGGTTGAGAGTCCGCCTGCCGATGCAGGGAACACGGGTTCGTGCCCCGGTCCGGGAAGATCCCACATGCCGCGGAGCGGCTGGGCCCATGAGCCATGGCCGCTGAGCCTGCGCGCCCGGAGCCTGTGCTCCGCAACGGGAGACGCCACAACAGTGAGAGGCCTGCGTACCGCAAAAAAAAAAAAAAAAAAAGATTTAAAGTTAGAAAATAGCTACAGAAAACAGAAAATTATTTTTTTTTAAACATGGAAAATTTGAAAAGGAACCAAACAGAATTTCTTAGGAACATCACCTGATACTCCCATGAAGAATCAGTTACCAATCCCTGATACATGGCCCAGCATTAGGAAAGGGCGTTTGGAAACTATTTGGTTCAGCAAGTACTTGCTGAGTGCGCTCTTTTGCTAAGACCTTTCTCACAGATATTAAGAAATTTCTGCCCTCAGGGAGCCCGGGGTAAAGAGTCACCATATAGGAACACTTACCATTGCCTGGTGCACCCTCCCCACTTTTTTAAAATACTTTTTTGGCTGCACCTCACGGCATGTGGGATCTTAATTCCCTGACCAGGGATTGAACCCGCACCCCTGGCATTGGAAGCGTGGAGTCTTAACCACTGGACCGCCAGGGAAATCCCCTGGTGACCCTTTTTAATGGTACATAACTCTGAGTTCCTCAGGGTTTGGCCTATTTCTTCACCTTTGCCCAGTGAAATTGAATTTATTTATTTAATGAGCACCTACAGATTATTAATTGTATGTCAGGAGTTGTTTCCTAAGTGTTTTATTAACCATTTCATTCTCATAGCAACCGTATGCGGTAGGTACTATAATTATGCCCACTTAACTGATGGGAACCAAGGCAGAGAAACAAAGTAACTTGCTTAAGATGATTTTGCTAATAAGTGATGGATCCCGGATTGGAATTCAGCCCCTTGTTCCAGAATCTTTGATCTTATCCACTGTATTTGTTTGCTAGGGCCTCCATAACAAAATACCATGAACTGGGTGGCTTAAACGACAGACATTTATTTTCTCACAATTCTGAGGCTAGAAGTCCAAGATCAAGGTGTCTGTAGGTTTGGTTTCTTTTGAGGCGTCTCTCCTTGGCTTGCAGATGGCTGCCTTCTCACTGTGTCCTCACATGGTCACCCCTCAGTCTCTGTGTACATCCAAATCCCCTCTTCTTTTAAGAACACCCGTCATATTGGATTAAGGCCCACCTATGTGCCCTCACTTAACCTTAATTACCTCTTTAAAGGCCCTATCTCCAAACACAGTCTGAGTAGCAGGGATTAAGATATCAACATATGAATGGTGGGGGACACAATTCATCCCATAACAACCACCACACTTTGCTGCCTCCTACCTATACCAATGAACCTAACAAGATGTCAGGGTCCAGCGTTGCTTTGTGTGTCCTTAGTTTCTTCCCCTTAAGGCTAGGAGTCTAGTTGAAGCTGCTCATGATTTCTTCTCTCACCATGGAGAAGTTAACTTTTCTGGGGTGGCTGGTGCACTCACTGTGAATGGGAACACTGGGCGTTTCCCAGACTTTCCCTCTTCCCTGCTTGGCTCCACCCCTGGAATTGCCACATGCCTTACCGCAGGAGTCTCTAAACTATGATTGGATTCGGTTCAGTGCCAAGGTGCTGGCCCTAAGGGAATGTGACATAGGACTGATAGATTTTGGTGGAGGAAGAGATGGAGGTGAGTGGAAAGTTTGGAGCAGGGGGCAGCCTGACTGGAGAGCCTGCTGGAGGTAGGGTCTATGTCCCTGAAAGCTCATTCAGCTGTTCCATCCGTCAAGTAGTCAGTCGACAAGCATTTCCCAGGTTGCCTCTGTGCCAAGCTCTGATGGTGGCCTCCATCCAACCAGAATGGATGAAGCACTTCCGCTTAGAGGGCTCCCTATTGAGGGGGTAGAGAAAAGGGGAACTTCCAATGGCTGAAGAGTATCACATGATAGCGGTAGGGGTGGGAGAACAGCATTTTAGTAAGACAGAACAGCATGTGCAAAGGCCTGAAGAGCAGATAAAAATCAACATGTGTATATGCACCTGGATGTATCAAAATACAACCCTGCCCTTCCTTGGACTTATGATGGGGTTACACCTGAATAAACCCATCGATGACTGAAAATATCATTAAGTCGAAACACCTAACCTAATGAATATCATAGCTAAGCGTAGCCTACCTTAAACGTGCTCAGAACACTTATGTTAGTTTACAGTTGGGCAAAATCATCTAACACCAAGCCTATTTTATAATAACATGTTAGATGTCTCACGTAATCTGTTGAATACTGCACTGAAAGTGAAAAGCAGAATGGTTGTCTGGGAGCAGAATGGTTGTAAGTGTATTGGTTGTTCAGCCTTGTGACTGCACGGTTGACTGGGAGCTGTGGCTCGCTGCTGCTGCCCAGCATCATTACAGATAGTTAGCCTGGGAAAAGATCAAAATTCAAAGTTTTTCTAGTGAATGCATATCACTTTCAAACCATTGTAAAGTTAAAAAATCATAAGTTGAACCATTGCAGGTCAAGAACTGTCTGTACATGGAAAGCTTCTGAGGTCTGGATTAGTGGAATCTTTCAATCCATCATCCTCAGAATAAAACCCACACCTTCTGATACAGTGTCTAGTCCAGAGTAAGGGATGAATAAATACATAATAATAGACAACATATTGAAAGGGAGGGGAATAATGATTAGAGAATTTCTTGGAGGACATTTGATGCAGAACAGCTCGGGTATCCTATATGAAGACCAGGCCTCTTCACGGTTATATTTCTGCAAGACCAGTCATGTACTATGTAAAGTAAAAGCAGTAACCAATGTCAAAAAAAAGGATCATAAATTATTTTCTCTTTCTACTCAGGAAACTTTAATCAAAGCCCACATCTCTATACTTAATGTGAATATATCTGGATGTCAGCCCTTTAGTGGTTACAAAGTTTTCACAAGTAACCTAATGTAATTCTGAAAGACACATCATTTTGACTCATACTTAAATTTGTGAGAGTATTACAGCCAGAGAAATAAATTATACTTTAACCCTTAAAAAAAAAAACAAAACCCACACCCTCACAGCGGCCTTGTCTATCTCTCCAACCTCATCCTCCTGTACCCATACATGGCTTATTATCCTCAGTTGCCCCTTTACAGTCCGTGGCTTCCTTTCATTTCGGCCTCAGAGCCTTTGCACTTGCCCAAGATAATAAAGCTAATAAGCTCTGCCTTTTTGTTCCCTTTGGTCCATCTGATTCCATCTCATTTTTCAGGTCCGCCTCCTCAGAGAAGCCTTCCCTGACCTGCCTAAAGTAGCTTCCCCTCCTCCCAGAAAAAAATACTTAAAGTCATAGAACATGTCTCCTTTTTTTCCTTGCTTATAGCCCATCTCACTTGCTGGACTATGATTCCATGAAGGCAAGGATTTTTGTCTTTTCATTCGTGGCTGCATCCCTAGCATCTAGAACAGTGTCTAGCCTACAATAGGTCCTCAATACCTATTTTTAAGTTAATTAAATGAATGTGAATGTATTAATATATTACTTGAATAATTTGAAAAACGTAAGAAAGTTATATTGAGAAACTCTTGCCGAGAAGACATGATGAGAATCTGTGGCCATTGGATCAATGGGGACGTTAAAAGAAGACAGGGAGGAGGGAACCCTGACCTTACTCTTGCCAGAGAGGCAATGGGAAGGGGGGCTCGAAGTGGGCCCTGGGTCTCAAAGGTTCCCAGGAAAAGAGGTGGGACATGGAGTCTGGGAGAGGGGGTGGGTTCTCCTTGGGGGACATTTGCTCAGAGCTAGCTGTGCAAGCGGGGGGGGGGGCGGGGGGGAGAGTAGGAAAGGGAAGGGTGCTGGTGGCGGCGGGGAGTGGTGTTCAGAACAGGATGGGGGGCTCATGGTAGAAATGCACCTTTAGGCAGAGGGTCTTTGAGGCAATTTATCAGGAACAGTGGCTAGCAGTGTCCTACAACGACAGTGGAGCTTATTGGAACAGGTATACATTTTTTAATTTTAGGAGTTATAGATGTAGTGAATATAAGAAAATGAAAACTGTGATTTTTGTGATGGTTGCTTTGGATGAGGCTAAAATAATTATTAAATAAAAAAACAATGAGAATGTTTAGAGTCAACGTGGTAGTCCAGTTGTAGGAGGATATGCCTATGCTCGTGGGAGAGATCATGATTATTGGCACCTCCATGGTTCCCCTCTCCTTCCCGTGCACACCCCAACTCTTCCTTGTGGCCCAAATGTACTTCTTTGAAACTACATCACATCTTGAAATTACACAATTTTTTTTTTTTTTTGCGGTATGTGGGCCTCTCACCGTTGTGGCCTCTCCCATTGCGGAGCACAGGCTCCGGACACGCAGGCCCAACGGCCATGGCTCACGGGCCCAGCCGCTCCGCGGCATGTGGGATACTCCCGGACCAGGGCACGAACCCGCGTCCCCTGCATCGGCAGGCGGACTCCCAACCACTGCGCCACCAGGGAAGCCTGAAATTACACAATTTTTAAGATTTAATGTCTGTTTGCTCCCCCTCACCCCTAACTCCACGAGAAAGGACCACTGTATTCCTGGAGCTATTATAGGACTTGGTACATAACAAGTCCTCAATGAGTGGCTGATGGAGCATAAAGGAAGATGGCAGAGGGGCCTGTGTATGATGCAGGATCCAAATGAGGGGCAGGAGGACCCCTGAGAGACCTGAAAAGGCTTTCAGTGAGGCTGGGCTGGGGGTTGCTGAAGTGGGTATTGGGGGTTTATGTAACAGAAATGGGGTCCCCGAGAGGCAGGGATGAAGGTCTGTGGGAAGAGGAAATGGAGGCTCCTAAAGGGTGGAAATGGGGGCTTACATAACAGCCAAGGGGAATCTCCGAGATGATGGGGGATTAAGACCAGGCAGAGATGGGAGTCATGTGAGGAGAGGCTGGTGGCTCCCAATAGGTAGAGATGGTGGTCACTGTGGGAGGGGGAATGAGAAGTTTATGACAAGGGATGGGAATCCATGCTGCACAGCTGGGGCAGGAGTCCTGTATCTGCTGGAGATGGCGGTCCTTGCGAACGAGTTGGGTGGTCCAGGTGAGATGGGAATGGGGGTTGGTGTTGCAAAGGCGGGGGTACTGTTGTTACCGAATCCAAGCTCGGCCTGCTCGCCGCACGACAGGCCAATGATCGGGAGACGAGGTGTTGAGGCAAGGAATAGCGACTTTATTCAGAAAGCTGGGTATCCAAGAAGATGGCGGGCTAACTGTGGTGTGCTCCAAGGACAAAGAACAAGATAAATTAAAAGGGCCAATAGTGCCAGAACAGAGAGTTACAGGACTCCTATCACTCTGTCACAATGCGACCATTGCAATGTCCCAGAGCTCACCCAAGCCGCATGCCCTGTCCCTTTCCCATCCCATATAAGGAAAGACATTTGCCTCGTTTTTCTCCCGCTCAGCACACTGAAAGTATACATACTCTGTCCAGTCAGCAGATGACTTGCAGGTTCCCTGGCTATAGAAACAGACAGGCAACCCATGCTCATTGTCGACCTTCCCTGGCTACCAGGAAGTCAGCCCGCTGTTCTTGCAGCGACCCTTCTCTTTAAGAAACTCTACCTTCCTCACATTCTGCCTTGGGTCTGGAAATTCTTTTCCGACCTGCGCTCGGACCATGACATATTGGTGGCCCATACGGGGATATCTCTTGGGGGGATCTCCTCCTCCACCTCCTCTCCATTTCTTGGGACCCTCTGTGAACAGGCAAGTTGCCAGGGAAGCAACAGAGGAACTCTGGCCAGGGCCACACCCTGGTGTGTTCCGAAGACTCACTTCACCCCAGTAACTGCTGCCCAGAACGGGTGAGGGTCCCTCTGTCTTCCTTCTGGCTGAGGACTAGGCCAATTGATATTATGCGGGCGCAGATCAGGCATTTAAAAGCCATTAGGGCGCCTGCCACCTGAAGACTCCCGTGAAAGGATAAGGGGGTCACGGAGCAGATCAGGCTGTTAGAGCATCTGCTCCCAGCAAGACAACTTATGTGCACCGTGAGGCACATACTGGTTCAAGCAAAACACTGAGCTCCCTGCCCTTGGCCACCACCTTCCCGGCAGAATTCCTCAGACTGTCTTCTCTGTTACTTTCACTTTTTTCTCAGTCCAGGTTGACTTAAAGGAGCCTAGGTGTTGCCTCCAAGAAGTGCCTTTTCACGTTTCAGGGAATCGCCAAACAGTGAGTCACCCGGTGGGTCCCGGGAATCGCTCTCTCTCTTTCTTCCCCTGCCCGAGTCACACGGTGCCTCAGTCACACGGGTTTGTGCCTTAGTCGCACGCTCAGGGGTCACCTCTCACGGTCGGACGCGATTGTTCGGACAGTCGGTCCATTTTGTGCATTAGTCGCATGGAGAGATCACTGGGACAAAGGGGACGCCTTTCTGTCAGCCGGTGACTCTCAGTACCCCCTTTCTACGGCATATAGGGTAAGAATGGGTTCTGGTACGTCTCGGGAGCCTCCCTCAGACTCATCCCTCGGCTGTATCCTCAGGAACTGGAAAAAATTTGACCCTGAAAATCTCAAAAAGAAGAGGCTCACTTTCTTTCGTAACATGGCTTGGCCCCAGTATAAACTGGGGGACCAAGAACAATGGCCCCTTAATGGCACACTAAATTATAACGCGATCCTCCAACTTGATCTCTTTTGCCGGAAACAAGGAAAGGACTCAGAGGTTCCTTATGTCCAGACCTTTATGGCCCTTAGTCAGAATCCAGATCTGAGGGACTCATGCCGCATGTGTCTTTCTGTTGCCGCCTTATCCCCCCCGACCCTCTGTCTCCCTCTCCAGCAGATCTCCTAGACAACCCTCTACTCGACCTTTCCTGTCCCCCACCCCATCAACCCCCTTTGCTTCAGCCCCCGCCCCCCACCTCAACCCACAGCTCCCCGACAGCCACCCCCTTATAAGGGCAAAAGCCCCCTCCCCCCTCCCCACACAAGATCAAGGACTGCCCAACGCCAGGAAACAGATTCTGATATGCTTCCCTTGAGGGAAGTAGCAAATGGAGACATGGGCACTATTAGAGTCCATGTTCCCTTTCCCATGTCTGACATTTCCCAAATTCAAAACAAGTTAGGTTCCTTCAGTCAGGATCCCACCACTTTTACTAAGGAATTTCAGGCTCTCACTATAGCCTTTGACCTGACCTGGCAAGACATTCATGTAATTCTGACCGCTTGTTGTACTCATGAAGAGAAAAACAGGATATGGACATTAGCCCAAGCTTGGGCAGACGAGGCAGAATTCTGTTTCCAAAGCCTGGACGGACGGTGACCCATTTTGGGCTGGCTAAATGACTCTCTTTGTAACTGCACCCTCAATTTTAATCAGACTAGCCTGGAGTGGAATCCCTGGTCAGACGAAAATAAATATGATGTACATGAAGGTAGTTTCACTTTGTGCTGGGGAAATTCAAGGGAAAATGCGACTAAGAAATATATTTATGAAGACCATATCCCCATAAACAGCTCAGCCCTGGGAACTAAATATGTGGGGATCGGTGTGACCACCGGACACTTACTTAGTTTAACCTCCCAGCAAGATCCTCCTCCAAAATATAACATAATTCAGCTAACATTCAGAAATTTCTTATACCGATCCCCCTGTCACACTCATAATCAGTCAGAGCCCGGATTCTCCCCTTTATGTATAGATGATTACTTCCTCGGAGTTTGGCCTTCCCAGTATAATCCTAGGCCATGGACCCCAGTCTATTTCTAGAGGAAAACTCCCAAAAGGTCTGGCTCTGGGGACCCACAATGGGGGTATCCTTGAAGGGCACCAGATTTTCATTTCTATGAGGTAACAGGGTCTATCTGGATCTTCCCACACTTTGAAGGGGCTCCTGCACAATTACTGCTGTGGTCCCAGAGATGACCATTATGGCTATAAAGGATTTAGCTTCCTCAGGAGGTATTCCCAACCTTGGGTACTTCCTCGAGGAGGCCTTAAGTCCTATCCAGGAGAGACAAAAATGAACCACTGATTGGGGGCAACAAGCTTATGATAACCCAATTCTTTTTTTTTTTTTTTTAATTTTATTTTTTTTTGGCTGCGTTGGGTCTTTGTTGCTGTGCACAGGCTTTCTCTAGTTGCGCGAGCAGGGGCTACTCTTTGTGGTGGTGCGCGGACTTCTCATTGCAGTGGCTTCTCTTGTTGTGGAGCATGGGCTCGAGGCATGTGGGCTTCAGTAGTTCTGGCATGTGGGCTCAGTAGTTGTGGCTCGTGGGCTCTAGAGCACAGGCTCAGTAGCTGTGGTGCACAGGCTTAGTTGCTCTGCGGCATGTGGGATCTTCCTGGACCAGGGCTCGAACCCGTGTCCCCTGCATTGGCAGGTGGATTCTTAACCACTGCGTCACCAGGGAAGTCCCTTTTTTTTTTTTTTTTTTTAATAACCCAATTCTTAATTGGCCCAAAATAATACATTGTGTCTTTAGAAGTCTCTTTTGGTTTGCAGGTGTACCCCTCTTAGAGAGGAGTGTTCTCAATCTCACCATCATGGTCCAGGAATCTTGGAAGGCTACAGTAGCAGCCATTGAGGAAGAGCAGTCAGCCCTAGGCTCTTTGGTTGAGGTGGTTTTACAAAATAGGAGGGCCCTTAATGTTATAACAGCTGAGGCAGGGGGTGTCTGTGCCCTATTAAATGAGACATGCTGCTTCTATATTAATACCTCTGTCCAAGTTGAAGAAGACCTTCAGATTCTAAAGAAAAACATCAAATTCATTGAAGGTTTAAAACAGAGAGCAGGACAGGGCCCCAGCTGGCTTTCCAGCCTCCTCTCCTCTATGGGGATCCAGATATGGACATTGTTGCCCTTGTTGGGACCATTAATCTTGAAGCCTTTGTTTTGTTGCTTGGCCCCTGCATTATTAACACATTATCTAAGTTCATCTCCTGACAGGTTCAAAAGATTCAATTCCAGATGGTGCTACAACAAGCGTACCAGCCAACTGGCACACGGACTACATTGGAACAAGCCGCCTTATCATTCCGTGGGCTCTCATCTCCCTCCGTAAATACACCCTGACAGAGAGCAGGCATCGGGAACCCAGGGCCCCTACAAAGCCCCCACCCAGCAGGAAGTAGCCAGAGAGATCGTTGCCCCTTCTCCTTACTAAAAGAGTTCCCGATCGCCTGAGAAGGAGCTAGGCAGGTAGGTAGACATGAGCAGGATATCCAATAGGGCCAAAAAATTGGTCCTATAAATAAAGAGAGTGGGGAATGTGGTGTGCTCCAAGGACAAAGAACAAGATAAACTCAAAGGGCCAATATTGCCGGAACAATGAATTACAGGACTCCTATCACTGTGTCACAATGTGACCATTGCACTGTCCCAGAGCCCTCCCAAACAGCATGTCCCTTTCCCATCCCGTATAAGGAAAGACATTTGCCCCATTTTTCTCCCGCTCAGCACACTGAAGGTACACATACTCTGTCCAGTCAGCAGATGACTTGCAGGTTCCCTGGCTATAAAAACAGACAGGCAACCCATGCTCATTGTCGACTTTTCCTGGCTACCAGGAAGTCAGCCTGCTGTTCTTGTAGCAACCCTTCTCTTCAAGAAACTCTACCTTCCTTACATTCTGCCTTGTGTCTGGAAATTGTTTTCCAACCCGCACTGGGACCACCACACTAACGTCCCAGAATAGCATCTTATGGGGGTCTGTATGCCAGTTTCATTTATAGAACAGAGAGGGGGAGGAGGTGAGGAAGTAAGGTAAAAAGGCCATAAGTCTTGCAAACTATCTCATGGCTTGGCCAGAACTGGAGAGGGGATGTGTTAATTTCTTCTTTTCTGCAGCCATTCACAGATGGGTAGGGTCTGAATGTCTTCCTGTGAGCTGAACAAAGACACTTTAACATTCAGGCAGAGGGTCAGGGTTCCCTGAGGTAAGCCATTATGTATGCTTACAGCTATAGACAGCATCCTCTTAGTGATGATAGTAACAAAAGCATCCAAAAGCAAAGGTTAAAGTAAAAGAAACAGATCCAACGTGGAGTCAGATTTTGCTCTTCCCTGTTACTCTGCGTACAGTGGAAATATTCAGTCCCTGTTGCAGAGTTGGGGGTCTCAGGCAATTGGACAGAGGTCTGTATCACAGAGTTGGAGTCAGGTCCAGTGTGGTGGGGCTGGAGGTCCAGAAAACAGGGTTGGGAGGTGCCTGTGTGCAACAGGGATGGGGTCAGTGCACAGAGTTAGGGGTTCAAATTGAGACAAGCTGGGACCTGGGACCCTTTGCTGCAATGCTTGCACCTGGACACACATCTCCCTGAGCAACAAAATACAAAGAAACTATATGGGACTAAAAATAACTGTGTGCATGCATGCACGGTTGGGGCAAATTCTGGACCCCGAAGATACAAAAAGACAAAAAAACCCAACTGCCATTTGTGAAGAACCAGGAACAAAAACTGGGTGTTGGGAGCAAAAGCAGGGTACTGCACATGTCCCCTCGCACACAATACCACCTAAGGGGTGGACAAAACACCTAAGCCACCCCTCCACCTAACCCCTGGACACACCCCTACCTTCACCCCATATAAGGAACAAGCTTGCCCTCCCTCAGCAAGCAAGCAAGGGAACCTGTCGTTTGCTCTCCCTCCCCGCTGCTGCAGCAAGGGCCCCAATAAAGCCTTGCCTGAATTTCTTATCTGGCCTCTAGTCAACTTCCATTCATTGGGGAAAGCCAAGAACCCTGGTTGGTATCAAAATGCTGCAGAGATAGGGGTCCACGTGTCCAATAACTGGGTTATCCAGGTGGGGCTGGGAGAGCCCCGTGATGCTGGGGGTCCCGCGAGCCATTCCTGGTTTTCCGCGATGGTGGAGGAGCTCCGAGGAGGAAGGAGGGCGCCCCCTGGCGGCCCCGACGCCGCCGCCACCACGGCTCCCACAATGCTCGCGCAGCCCGGCTTCGGGCTCCAGCGGCGGCGGCTCCAAAATGGCGCAGACGATCTTCGAGGCCCTGGAGGGTGAGCGGCGGCGGGGACTGGGGAGGCGGCTGTTCCGCCTTGCGCCTCCTCCCGCCGCGAACTCGCAGCGCGGGGCCCAGGGCGCGTGGCGCCTGCGGGGCGGAGGGCGCCGGGCCGGAACAGCCAGCGGGGCGGGAGGGCCACGGATGGGAACAGCCGCGGGATCGGAGGTCGGCAGGGGTGGGGGAGCAGTGGGGCCTGAACAGAAGCGGAGTTGAGGCTCAGTGGTGGTTGTGGGGGCATCTCGGGACCGGAACAGCCGCGGGAGCCTAGGCCCGGCGGCGGCTGCGGCGGCGGATTGGGGGGGGTAGGGTGGTGCGTTCAACCGGACAGGCACAGCGGGAGAGAGAAGGCCCTGGGAGAGAGCACCGAGAGCGGAACAGCCGTAGACGGCTGGCGCAGCGGGAGGGGAGCCTCGGACCAGAACAGCTGCCGCCGCTAGGGCCCGGGCGGCGCGCGGTTGGGGCTGGGGGGCAGTTTCCTGGAGGGAACAGCCGGGGGATGGTGTGCAAGCCAGGACGGGAACCGCGAGGCGAGCATGGCTGCACCGCGGACGCGAGGGCTGGGGAGGGCTGCCTCCAGGGGGACCGTGGTGCAGCAGCGGCTGCGGGGGGAGAGGGGCTGAGCGAGGGGTCCTGACCATTAAGAACTTGTATTGAGCGCCAACTGTGTGCCTCGCGCTCTGACATAGTGTCTTCAATTCAGACCAGGAAAGGATCGGCGCCACCTGTGTGCAAGGCCAGGCCTTGGACCGAAACCAGCAAACACGGGGTGACTACTTTGTGCACCATTATGGGGTGCAGAGTATTATAAACCCAGACCAAGAAAGGATGGGTGCCAACGGTGTGGTTGGCCGGGACGCCAAGTTACCAGACCCAAACCAGCAAACACCGCACCGACTGGTTGTCCCATGCTCTGCGAGATCCTAGGATGTGAATGGTCCTCAGGCTCTGGGAATTGTGAGCTTTGGAGACAGGCAAACACTGAGAGCCTCCATGTGCACTTGCTAGGAGTTGGAAAGGAAGCCTCAGAGAATTCAGGGCCATGGCACAGAGTTGATGCTAGGGGGATCCAGACCCAAGAATGCTCTTGGAGGGATGAGATGAGTATACACATAATTAGAGTGCAAACTGAAAGCAGGCTGGACTAGTGGTATGTGGCGGAGGCTTTGAGCCCTGCAACTCCCCAGGAGGTGTCAGCTGTGTCTCTTAACATCTTGGAGGATCAGCTCTCCCACCACGAAATGTGTAATCCTCCCCACATCTGGGAAGGTTAAGTTTCAGGAATACTCGTTGGTAAGGGATGTAGAAATTATAGAATTATAGAAAAGGTAAACAGTAAAGATAACCTCAGCTGGTGTTCAGTGCTGTGATGGGTGATGGATGTGGAAGGCCAGGGTCATTGGTGGCTCCCTCTGGGAGGCCAACAGGATGGTGTGAGGCCTGCTTTCTCTCTAGGTTCATGGACTTCCTCAGTGTTTGAATTTTCACTACAAGAATGTGTTTCTGTATTGAGTGATGAAGAAGGTAAAGGAAAAATCAGTTCCCGGGACTGTGTGATGCGTGCTGGGCTAGGAGAAGGGCAGCAGAACTGTGGGGATCCAGAGGTGACCCAGGCAGTGGGGACTGCATTTGCAAAGCCCTGGTGGGCAGAGAGGTCTAGGGTTCACAGACGTTCATGTGAGCAGCTAGAGATGAGGCTTCTGAACTTTGTCTTGGCATCAGTGTGGAACTAAGAAAGGGTTTCCAGCAGGGGAGCTGCACAAGCTAACGTATGTTTATTATAAAGTTCACCCTGGCTGCTCTGAGAACGACAGGAGGGGTCAGAGTGGCCGAGGGGAGGTGAGACCACTGCGGCTGTCCTGCTGGGAACTGATGGTGGCCTGGGCTCTGGGGACAGCTGTGGGGACGGAGGAAAAGTGGATCTGAGAGATATTTGGGAGACAGAGTAGGCTAGACTTGCTGAAGGACCGGAAATCAGGGTGTGAAGGGAGATAGGTTAAGGGAAGAATCCCTTAAGGTTAAGGGGTGCCCCAGGGGCTTTAGCTGGGTGGACAGTGGTGCCCTGTTCTTATTGATGAGGATTACTAGGAGAGGAACAAACTTAGGGGTGGGGAATGACACATTTGGTTTGAGTTTTACGTAGACAGTATTTTTTTCAAAGACAATTTCTTTAGAGCAGTTTTAGGTTTGCACAATTGAGAGGAAGGTACAGAGACTTTCTGTATGCCTTTGATCCTACACATTCATGACCTCCCCTTTAATCAACATAACTCATCAGAGTGGTACATTTGTTACCAAGGATGAACCTGCATTGACACATCATAACCACCCGAAGTCCATAATTTATCTTGTTTCACTCTTGGTGGTGTACATTCTATTGGACAGTTGTATAATGACATATATCCATCATTGTAATATTATTGTACAGAGTATTTTCACTGCCCTAAAAATCCTCTGTGCTCTGCCTATTCATCCCTCCCCCCACCCCTGGCAACCACTAATCTTTTTATTGTCTCCATAGTTTTGACAGGCAGTATTTTTTATTTTATTAAAAGAAAAATAGTCATTGATTTATTTTGGCTGCACCGGGTTTTAGTTGCAGCATGCAGCATCTTAGTTGCAGCATGCATGTGGGATTTAGCTCCCCCGACCAGGGATTGAACCCGGGCCCCCCCGCATTGGGAGCGTGGAGTCCTACCCAGGCTGGACCACCAGGGAAGTCCCAATATATTTTTTTAAATAAATTTATTTATTTTATTTATTTATTTTTGGCTGTGTTGGGTCTTCATTGCTGCGTGGGCTTTTTCTCCAGTTGCGGGGAGCGGGGGCTACTCTTCGTTGCGGTGCGCAGGCTTCTCATTGCGGTGGCTTCTCTTGTGGAGCGTGAGCTCTAGGCACGCGGGCTTCAGTAGTTGGGGCTCGTGGGCTCTAGAGCGCAGGCTCAGTAGTCGTGGTGCACGGGCTTAGTCGCTCCGCAGCATGTGGGATCTTCTCGGACCAGGGCTCGAACCCGTGTCCCATGCATTGGCAGACGGATTCTTAACCACTGCGCCACCAGGGAAGCCCCCAATATTTTTTTTAAATTAAACTTTTTATTTTGAAATACTTTTTTTCCTGTAGATTCACATGCAGTTGTAGAAATAATACAGAGAGATTCCATTTATCCTTTACTTAGTTTCCCACAATGTAACATCTTGTAAAACTATCCTATAGTCTTATAACCAGTCGACATACAGAACAGTTCTATCACTACAAGATGTTGCCCTTTTATGGCCCCACCCACCTCCTTCCCCTGCTCCCCATCCCTGATGTCTGCCAACCACACTAATCTGTTCTCCATTTCTAAAATATTATCATTTCAAGAATGTCATGTAGGGCTTCCCTGGTGGCACAGTGGCTGAGAGTCTGCCTGCCAATGCAGGGGACACGGGTTCGAGCCCTGGTCTGGGAAGATCCCACATTAAACGGAGCAACTAGGCCCGTGAGCCACAACTACTGCGCCTGCGCGTCTGGAGCCTGTGCTCTGCAACAAGAGAGGCCGCGACAGTGAGAGGCCCCCGCTCGCCGCAACTAGAGAAAGCCCTCGCACAGAAACGAAGACCCAACACAGCCGAAAATAAATAAATAAATTTATAAAAAAGAATGTCATGTAATTGGAATCATAAAGTATATAACCTTTGAGATTGGCTTTTTTCACTCATTGTAATTCCCTGGAGATTCGTCCAGGTTGCTGCTTGTATCAGTAGGTTGCTCCTTTTTATTGCTGAGCAGCGCTCCGTGGTATGGATGCACTGCAGTTTGTTTAACTGTTCACCCACTGAAGGACATCTGACTTGTTTCCAGTTTTTTACTATTATGAATAAAACTGCTATGAACATTCATGTACAGATTTGCACACAAATGCTGACATACAGTTTTGCATTAGATGATAGAAGATTTACTGAAGCTCTCTCTGGAGGAGCATGAACCCCAGGTTTGAAACTCCAGATATTAGGGAGAACTAAATGAGGGCAAGTGAGGATTCTCAGGGAGAGTGTAAGAGGGAGAGGAGAGAGAGCCAGATGGAAGGAAGCCTTCAAAAATAGAAACATTTAGGGGATGGACAGGAGAAGAGAGTAAAGAAGGCTGGGAAAGAGCGAGCAGAGAGGTAGGGGAAGACCCAGGAAGGGTGGCGCCCTGGAGCCCGAGAAGGGAGTGTTTCAAGAAAGAATGTCTGATGCTGCCAGGTGGTCTTTGGTGATTCTGGTGGAATGATGGGGGCTTAAGCCCCACTGGAGTGGCTGAAGGAGGACTGGGAGGTGGGCAGAGGAGATGGAGGGTGTAGCCAACTCTCATCGGATGCTTGATGTTGAAGGGAGGAGAGATGAGAACATGAGTTCGAGGGAGGCCATTCTAGAGAAACCTGAGTGTGTGTAGCCGCTGCTGGGAAAGAGTTGTGGGCACAGTGTGAGATGGGCCAGCTAGTGGAGAACGGCTTCTGAAGGAGCTGGAGGAGGTGGAGAGAAGGGCTGGCCTCAGGAGGCACACAACCTGCACTGTGACCGGGGAAAGTATGCATTCAGTTTGGCTGCAGGAGCTAATGGTTCTAGTTACCTTTCAGTTAGAAGCTGGGGCAGGTGTCCAGGTGAGAGGTTGGCTGTGAGGACAGAGAGAAGGAGGCGCCCTCTGGGTTACTGGGGAGGGAGGCAGTGTGCCTTGGTGGCCACTTAGATGTGAGGAGGCCTGTCTTCCAGCTGGTGACACGGCTGGACCGTGTACTACTGAGAACCTCAACAGTGACAACTGGTTGGAAAACATGGACGTAGGCAGCTTCTCAAGAGTCCCCCCGACCACAATCCAGATTACGCTGTTTATTGAGGAACTGAAAAAACAAGCACACATTGGAAAACAAGAGAAGCCCAAGTGCAAACAGATTTGTGGGATTTGTGGGGTGTGGATGGGGAAGACTTAGTAACATGATTTCCAGAGGGGTTGTTGCATTTCGGATTAGATTCAGCCATGAGTAAGAGAGAAGCCCAACCCAGCAGTGGCTTAAACAGGCTAGAAGTTTATTTCTCTCATGTGGGAGTCCAGAAAAAGGCAGTCTAGAGCTGTGACAGTGACTGTGTTCTACAAGGTGGTCAGAGACCCAGAATCTTTCCAGTCTTTTGCCCTGTAGTGCCCTTGTCCTCATGATCTGGGATGGTGGCTAGAGTTCCCACCATCATCTTCTTGTTCTAGGAAGCAGGATGGAGGATCGGACAAAGAAGGGGGGTCACGTGCCAGGCAGCTTTTAAGAAAACTTCCCCAGAGCTCCCGTTGACCAGAACTTAGACATTCTCTAGCTGCAAGAGTGGCTGGGAGGTGTAATCTTTATGCTGGGGCCATGTTCCCAGCCAAAAATCTTGGGATCTATTGCAATAGAAGTTGGAGAGAAAGCATTTCAGTGCACAGACAGACGTTTTTGCCGTGGGGGCCTTGCAATGGGTCTGGCTTGTAAGGGTGAAGTCAGGGCGGGATGCTGGGCCCACCTTCCAGAAAGCCTGCTTTTCTTTCTTCAGGAATGGACAATCAGACTGTCCTAGCTGTCCAGTCACTGTTGGATGGCCAAGGAGCAGTTTCTGATCCAACAGGCCAGAGCGTCAATGCACCCCCTGCTATCCAGCCACTGGGTGAGTATCTGCTCAGGTTCACCAGTGGGAAGGGTAAGTAGCTTCCTGTGAAAACAGGTGGGGCTGATGAGGGGGTGTGGGAGTGAACTGCCCACTGTGGTTCCCAGGTTGTCCTCTCACGTCTGAAGCCTCTCCCCTTCCTCCCAGCCTGGATCTTCAGGCTCAGACTTTTCTCTGCTTAGCTCTGAGGACAGTCTTTTTCAGTCACTTAGTGAATGTGGGGATCATGACAGAGAATGACTAGGAGCCCCGATGCTTAGCAATGCTTGTCCCTTTGACCCAAAGTCATTTCTCAGCTTCCCCTCTATGAGGCTAAGCATGAATCTGTCCAATTTACAGCCCAGGCCCTTGCGACACACAGAGGGCAACGAACTTCCTTTAGAGCCCTGTGTGAGTCTAGGTGTTCATCCATTCATTCTACAAAGATTTTTGAGTACTTGGGAACCATGCTGGGGACAGAGAGACACACACCTGAGTTTGAATCCTTGTTCACATAGTTTGGCTCTGTGACCTTGGGCAAGTGAGTTAACCTCTCTGTGCCCTCAGTTTCCACATCTGTAAAATGGGGATAATAGTCCTACCTCATAGGAATCTTGTGAGGGTACTTGGGATTCGGTTTTAGCTGTCATAAATAAGAAATGCAAGTTTCTTGTAGTTTGTACAAGATTAAAGTTTATTTCTTTGTTGCGTAAGTCCTGATGCCTCAGGCCCCTTCTTTCATATGGCTCTGCTGCTCTCATCATGCGGTCCAAGATGGCTGCTCCAACCTCCCACTTTCACTTCCACACTCCAGCCAACAGGAAGGGAAGAAAGAAGGAAGTAGAAGTCATACCCCTTCCTTTTACGAGGAAGTTGTGTAGACAGTATACTTCTCTTCTCCTATTGGTCAGAATTCAGTCACATGACATGTCTAGCTGCAAAAAAGTCTGGGAAATATGGTCTTTAACTAGATGGCCGTGTTTCTCACTAAAATTTGTATTACTTTTTTTTTTTTTATTTTTTGTAAGAGCTTTATTAAGATATAATTAACCAACAATAAACTGTACATATTTACAGTTTATAATTTGATGTGTTTAACATATGTATACATCCACAAAACCAGCACTGTAATCAAGTTAATATGTATTACTTTTTAAGAAGGAAGAGTGAATATTGAATGACAATTAGACATTTCTGCCACAACATATCAAGAGCTTGGCACAGTGCCTGGCCTGTGGTGGGCCTTCAATAATGGATGGTGTTAACTGTAGCTGATCATTGATTTAGTTTCTCAGGCATTCAGCAGACATCCACTGAAGGCCTCCTATGTGCCCAGAAAATATTTTAGTTATGGTGATAAATAAGAGATATTTCCTTCCCTTAGGAAATATGGTGGTGATGGGAAAAATGTGATAAGAGAGGCTTGCCCAGAGAAAGGAACTGTGAACACTGCTTGAGGAGGGCTTCCTGGAGGAAGTGACATCTGAGCTGAACCTTGCAGAATGAGTTGTTCTGAGAGAGGCAGCTTGGCAGGGAGGACAGGGGATGCAAGGGCACTGAGGAGTGTGATCATGCAGCCCATTTGGGGACTGGTGAATAAATTCAGGCAGGATAAAGATTCTGAATGTCTCAACTTTTGAAGCGAACCCACCTTATGATTTCCTGATTTCTAATTTTTTGATTCCTGGGCGAACCTGGCTGGATATTCCTTCAGGTACCAGCATGGTTTGAAAGCTCGTAGGAAGCACAGAGTTGATGCTTGACCCTCACGCGTTGAGTCATGGAATGCCGTTACTTTGCCTTTCTCATGGTCCAGCCACGGGCCTCCCGTTTCTCTCTGTGATGCCCCCTCCTTTTTTCTTGCTTTTTTTCGTTATTTCCCTCCCTCTGCTGCTCTGTGGGCATGACCCCTAGATGATGAGGATGTCTTTCTCTGCGGGAAGTGCAAGAAGCAGTTCAACTCACTGCCGGCGTTTATGACCCACAAGCGGGAGCAGTGCCAGGGGAGTGCCCCACCCCTGGCCACAGTCTCCCTGGCTACCAACAGCATCTACACACCTTCGGCAGCACCCACAGCAGTCCAGCAGGCTCCGCCTCCTGCCAATCGCCAGGTATTTATCCATTCGTTTGTTCATTTATCTAGTCAAGTCTTTTTTGAGCACCCACTGTGTGTCAGGCACTGTGTGGGCACTGGGGGTACAGGGGTGGACAAACAGACCAGGTCACTGCCTTCATGGCATTGAGTGAGATAGATAGTACCCAAACAGATGTGTAGAGATGTACTTTTCCCAGGATAAGTGCAGAGAGATAGGGGATGTCAAGACAGGGATGGGAGCTTTTGCCCTTTTGTATGTAGGGCTCTGGGACGAGCTCTGTGAAGAGGTGACATTTGTGCAGAGACCTAGGGAGGTGAGAAATAGTCATGAAGCTACTTTGGGGAAGAGTATGCCAGGGGGCTGGATCAGCAAGTGCAAAGGTCCTGAGGCGGAAGCGTGCTGGCTTTATTCCAGGAACAGCAAGGAGGTGAGAGTGGCTAGAGCTGAGTGAGTGAGTGAGGAGGGTGAGAGGTGATAAGGTCAGAGAGGCAATAGGGGGATCCTGGCAAATCGTGTCAGTCTGTGGGCTTTTACTCTGCATGAGATGGGAGCCATTGGAGGGTTTTGAGCAGAAGAGGGATATAGTCTGATTTACACTTTAACTAGGTCACTGTAGCTGCTGTAGGGAGTAGATTTTGATGGGAGTCAAGAGAGAAATCCAGGAGGCTGATTAGGGTGCTACTGTATGGGTAGTGGTGGCTTGACCAGGATAGTGGCAGTGGAGGTGGAGAGAAGGGGTGAGATTTTCAAAATATTTAGAAGGTGGAGCTGACAGAGCTTGTGGATGGATTGGATGTAGGGTGTGAGCTTAAGAGGAGTCAAGGATGACTAGAGTTGGAGTTGCCATTAACCGAAGTGGGGAAAACAACAAGGAGAAGGTTTGTGTGTGTGGGGGGGGTGTCAGGAGTTCAGCTGCTCATGTTGAATTTGAGATGCCCATTGGACCTTTAAGTGGAGGCAGTGAAGATGCAGACAGATACACAAGTCTGGAGGTCACAGGGCAGGCTGTGGGTATCTGGAGAAGCTTGCAGAGTTCTCAGTCAGGAACACAGTTCTGGAGCAAAGACACTGTGGGTGGGAGCTCAGAGGGATTAAAGACTCCTCTAGGGAGGATGGGAGGGAGGGAGACGCAAGAGGGAAGAGATATGGGAACATATGTATATGTATAACTGATTCACTTTGTTATAAAGCAGAAACTAACACATCACTGTAAAGCAATTATACCCCAATAAAGATGTTTTTTTAAAAAAAAAATAGGGGGCTGGGCATGTCCCAGGATGCCAGGTCACGGGGTCAGGTTTCCCTCTGGCTTCCTCTTGTCTCCTTATTCCTCTAAAACATTATCTTCACCCATTGTATAGACATAATTCCTGCCATCAAGATAAAAGTGTTCACCTCCAGATCCATAGGACATGTACATTTTCAAGTTACCATAGACATCTTCTAACACAGAACAGTCGTTTTCTCACTCCTTGATTATGAGTTTTGTTAGTAGAAAATGTTCCTTCTCCCCCCACTCCCTTTTTTTTTTTTTTTTTCAGTAGGAGAGAGGGAAATTCTTCCAGTCCTGGGCAAGGAAAAAACTTTAGAACACAATCCGTTGTTAATGGGCAGACACGAATCCCTCTGCCTAAGTGAGTTGGATGGACGTGAAAATGATTTCCCATTTTTTTTTTTTTTTTTGTGGTACGCGGGCCTCTCACTGTTGTGGCCTCTCCCGTTGTGGAGCACAGGCTCTGGAAGCGCAGGCTCAGCGGCCATGGCTCACGGGCCCAGCCTCTCCGCGGCATGTGGGATCTTCCCGGACCGGGGCACGAACCCGTGTCCCCTGCATCGGCAGGCGGACTCTCAACCACTGCGCCACCAGGGAAGCCCTGATTTCCCATTTTTTGTCTCAGCCTAATGCATGTGACATTGTAAAAATACATGTCACTGCCTTTCCTGGCCATGACATAGGGTGTGTCCCTAAACTGCCTGGGTTGTCCTTGCTTGGTTGAGGGCAAGGACATCCTGTTTGAGCAGGGACTCTGGGTTCAGGGGCCCAGTTGCTGCTGTCCCCAGGGGTCCTCCAGACAGATGACTTAGGAAGATGCCAGGAAAGAAAGGCAACAAATAAACAAAGCAAAACACGCTTTACGTCTGCTGACAGGAATAGTCACTGCATGTTTGACACCCTCTTGTAAGGTCTGCCTTTCATCCTTGCTGTTCACCTGAGAGCATATTATTATACTTTCACATACTTACTTAAGTACGCACAGGAATTACATAGTAGTATCGTTTTAGATTTTTAAAGATGAGGATATATAATGTACATGTTATTGTATAATTTGATTTTCCATGCAATACCTCTTACTTGCTCTCTATAGTATTCTATCCATGACTATATTGTATTTTTTGATCTATTCTCCTACTGATGGACATCAAGGTTATTTCCAGTTTTTCACTATTAGAAACAAGGCTGTGCAGAGTACTCTTTTTCTGTGGACTCCCTGTGGACAGGTGTGAGTGTTTCTCTAGGACAGAGGCCCAGAAGGATTGTTGCTGGGTCACAGGGTATATGCCTTACATGGAGGTGTGACTTATTCTCCTCGTTTGATAGACGACGGAATGGAGGTTGAGAGAGGTGGAGTGACTTTCCCAGGGTCACATGGCAGGGAGCAGTAGCCGAAGTGGAAATAGAATCCAGGTCTGTGGGACTCCAGAACCCAGATCTTTTGCATCATGCCATCTGCTTCCTTCCACAGTCTCAGGCGTGTTCTTTCTCTCCCTTCCTCTCCCTTCCTCTCTCTCTCTCTCTCTCTCACTGTCCAGATCTCCACGTACATTACCGTGCCCCCATCCCCACTGATCCAGACCCTGGTGCAGGGGAACATCTTGGTAAGCGATGACGTGCTCATGTCTGCCATGTCGGCCTTCACGTCCCTGGACCAGCCCATGCCCCAGGGCCCCCCGCCTGTGCAGGTAAGAAGGTGGCCAGTTTCTCACGGGATCTTGATTCTAGGCCTGCATGTTGACTCCTGCAGATTCAGAATCTTGTAGAGAGAAGGGGGCTTTGCCCCAACTCTCCCTCAAGCTAAGGCCTGTCAGCTTCCCCTTGGCCAGCCCTGCTGTGGGTGGGGAAGCTGCCGCATTCAGCTGGGACCCAGAACATGACTTTGGGGTTTCATAGCCACAGTCCAGTTGTTTTGACTCCTATTTTTATTCTTAACAGAAGTGTTCCATGTGCATTAGAAAAACACTAGAAAGTACACAATAGCAAAGTTAAAAAAAAAAAAATTTTTTTTTTTTAAATTATTCTCAACTGGAAAGTAGAGAGACATGGCAACTGACTGAATTTACAATTCTTGGCTGGATCCTGTATTGGGTGGGGTGTGGGGGAAGCGGTAAAGGCCTTATTGGGACACTTGGGGAGATTAGAATTTGGAGGAATCTGAATATTTTATTTTATTTATTAAAAAAAATATTTATTTATTTGGTTGTGCTGGGTCTTTAGTTGCGGCAGGTGGGCTCCTTAGTTGAGGCTCACCAGCTCCTTAGTTGAAGCACATGGGCTCCTAAGTTGTGGCAGGAGGGCTCCTTAGTTGTGGCATGTGAACTCTTAGTTGTGGCATGCATGTGGGATCTAGTTCCCTGACCAGGGATTGAACCCAGGCATCCTGCCCTGGGAGCACAGAGTCTTAACCACTGTGCCACCAGGGAAGTCCCGGAATCTGAATATTTTAGATAATAGTATTATATCAATATTCAATTTCCCGTGTATGATCATTGAATTGTGGTTATATAGGAGAATGCCCTTGTTCTTAGGAGATGCATCTGAGTACAGTTTTAAGGAATAAAGTGTCGTGATGTCTGTAACTAACTTTCAAGTGGCTTGACAAAGCACAAATATGTGTATGTGTGTGTACACACACACACACAGACATTGCAGATGCAGCAAAATGGTAGCAACTGGTGAATTAGATGAAGTATAACGACTGTTCATTGTATTCTTTTTGCAACCTTTCTGTAGGTTTGAAACTTTACAGAATTAAAATTGGGAAATCAGGGAATTCCTTGGAGATCCAGTGGTTAGGACTCCACGTTTCTACTGCTGAGGGCCCGGGTTCAATCCCTGGTTGGGGAACTAAAGTCCCACAAGCCAGACGGTGCTGCCAAAAAAAAAAAAAGAAAAAATTGGGAAATCAGTCAATCAGTCAATCACCCTTACTCTCTCTACCCAAAGAAAACACTGCCAAAATTTTGGTGTCTGGCTTTCCTGACCTTCGAATGCACATAGAGGGACTTCACTGGCGTTCCAGTGGATAAGACTCCACGCTCCCAATGTAGGGGGCCCAGGTTTGATTCCTGGTCAGGGAACTAGATCCCACATGCATGCTGCAACTAAGAGTTCGCACGTCGGGATTCTCTGGTGGTGCAGTGGTTAAAAATCCGCCTGCCAATGCAGGGGACGTGGGTATGAGCCCTGGTCTGGGAAGATCCCACATGCCTCGGAGCAACTAAGCCTGTGCACCACAACTCCTGAATCCCGTGCGCCCTAGAGCCAGTGCTCTGCAACAAGAGAAGCCACCCCAATGAGAAGCCTATGCACCACAATGAAGAGTGACCCCCACTCGCCGCAACTAGAGAAAGCCCGCGTGCAGCAGTGAAGACCCAATGCAGTCAAGAATAAACAAACAAACAAATAAATAAATAAAAGTGTTCGCGTGCCACAGCTAAGGAGCCCATGTGCTGCAACTAAGGAGCTGGCAACCCACAACTAAGAAGCCCTCGAGCTGCAACTAAGAAACTTGCCTGCTGCAACTAAGGAGCCCGCCTGCCACAACTAAGACAGTGCAACCAAATAAATAAATATTTAAAAGAAAAGAAAAGAAAAGACTCAGATGTGTATGTTTTAAATATATTTATTTAAAAAGCTATTTCTGGGACTTCCCTGGTAGTGCAGGGGTTAAGAATCCGCCTGACAATACAGGGGACATGGGTTCGAGCCCCGGTCCGGGAAGATCCCACATGCTGCGGAGCAACTAAGCCCGTATGCCACAGCTACTGAGCCTACTCTCTAGAGCCTGCAAGCTACAACTACTGAGCCCGTGTGCCACAACTACTGAAGCCTGTGCGCCTAGAGCCCATGCTCTGCAACAAGAGAAGCCACTGCAATGAGAAGCCCGCACACCACAATGAAGAGTAGCCCCTGCTCACCACAACTAGAGAAAGCCTGCGTGCAGCAACAAAGACCCAATGCAGCCAGAAAAAAAAAAAAAGCTATTTCTGGGCTTCCCTGGTGGCGCAGTGGTTAAGAATCTGCCTAGCCAATGCAGGGGACACAGGTTTGAGCCCTGGTCCGGGAATATTCCACATGCTGTGGATCAACTAAGCCCATGCGCCACAACTGCAGAGCCTGCGCCCTAGAGCCTGTGAGCCACAACTACTGAGCCCGTGTGCCACAACTACTGAGCCCACGCACCTAGAGCCCATGCTCCACAACAAGAGAAGCCACTGCAATGAGAAGCCCGTGCACTGCAACGAAAAGCGGCCCCCACTTGCCGCAACTAGAGAAAGCCCGTGCGCAGCAACAAAAGATCCAAACGAGGCCAAAAATAAAAATTAAATTAAAAAAAATATGTACATATCTATATATATACACACGTCTATATAAATGGGTCAGGCTATGTGCACTGTTCTGGAACTTGCTTTTCTTACTTTGCCTTTTGTATAACATCATTCTCTTTCTGTGCCTACAACCCTACATCAGTATTCCCAAAGTGTTCCTTAGAACAGTGGCTCCTTGGGATTTTCCAACAGAAAAAGGATCCCTGGTCAAACCAGCTGTGAGGGAGGCATTCTGCCTCTTCCCTTGCTCTGTCCCTGGGTTCTTCCTGCAGTAAAGAAATGCTTTTGATTTTGTCACCCCCAATTTTTCTCTAGACATATATGACTATGGAACCCAAGGAACAGCAATTAAGAGAGACACCCTTTAATGAAATATTGATCAGCACCATCACTTTTTTTTATTTTTATTTTTATTTTTGTGGTACGCAGGCCTCTCACTGTTGTGGCCTCTCCCGTTGCAGAGCACAGGCTCCGGACGCGCAGGCTCAGTGACCATGGCTCACGGGTGCAGCCGCTCTGCGGCATGTGGGATCCTCCCGGACCGGGGCACAAACCCATGTCCCCTGCATCGGCAGGCGGACTCTCAACCACTGCGCCACCAGGGAAGCCCAGCACCATCACTTTAACAACCAGAAAGGGTTCTGTTCCATTCCATGTGGATGGACCATCCTCTGTTTAGCCAGGCTTCCATGGAAGGACATTTAGGTCGTTGCCATTTTTTGCTGTTATAAAAACTACTGGAATACCATCCACGTATGGTTATCTTTGCCCACCTGCTTGGTTATTTTTGTAGAAAAAATAATTATTTTTGTAGAATCAATTTCTAGAAGTCATTGGCTGTGTTTCGGGGATCCATGCCACCAGCACATTTGGTGACTCTCTAGAAAGACTCCCAGAACTCAGGATGGTTGTGCTCATGGCTGTGGTTTATTAGGTAAAAGGATACACAGCAGGATCAGCAAGGGAAAAAGACCCAGCAGCTGAAGGCTGGAGAAAATTAACGTTCTTCCAAGTCTCCAAAGTGTTCTCTCTCAGGGAAGTGGCAGGGCTGCATACAGCATGCATCTTCCTTCAGCAGAAAAGAGCAGCAACACGTGCACAGTGTTTCTGCCAGGGAAGCACACCTACGACTCTAAGGCCAGGGCTTTCATTGGGGATCGGTCACGCAGGCACCCAGCCACAAACAAAAATTCCAGACCCCCATGTGGGAAGGAGGGGTTCACCATCAATCACACTGTTTGTGCGAACAGTCTAGCTGGGTTGTTGTAGGGTCAGTGCCCAGGTGGGCAAAATAGCCTTATCAACATAGGAAACCTTCTGCAAGGCACGTTCTCAAATGCCAGTTCAGAGTCAGTCTCTCAAGCAAGCCCTTCTAAAGACAACAACATTAGGCTGCTCTGTGAGCTCATTTCTGCACAAGCTGGGCCATTTTTGCTGACTGTCATGGAGAAAGGGGATAGCAACGCCAGACTGATGGCTCCTCGATCTCTCCCATGACTTTGTTTCCATGCCCTCTCTCAGCCCCGTCCTCTGAGCTGCCTATGAGTGGCTGTTCTTTCCACATGGCTGGCTAAGGCAAATGTCCTTCCCCACTGATAAATCAGACAGCTGGTATCAAGAGGCTGTGACACTTTAATTTTCTCTTCTGATTTCAGAGTAGCCTGAACATGCATTCCGCGCCGAGCTACCTCACCCAGCCTCCACCTCCTCCTCCACCCCCTCCACCACTGCCTCCACCTCCACCCCCCCAGCCTCCACCACCCCCATCCCAGAGCCTGGGTCCCCCCGGGCGTCCCAACCCTGGCGGGAATGGCGTGGTGGAGGTGTATAGTGCCACAGCACCCCTGACTGGGAGTGGAACGGTGGAGATCCAGGCATTGGGAATGCAGCCCTACCCACCCTTGGAGGTGAGCAGACGCTGGGGCTTGGGGTGAAGGGGGAGAAACTGGTCATGGTCATCATGGGTAACCTGAACCTTTTCTGAACACCAGCTGTGTGCCAGACACTGCTAGAGATACCATGGAGGGCAAAACCAGATCGAGCCATTACACGTGTAAATGTAAAATGCAAACCACGAGAAACTGGAATGAAGTAGAGGTTGTAGCAGAAATACAAGCTGCCCTCAGGGAATGCTCAGGACAGTCAAGAGAATACCTGCCTTTTGGGGAAAGGATTCCAAAAAATTACATATGTGAGTGTCTCATATTTTTTAACAAGCTAGGTATATTGGTTAGCTATAGCCTTGTAAGAAATAGCCACCAAACCTCAGTGGTATATAGGAAAAAGTGTTTATTCTTCTCACGTCTGCGGTGCTCAGCTTGGCAACTGCTGATCTTGGCTGGATTCTCCCACATGTCTGGAGTTTGGCTGGCATCCGCTGCTCTAGAATGGCCCGGTGTGGGATAAGTCTGGTGGGGTGACCCGGCTCTGCTGCATGCATCTTTCATTCTCCAGCAGTTTAGCCAGGCCTGTCCTCACCACAGTGGTGGACGTGCAGTAATGCAAGCAGAAATGCTCAAGACTTCTTGAGGATTAGGCTTGTAGGTGATACAGTGTCACTTACGTTGGTCAAAGCAGGTCACAAGGCCAGCTTAGATTTAAGAAGTAGGGAAATAGGTGCCACCTCTTGATGGGAAAAGCTGCAAGTCACACTGTAAAGGGCCTGGCTACTAGAAGAGGTAAAGCATTGAGGCCATTCAGTCAGTGTACAGGCATACCTTGTTTTATTGCACTTTGTAGATATTGTGCTTTTTTTTTTACAAATTGAAGATCTGTGGCAACCCTGTGTCAAGCAAGTCTATCAGCGCCATTTTTCCAACAGCATTTGCTCACTCCATGTCTCTGTGTCACATTTTGGTAATCCTTGCAATATTTCAACCTTTTTCATTATTATTATATTTGTCATGGTGATCTGTGATCTTTGATATTATTACTATGACTCGCTGAAGGCACGGGTGATGGTTAGCATTTTTTAGCAATAAAGTCAAAAAAGTTTTTAAATTAAGGTGTATATATATATATTTTTAGATATAATGCTGTTGCATACTTAACAGGTCACAGGATAGTGTAAGCATAACTTTTATATGCACTCTGGGAAATGAAAATTTTTGTGTGACTTGCTTTATTGCGATATTGGCTTTATTGCAGTGGTCTGTAACTGAACCCACGATAACTCCGAGGTGTGCCTGTTCCATATGTACCATATTAATTCCCGGGTAAAGAGCTCTGAGCTACAAGCAGTCTACTCTCAAGGCACTAAGAGTTCAGAACCATGCCAGACACCAGTGCTGGGGGGCATGGTTATGATAGAAAGAGACTACCTGCACTTGAGGTCACATTATCTCAGACTCGCTCTAGAATCCAGCCATATAGACATTCCACGTAAGGTAACATTTATATGGAAAGAGAACTAGACCAGTGGGAAAATTCCTCCACCAGCCATGTGATGTTGAGCCTGCAGGGGGATTTTCCCTAGCCTGGGAGAATAACGCAAAAGGACCTTGTTCAATTAAAAAAAAAAAAATTAAGTCAGTGAGATGCTGAGAGGACGGTGGTGGTCTCATAGGCAGAGGGGGCCAGCATAGGGGTAGCTGCCATTGTTTATTTTCCATGTAGACGAGGGTGCTCTTTGAGGACAGAGCCTGAGTCTTTTTTTTTTGCGGTACGCGGGCCTCTCACTGTTGTGGCCTCTCCCGTTGCGGGGCACAGGCTCCGGACGCGCAGGCTCAGCAGCCATGGCTCACGGGCCCAGCCACTCCACGGCATGTGGGATCTTCCTGGACCGGGGCACGAACCCGTGTCCCCCGCATCGGCAGGTGGAGTGTCAACCACTGCGCCACCAGGGAAACCCCCTGAGTCATCTTTGATTTTGCATCCTTAGCACCTGGCAGAGTGCCTGGCCTGTGGTACCTACAGTAGGTATCTGAAATAGGGTCCTCTGACCTCAGTTTCCTTTCCTCTAGAATGGGAACTCCCCTTGCAGAGCTGCTAGGATAATGAGAACTAACCCAGTGGCAGTCATGTAATTGCTCAGTAATGACTTGAACGATGAGTGAATTCATTCACTGACAAATATTTATTGAGTTGCATATTGGTCAGGAAAATTGAAACCACTCTAGGTATTTCCGGCAAAGGGATTTAATACAGGAAATTGGGTGCTTACAAAGCTGATGAAGGGCTGGAGGAGCAAAAGTCAGGGTTGTTGAGCACCACTCATTTTCAGGGTCGCTGGTGTTCCTTGGCCCTTAGAACCAGGACACTGCTGCTGTACCCAGAGGTGAGGAAACTGTAGGATTCTGTTGCTGAGGTTCCAGCTGCGCTGCTGCCCTTGGGGCTAGTGGTCAGGAGGGGAATGTAGGGTTCAGCCAGCCACTCCAAAACTCATGACTGCAAACCCACCTATCTCCCAGCACAGCTGCCGGAGGAGAATGGTTTCTACCTCCCTTCTGCCTTCCAAATCTCATGCAGATGCTTCTCATGGGCAGAACTTAATCTGTGTTCAGAACTGTGCTGGCAAGGATGCTTGGGAATGTGGTTCCCAGCTTCCCACCTTTACATTTCAGGAGAGAGCATGGGCAGGTGTAGGAATGGTTCCAAGGCCCGACAGACAAGACCCGGCAGAAGCACCTACTGGTGCCATATTAGATGCCCAGTACGTACGTAAATGAATTCATTCATTCAACAAATATTTATTGAGTCCCCACCCTGTGCCAAGCATTGCTCTAGGCCTGGGAATAGAGGAAGAAACAAAAGCAAAGCAAAAGTCCCTGCTTTCACGAAACTAGGCAGACAATAGACAAGATAAGTAAGTAAAATGTACAATTTATTAGATAATGATATGTCTAAGGAGAAGAATAAAGCAGAGAAGGATAGGAAATGGAATTTTGGATAGGCTAGCCCAGGAAGACCAATGAATGCTGAATAGATGAATGAGTAAATGAATTCTTCACACCCCAGTGTCATGATGGAAGCTTAGTGGTCACTGAGTTTGGGTGGCTCAGAATTCATTTGGTAATTTTCTTGTGGCTTCAGTGTCAATTCTTGGCCGAGGGATGTGTGCTGGTGTGGCATCAGGTGGAGTCGGTTAAGAAGTGGAGTTGCTGGTGAGGGCATAGACCCTTCTGACTTCCTAGTTCTCCTGTGCAAGCAAACTACTACTACTACTAATAATGGCGATCACAACAGCTAATGTTGATTGGGTGCTTACTATATGCCAGGCACTGTTTTAAGCTGTTTACTTGTTAACTCATTTAATCCTCATAACCCCGTGAGAGGGGTGCTATGATTAGCCCCATTTTACAGATGTGGAAGCTGAGACAGAAGTTTAAAAGACTTGCCCAAGGTCAGTTAAATGTTAAGTGGCAGAATCAGGATTTGAACCCAGGCAGCCTGGTTCCAAAGCTCCTTGTAGCCTGCTGGCATCATGAAGTTCTAAGGGGTCTTGGGAGTGACTGGGGTGACTGAGCAAGGTGGAAGAGTTAGGATGGTGATGTAGATTGGGGGTGGCTAAGATAAGCCAGGGACACAGTGAGGGTCCCACTGGCTGGGGCAGGTCTTCCCCTCCCTTCCCAGGGCACTCTCCCTGACTGTTCTGTACTTATAGGTGCCAAACCAGTGTGTGGAGGCTCCAGTATACCCCACCCCCCAGGTGTACAGCCCCGGCAAACAAGGATTCAAACCGAAAGGACCAAACCCTGCTGCCCCCATGACCAGCGCCACCAGGGGCGCAGTGGCCACCTTTGACTCCCCACCATCGCTGAAGACCCGACGGACCAAAGGTTCCAGTGGACTCCCAGAAGGTGGGCCCACAGCCTGCCATGGCATCTTTCCTCAGCATGGGCCTATCCACAGGCTGCTTAGTTCCAGTCTTCCCTTTTGTGATAGTTAGGATTAAGTTTGGTTGCATGTAATGGAAAATCCAAAATAAGAGTGACTTCAAAATGATACAATTTTGTTGTTCTGTGCGAACTAAGTCCAGAGGCAGGCAATCTGGAGATTGTGTGCCTATATAATTACCATGTACCCACATTTCTTCTATCTTTCTGCTCTGCCATCCCTAGAACATGGGTTTTGTTCTCAGGGTGCCTCATCATGTAAAATGGCTGCTGGAGATCCAGTCATCAATTTCATATTCCAGGAAGTAAGAAGGATAAAAGAGGCATCTCCCACTCCCAGACGTTCTGCATGATGCTTTTGCTTACATCTCATTGGTCAACACTTAGTCACTTGACCATATCTAGTTGCAAAGGAAGCTGGGAAATGTCTCTTTTGCTAGGAACATTGATGTTCCCATTATGTAGGGGATTTATGAAGAAAGAAGAAGGGGTGAGTGGTTAATAGGCAGACAAGCAGTGATGTCTGCCACCCCTTTGGAGATGGTAAGCATGGGGTTAGGGGCAATGTCAAAAAGTGGTGGTAGTGGGGAAAGGCAGAGGAATTCAGAATTTTTCAGGGGGTTTCAGTCAACCTTCCTTCCTTTCACAAACGTGTTGAGCATCTGTGTGCTAGGCTTGGTGTCAAAAACTGGAAACCTAGGGACTTGCCTGGTGGTCCCGTGGCTAAGACTCCACACTCCCAATGCAGGGGGACTGGGTTCCACCCCTGCTCAGGGAACTAGATCCCACATGCCACAACTACGAGTTCGCATTCTGCACCTAAAGATCCCAAATGCCACAAAGAAGATCCCGCATGCCACACCTAAGACCTGGTGCAGCCAAGTAAATAAATAAATATTAAAACAAACAAACTGGAAATCTAGCATCTTGGGTCATGATTTCCTTACCCTTAATTATTCACAGTTTAATGGGAGAGACAGGGAATAAATAAATATTTATGGGTCACCCTAGGAAGGAGATTAACAGAGTACTATGAGAGTACTGGGGAGAGGCTGGAAAATGATGCTGCCTATATGTCTGGGATGAGAAGGAAACAGTCTTGTGACTATCTGAGGGACAAGCATTTTAGGGAAGGGGGAACAGCAGGTGCAAAGGCCCTGAGGTGGGACCATGTTTAAAGTCTTTCAAGGTTAGCAAGGAGTCCGCTGCAGCTGGATGGTAAGAATGATGAGGTTGGAAGGAAGTAGAGGATGCAGAGCCCCATAGGCCACAGCAGAGAGGTTGAATTTTATCCTAGGACAGAAGGGAGCCTTTGAGGGGTTTGCGCTACTCTCCCAGCCAGAGCGTGTCCTGGGCTTTTCTCCCCCAGGCACTGTGAGAGACTCACCTGTGCTTCTTCCCCTGCCTGTCCATGGGTGTAGACCTCCCAGGGTCTGAGCTGTCTGGCCCCAAGTCCAGGGGGTAGAGTGGCTGGAAGCTGCCCTTGGCACCTTCAGTTCTGTCCTCAGGCTCACCATCCCCTTCTTCCCTCTTTGTCTTTTTTTTTTTGTCAGCTGCAGGGAAGCCAAAGGCTCAGAAACTCAAGTGCTCGTATTGTGACAAGTCATTCACCAAAAACTTCGACCTGCAGCAGCACATCCGAAGGTACCCAGGCACGGTGTGGCAGGCGTTTCCTGGGGGGAGGTAGGCTGAGGGATTCACGTGGAAGCGATGCTCCTTTCTCAGCCCCTTGGTCTGGGTGGTGACCAAGACCCCATCTGGTCTGTCATGGTTCTCAGACCTTCAGTCCAGCTCAGGATGATTTTTCCCTTTTCTTTCTCAGGAGCAGTGGGAAGGATCTGTGGGGCCTTCCTGCTGTGATGGGGAAGGTCCAAGTGGGCTGAGGTGGGGGAGGAATTTACTTGAATGGACAGGGGCTTTGTGGGTGGGAGGCGTGCCTCAGTCTCACTTCTGCAGAAAGGGCTGACCTCGAGGACAGCCATGCTGTGTGAATATGCCTCTACAAGCTCTCTGCTCACTAACCTTGACACCCCTTGTCCCAAGAACCTGCAAGGAGCCCCTCTGGGCCTCAGGTCTTCCATTGTGAAGTGGAGGGGTGGACTTGTTCAGTGTTTCCCACAGAGTGGCGCATTGGGACATGAGATGATTTTAGGTGGTTTATGGATATTGGTGTTGAAAAGACTTGAAAGACATAGTGAGAAAATTATTTTTTCAATTTCTTTCAGGCAAAGGAGAAAGCCTCAGTTTGGTGTAGTCTGTCTTTAATGCCTCTCACGTACTTGTTCATCTTTTATAACAGAGAGAGAGAGAGAGAGCCTGAGATTCCAACCATGGCATGCAGCAGCTTCTCTCTAGACCAGGGTCTACCAGCCTACTGAGATGTTTTAGATCCCATCATGCTTTTCTCTGGGGGCTGCCTGGGGCTTGGTAGAATGTTTAGCAGCATCCCTGACCTCTAGCCATTAGATGCCAGTAGCACCCCTCACTCCTCAGCTGTGACAACCAAAAATGTCTCCAAACATTGCCAAATGTCCCCGGGAGAGCAAAGTAAATCTCTCTTGAAAACCACTGGTCTACACTAGTGTGTGTCAATAGAACTTTCTGCAAAGAAGGGAAGGCCCCAATAGCCACTGTCCATAGGGTAGCCAGTAAGCATATGGCTACTGAGTACTTGAAATGTAGCTAGTATGACTGAGAAACTGAGTTTTTAACTTTATTTTATTTTAATAAGTTTAAATAGTGCCATGTGGTTTGTGTCTATCTTACTGGATGGTGCACCTATAGATCTTAATAATATTGTTTTATAAATAATTGCATTTTTTTGTTACTTTGTATTTATAAGTGGTTTTCCATATATAATAACAACAGGAAACTTCATTTTAAATTATTAAGTTTTTAAAAAGTACATTGATTTGAAGGAAAATGTTAAATAATGGTACAAGTGCTGTGCTGTGACAGCTAGGATGTCTTCTCCTTCAAAAACCAGAAATCCCTATTTAAACAATTAGGAAATGTTTTATCTCACAATGTGAGATGGCCACAGAGAAGGTCAGCTCCAGGGCTGGTTGATTCAGCAGCTCAGTAATGTCACCAAGAGCCCAGGGTCTGTCTGTCTCTCGTCTGCCTGCCTCAGCAAGAGGGCTTGTCCTCATGGTGTCAGGATGGTGGCCAGCAGCACCTGGACGCTCTGCCTGGGCCTTCGTGGTGGCTGTGAGCTCCCGGGCTGAGGCCACAGTCCCGTTCCGACACGCGGGTGCTGACAAGCCTTGTGTCTGCAGCCACACTGGTGAGAAGCCCTTCCAGTGCATTGCATGTGGCCGTGCCTTTGCCCAGAAGTCTAATGTCAAGAAACACATGCAGACCCACAAGGTGTGGCCTCCAGGACGCAGCGGTGGCACCGTTTCTCGCAACTCTGTGACTGTACAGGTCATGGCCCTGAACCCCAGCAGGCAGGAGGATGAGGATAGCACAGGTGGGTAGAAGTGGCCATTGGGCTGTGTCTGGCTGGAGCCTCCCTATGCAGCCCTGGGGGTGAGCAGCGCCACCCACAGGCAGCTAATGTGCAAGCAACATATGCCCACTTTTACGTGACCTGCCAGTTGGAACTACCCTACTGTGTTGTTTAGCCATTCTGTGTGTGCCCTCTGAGTTCTTGTGAGCTCTAGAGAAGAAACCATTTCTTTCAAAACTCCTACAGTGCCTGGCACCAGAGGGGCTACCATTGAGCGAACATTTGGAGGGAGGCCTACTGTGTGCCAGGCCACTGGGCCTACGGACATGAGGTCAGAGGCCCCCGTCCTCAGGGAGAGTGAGGGAAGGACAACTAAACAAATGCTTGTAATTGGAACAAGGAGCTGGGAGGCATTGTGAGTACAGCTGGGGGTGGCAGTCAGTGTTGTTAACAACCACGGAGAGGTCTAGAGTGTCCAAGGGGAAGGCCTGCGAGGGGAGACTTGAGGCATAGCTCTTCTGGAATGTAAGTATTCAGTACGTTGGCCCCTGGAATGGCTGTGTCTGTGTGCACTAGCTGAGTGTGAGTGCAGGGCCTCGGGTACAGCATCCAACCCCGAGCTCGTGGTAGGTGGCGGGGTGAATGCAGGGGAGCCCGCAGGAGGTGCCCTGGGAGTCCTTCCTGAGGGGCGTGGCTCTGTCCTGGCTCTCCCTCTGCCTTTCTCAGTGACTTCCCTCCCTGGCTTTCTCCGTAGGGTTGGGCCAGACCCTGTCGAGTGCCCCGCAGCCCCAGGCCTTGCCCACAGCAGGCGAGGAGGAGGGGGACAAGCTGGAGGCCAAGCAGGTGGTCCTCATCGATAGCTCCTACCTGTGCCAGTTCTGCCCCAGCAAGTTCAGTACCTACTTCCAGCTCAAGTCCCACATGACCCAGCATAAGAATGAGCAGGTAAGTGGGTGGCGGGGAGCAGGGCTCGGGGTGGGCGGGCAACACCGACTCTAGTCGTGAGCCTTGACTGGTGCTGCCTAGAAAGGGACAGGAGTGGGCCTCGGCTGCTCTGAGCTGCCATGTGACCATGATGGACCAAGCTTCCTCGTCCGTTCTGCCTGGGTGGGGCCAGCTTACTGGGCGGTTATGGTGCTTGCCCAGGGGAGGAAGCCCACCTCTCAAGGGTCGTATAATGAAGGGACCAGACACAGGAAGCATCCTTACTCCTCTGAGAAGATCTAGGGTCTAAAAACCTACCTATGGGGATTTAAGACTACAGCCTTTTTTTTTTCCATTGAGGCATAATTCATATACCATAAAATTCACCCTTTTAAAGTGTACACTTTAATAGTTTTTAATCTATTCATAATGTTACGTAGCCATCACCACACTAATTCTAGAACATTTTTATCACCCTGGAAACTTTATACCTGTTAGTAGTCACACCCCCTACTCCCAGCCCCAGGCAACCACTGATCCGTTTTCTGACTCTTTGGATTTACCTGTTCTGGACATTTAATAATGGAATCATATAGTACGCGGTCTTTTGAGATAGTGTTTTCGTTTGTGTTGTAACATGTATCAGTACTTTATTCCTTTTTATTGCCGAATAATATTCTGTTGTATGGATATAGCACATTTTGAATATCCTTTTATCAGTTGATAGACATTTAGGTTGTTTCTACTTTTTGGGTTTTATGACTAATACTTTTGTGGACATTTGTGTACAAGTTTTTGTATGAACATATGTTTTCAATTCTCTTGGGTATAAACCTAGGAGTGGAATTGCTGGGTTATATGGTAACTCTATTCCAGTCTTTATTTTTTTTAAATAATCTTTATTAGTTATTTTTCTCCTTATAAAAGTATCATATACCCAGTGTAAGATTAGAAAATTCAGAAAAGTCTGAAGAATGTTTAGGTTAATATTTACTATTTATTATATGCTGGGTATTCTGCTAAGTGCCTTACATTCAATACTTTATTTACTTCTCATAACAACCTTAGAGATAGGCATTTTCAATATATCCAGGTGAAGAAACTGAAGCACAGAGAGGTGAAGTGACCCATCCTAAGTCACACTGCCAGTAAGTGACGGAGTCAGGCTTCAAAGCCAGGTTGATTTGACTCCAAACCCCATGTCATTAACCACCTTGCAATGTGTCCTCCCATGAATGCAGCCCAAATGCAGTATGTTTTGTAGATTTTCTTTTTTTTTTAAATTATAATTGGGATCGGTACACATATATAATTTTGAAGTATGCTTTTTTTCTGAGATAGCTTTTTAAAAGACTTTTTAAAGAATTGTAGGTTCTCAGGAAGTTGCAAAGATGGTATAGAGAGGTCCCTCATACCCTTCAGTCAGTTCCCCTCAATGGTTACTTCTTACATAACCAGAGCACAGTATCACAAATAGGAAACTGACTTTGATATAAAGTGTATGTATAGTTCTATGTCATTTTATCACCTGTGTAGATTTGAGTAGTCACCGCTGCAATCACGATACAGAAGGATTCCATCACCACAGAGACTCCCTTGTGCTGGGTTTTTGTAGTCACACCCACGCTCCTCATCAACATCCCTGGCCTCTGGAAACCACTAAAATTAATCTGTTCTCTGTCCTTATAAGTTTGTCATTTTGAGAATGTTGTATATGTGGAATCGTCAAGTATGTGGCCTTCTGAGACTGACTTTTTTCACTCGGTGTAAATTTTCTTGTGCTTTTTGTTTTTGAATCTAATTTTATATTCTGAGCATTTACTCGTGTCACTATTTTAAAAAAATATTTATTTATTTAATTAATTTTTGGCTGTGTCAGGTCTTAGTGGTGGCGCGTGGCTTCTCTCTAGTGGGCTTTTCTCTGTGGTGTGCGGGTTTTCTCTCTCTAGTTGTGGCGCTTGGGCTCCAGAGTGCGTGGGCTCTGTAGTTGCAGCACACGGGCTCTCTAGCTGTGGCTTGCATGCTCAGTAGTTGTAGCGTGCGGGCTTAGTTACCCCGCCACATGTGGGATGTTAGTTCCCTGACCAGGGATCAAACCCGTGTCCCCTGCATTGGAAGGCAGATTCTTAGCCACTGGACCACCAGGGAAGTCTCCATGTCACTATTTAAAAAAACAAAACAAAACATAATTTTTAACGGCTACATTTTTTTTTTTTTGGCCATGCCATGTGGCAGGAGGGATCTTAGTTCCCTGACCAAGGATCGAACCTGTACCCGCTGCAGTGGAAGCAGTGGAGTCCCAACCACTGGACCACCAGGGAATTCCCAAGGCTACATTTTTAAAAATTCCCTATTGTTGAACATTTAGGTTACTTCCTGAGTTTTGCTATTATAAACAAAACTGTTGTGAACATTGTTGTAATCAAATCTTTGTCCACATCTCTGACTTCTTCCTTATGATAGATTCTTTTTTTTTTTTTTCTTTTGGCTGTGTTGGGTCTTCGCTGCTGAGCATGGGCTTTCTCTAGTTGCAGCGAGCAGGGGTTACTCTTCGTTGCGGTGTGTGGGCTTCTCACTACCGTGGCTTCTCTTGTTGCGGAGCATGGGCTCTAGGGAGCGCAGGCTTCAGTAGTTGTGGTGCACAGGCTCAGTAGTTGTGGCGCACAGGCTTAGCTGCTCTGTGGCATGTGGGATCTTCCCAGACCAGGGATCGAACCCGTGTTCCCTGCATTGGCAGGAGGATTCTTAACCACTGCATCACCAGGGAAGTCCCCTTATGATAGATTCTTAGCAGGGAGATTGATGGAGTTAAGTTAGGATATCTTTGGGGGAAAATCACAGAAAACTTTGACTCAAACTAGCTTAAACAATTAGGAAGTTTGTTATCTCACATAACAAGAAAACCCAAGATAGGGCAGCTCTGGGCCTGAGACAGTCAGTTGACTCAACCCAGCATCAAGGACCCTGTGTCTTTCTAGCTCTTGTCTCCACTATCTCAGGGTGTGGCCTTGTCCCCTGCTGGTGGTTTGCCTGTGGTCCTGTGATGGTAGTCACTCCTCCTAGGCAGAAGATCAAACACAGTATTATCCGTGAGCATAAAGGGGTTGTATTTTCTGTGTCTTCTTTAGGAGCAAGGAAACCTTTCCCAGAAGCCTTCTGTAGACCTCTCATTGGTCAGAGCCAGTGCATATGCTCTGTCATTTAGGAGTGCATTGTCATGCTGCAAATAATAGATAACTGGCTTACTGGTTAGGGTTTTTTTCCTCTCACATCACAAGAGGTCCATAAGTAGGTAGCATTGGGCTTATATAGCAGGGTTCTCTTGGCTTTCTGCTCTGCCATCTTTAGCATGTGGCTTTCATCCTCAAGGTAGCAGGATGGCTGCTATACCTCCAGTCATCACATCTATATTCCAGTCAGGACAAATGCAAAAAACAGAGGGGACTTCTCCTAGGAAGCTTTTGCCTTTTTGTTCTGGGAGTGATTCCTTCCCCAAAGACTACTGCCTACTTATCATTGGCAAGAAAGGAGTCACATGGCTGACACTCGATGTAAGGGAGCCAGGGGATCAAATGTTTTAACTTGATTTGGCATCTTGCCACTCTGAACAAATCAGGGTTCACTTTGTTAGGAAGAAAGGGCATGTGGAATTGTATCTGAGTGTGTCATGCAGCCCTATGAGGAGTGTGTACTACTTGTCAAAGTATAATTTTCAAAATGTTAAAAAACGTCATTCTCATACAAATAACATAGTGAACATGAGTCAGAATTTTACTTAACTCATTAATGAGGGAACTGGGAGGATGACAAAGCCAGTCAAAAGAGGATATGAAACACTGATATCTATACCCTTATATAACTATGTCAGTGAAGAAAAGGAATCCTGAAATAAGATTACTAAGTTAGATACAAATCTTGTTAATGTCTTCAGGGCACCAAAACCTTTGGAGTTATCTTTTCTACATGAGAAAAATCATTGGATCAGTTTTCTACAAGTTGACATTTAACTTTAGAGTCTGGGTCCTAATCAGTAGTAAACAGTCAAAACAAGTCACATCACCCAGAGGGTGAGATGACCCTCAGTGGCTTAACTGCCTTTACCTAACTGCCTGCCAGACAGCAGTTCTCAAATGGAGGTCCCTGGCCCAGCAGCTTCAGCATCACCTGGGCACTCGGTAGGAATGCATATATTCAGGCCACCCAGACCTGCTGAATCAGATTCGCTGGGAGTAGCATAATCTGTTATCGTGATGCAGGCTCAAGTTGGAGAGCCACTATTCTAGCATGACATTGGAAGGACGTCGTGTCATCTTTTCACATCTTTTCAAGATGTTATCATTCCAGGTTTTGGATATTTTTTCTTAAGCATACCCAGACCACACAGAGCCTGCAGGGAGGGTAATGGGGCCATTGTGACTGGCTGAGAGGAGGGGACCCTCTAATCAAAATAAGACCAAGGCTGCAGCAGCAGGGGAGCAGGGAAACAGCGGTTGGGTCTTCCACAAGCAGTGTTCGAGGTGGATGCCACAGGGCAGGGGGCGGCAGTGGAGCAGCTCTCCTGCCTTTCCTCACCGACCCTGCCTCTTCCCTCAAGGTGTACAAGTGTGTGGTCAAAAGCTGCGCGCAGACATTCCCAAAGCTCGACACTTTTCTGGAGCACATCAAGAGCCACCAGGAGGAGCTGAGCTACCGTTGCCACCTCTGTGGCAAGGACTTCCCCTCGCTGTACGACCTGGGTGTGCATCAGTACTCACACAGCCTCCTGCCCCAGCACAGCCCCAAGAAGGACAGTGCCGTCTACAAGTACGTGCCCTCCCTTTTCCCTCTCCCTGCAGGGAGCCCAGGGGTCTGGTCCTTTGGTGGTTCTGACTGCTCAGGACCAGTGGGACATCTCAAAGGGGAATCTGAGGCTCCAGGGTCCAGCCTGGCAGAGAGGGTTCTGTGTCTTGGCACTGAAGGGGGCAAGAGATGCTGGCACGCCTTATATCATTCTTCAACTTGGCAGACAGTTATCCTGAAAAAAAAAAGAAAAAAAATCTTAAAAAAGGGAAGCCAATGTTCTTTCCTTGTTCATAATGGAAAAAAGATTTGTTTTTTTTCTAAAGTAAAATATTATGAAAATAGTATTCCGTCTGATAGTCTACACAATTTAGGTTACAGTTGGAATGGTACGCTGATTCTTAAATGAAAAAATGAACAAGTCTGAAAGCAAAATCTGAAAGCAAAAATCATAAAAATAAGATTCATTTGTTTTATAATCTGTAAAATTTAGGTTAAAGTTGAAGCTATATGCTGATTCTTAGAATGGACAAGGAATGAATCAAATGTAGATTTCATTGGGGGTAGTTTTCTGACAACCCTTTACATTGTTGTAGTTTTCTGTTTCAGTCATAAAGAAGGTCCCTTTGGCAGAAATGATGAAGGGCTCCCTCCGTTCTGCCTCATGCTTTTAGTCCTTAGATCTTCAGATCATTCTCTTTGGAGCCATCGATCCTGTGATCATCCTTGTAGAGTTTCTCTTCCTCGATTGCTTTCTGGTCCCTCTTCTAGACTCTCATATGCTGATGGTGTCATCCAGCATCACTTTCATGACTTGGTGGAACCCCTCATTTTTGCTCTGCATTCATTTCGCCACGCATTTCCCTTACGTCTCTTGGGAGCCGCTGCCTCACAAAACCCAGCACGTAGTGCGTGGGGATAGTGAAAAAAAAATTGGAGTGTTTGTCTAGGGACTTCTTCTAGTCCACTAGTGAATATTTTCATGTTAGAATGGCTTTTGCTTCTCTGTACAAACTTGTATCTGCACAGACTTAGCTGATGACCTCTGTTAATGGGGCCCCCCTCTAACTCCTGGGTGAGGCTTCTGGGGTTCAAAAATAAGTAAATACAGACCTTGAGTTTAGAATGCATGGGCTGCTTAGGGAGACAGGAGTGTATATATTCTTAGGATATACTGTGATAAAATGCTATCATAGACATATTATGCAAAGTGGGAGGTAGGGCAGCAAAGGTGTCCCAGGAACAATGATATCTGAACTGGGTTTTGAAGGATGGGTAGGAGTTTGCCAGGTAGACAGTGGGTAGTGGGAAGTGCATTCCTAGCAGGAGGAACAGCAGGTGTAGCGATATAAAATAAAATAGCATGTGGTTTAGAATGACTGTTCTGTAGAATGGAAGGGGGAGGAGATGTTTAGATGGGGCCTGGGAGAGAAAGTGGGGCCAGGGCATGAGGACCTTTTAGAAGTCACAAGAGCTTTGAGAAGTTGGCAGGGGGACTGGGGCTTGAGAAATGGGATGTAGGGCAACTGACCCTGAGGGAGATTAGGAAATGGGGCCAAAGAGGCAGGAAAACCAGGTGAAGCTCTGACCAGCTAAGGGGTAGAGATTTCTGGATAATGATGAGTAATTCTCATTTGTTCTCAGAGGGCATTTTCTTTTGCTTTTGCCGTTCCAATCTGTGGATATTCTATAAGTCCCTGTAGCTGTGTGTCTCTCTAGAGTGAGATGCCAAGTAAAAGGAAGGGAGCAACTACTAGGTGCCTTGGCCTGACTTAGGGACATTGATCCCCGCAATCCTGGGAGGTAGGTTGTATCAGTCAGCTGAGGTGGCTATAACAAAATATTATAGACACATGAGAGAGAGAGGGCATCCTTTCTGTCTGGTCTTTTCTTATAAGGGCACTAACCTTACCTGGAGGATCCCACACTCATGATCTCATCTAAACCTAATCACTAGCCAAAGGCTCTATCTGCAAATACCATTACATTGAGGGTCAGGACTTCAACATGCAGATTTTGGAGGGACACCGTTCAGTCCATAGCTGTGGTGTTCTCCCCATTTTGAAGATGAGGACATTGAGGCTCAGAGAGGAGAAGTGACCTGCCCACCAGAGTAACAACGTCAGTACAGAGCTGGGATTCAAACTCTTGTCTTGGACTGTGGAAGCCTCATAGCTCTGGTTTTGGAGTTCACAGGCTGAGAATTGAGCCCCATGATGGCCCTGTGCCTGCAGTAGATCACTTCTCCCAGGTTCTCTTGCCAAGCTTAGAGTGTCAGAGGCCCTTTGTAGCCATTGGAGCTTCTGGCCCCAGAGTAAGGTGCGGGGAGGCAGGACACCACCTGGATGGCCCAAGGGTGGAATGCTGTAGTGGGTAATGATAAGAGCTCTGGAGCCACCTCCCTGTGCTCAAATCTGAGCTCAGCTGCAAACCTGATGGATGAGCTCAACAAGATATTCAGCCACTCTGAACTTCAGTCTCCTCACCTGTGAAATGGCGATACGATAGTGCCTACCCTATTGGTTTATTTACAAGGATCAAGTAAGATGAGTATGAAGCAGTTAGACATGGTGCCTGGAACATAATAGGTACTCAATAAATATTATTGCTGCAATGTTTATTAATTATATAATTTAAATCTAGGTTTGGTTGCTTGTAACAGGGACCCAAAATAACAGTGGCTTTAACAAGGTGAGAGTTTATTTCTCTCTCATGGTGGCATTTAAGTGGGTGTGGTGGTTTCATTCCATTTTCACGCGGGCAGGTCCTGTCAGTCCGGCTGCTCTGCCTGCTTTGGGCCACATTGCCTTGGCCTGCCTGTGGAGCCTCCCCAACTCCCTCAAGTGAATTTCATACATGTCACTATATATATGCTGTATGTTTACTTTTTCCTTTTAAAAATAAGATGTATTTTTTTTCTAGTTACAAAAGTCATCCATGTTCAATGCACAGAAATGGATTTTTAGAAAAACCCACAAGAAGACAAAAAACAAAACCCTGTTAACCTCTTGGTACATGTCCTTTGGTATATATCTGTAATAAGCATATTTATAGCTATAAATATCACAGGCTATATTTGAGTTAGGTTATCCCAAACACAGTTATTGAATCTGGTGAAAATTCATCACACCATCTTCCTGTTGCACAACTTCCGACAAACAGTCTAAAATTTAATAGGATCATTCCGTGTACTTGGCGTTACCACTTAAAACTGTAATGTTTATATCTTTGCACCTCAGCACAAACAGACCTGCCTCAGTCTTTTAAACAGCTACTTAGTATTCCATTGTATGTGGATGGGCTGTAATTTATTTAACTCATTCCTTATTGCAGGTTAATTGGGTTATTTCCGGTTTGTCATTATTATAAACAACACTACAGGAACAACTTTGGACATATATCTTTGCTCATTTGTAAATAAGTTCCTAGAAGTGATTTTGCAGGTCAAAGATCACAGAGGGGTTTAAAAAAGATTAATTACCTACTTGAAAAAAATAATTGCTGTGTGCCTACAATGCAATATTTAAAAACTACAGGAGGGCATAGAGTGAAAAGGAATTCCCTATCCACCCTGACCCGCTCCCTCATCCCATAGGCAATCACTTTCAGGAAGTGTTCTTTTTAAACTTATTTTGACATAATTTTAGACTTCTAGAAAAGTTATAAGAATAGTACAGAGAATTCCCACATACACCCTTCATCCAGATTTCCCCGATATTACAATCCTTACACACTTACTTTATCACATTCTGAGCTTTTTGGGAATAATTTGCAGACATGATGCTCCTTTACCCTTTCTCTTTAGTGTGTATTTTCTAAAAATGAGGATAACCTCTTACATAAGCACAGTGTAGTTATCAAGATCAGGAAGTTAAATCAATACAATTCTGTTACCTAATGTACCCTATTCAAAAATTCCTAATTGTTCCAATAACATCTTTTATAGACAAAGAAAAAAAAATGTTTTTTCTGGCTCAGGATCCAATCCAGGATCCCAGATTGTATTTGGTTGTTATGTCTCTTCAGTCCCCTTTAAGCTGTAACAGTTCTCCTTCTGTCTTTGTCTTTCATGACCTTAATATTTTGGAAGAGTATAAGCCAGTAATTTTGTAAAATGCCCTCAGTTTGGGTTTGTCTGATTTGACCTCAGGGTGGAGCCAGGATTGGCACTTTTGGCAGGAGTATCACAAAGCGACGCTGTGTCTTTCTCAGCGTGCTGTATCAGGAGACACCTGACTCTGGTTTGGCCTGGTGCTGGGGATGTTACTTTGGGTGACATAGTTAGGGTGGCGTTTCTGGCAGGGAGTTTTCATTTAATGGTGCTGCGAAACCGCATCCTTGCTGCCGGAGCCTGTGCGATTCCTGTCTTCTTCCTCCCACTAGCTCACCAGGTCTCTGCCCTCCTGGTAGCTCTGCTCTCACCTCTCCTGCTCCTTCTTTCTTGCCATCTGGAGGCATTTAGCTTGTGGTTTTCAGGGTGTGGCCTGAAGGGGCATCCCCGGGGCCCACCACAGGTGCAGCCTGACTGCGGGTTTCCCACGTGCCCTGGTGTACAGATGGCAGGGTCCATGGTTCTGTTTTTAACATGAATTGCCCACCTGCCTCTGGCATTCCTCAGTGGTACTGCATTGTAAACGGGCCCATTTGCTGGTGAATGTTCTGTGGTGGGGGGGATGGTGGGACCTCTTCCTTAGAGAGGCTTGAGGCCTGAAACTGCTCTTTTGTGGACATGTTAGCGAGTGATGTTTAGAGTAAAGACCATGCCTATGTGCTTTGCAATTTATGAGCTGTTTGGCACCAGTGTGTCCTTTGACTCTTGTTATGATCTTAAGAAAAACTGAGAGGCAGGTCCACTTGGAATTCCTACCTCATTTTATGGATAAGGAAACTGAGGGTCAGAGATGGGAAGGAGCCAGACCTGGATCCTTGTCTGTCTGACTTTTTTTTTTTTTTAAATTTTTATTGGAGTATAGTTGATTTACAATGTTGTGTTAGTTTCAGGTGTACAGCAAAGTGAATCAGCTATACATCTATCCACTCCTTTTTAGATTCTTTTCCCATATAGGCCATTACAGAGTACTGAGTAGAGTTCCTTGTGCTCTACAGTGGGTCCTTGTCTGACTGTTTCATGTAAGAGATTGTCCCTGGTGCTCAGAGCAGGTTATGAACAAGCCAAACAAGACAGATATGGTCCTGGCCTCCAGAGCCCACTTGCTGGTGGAGGAGACAGAGAAGTAAGCAAATAAATGATTCCAGATAATAATTGCTAGGAAGAAAAAACAACTGGAGAGCATAGTAGGAAGTAGCTGGGGCTGGGCTCTGGGGGGCACCTTGAGACGGGGTGGTCGGGGAGGGACTCTCTGAGGAGGTGACATTTGAGCTGAGATGTGAAGGCTGAGCAGGTGCTGCCAAGGGGAGGACTGGGGGGAAGAGTGTTCCAGGTCATAAGAGCAGCGAGTACAAAGAACCTGAGGTGGGGTCGAGTTTGGTGTGCTCTGGGTGCATTCAGGAGACCGGGGGGCCTGGAGCAGAGGGTGTGAGATGGGCAATGGGGAAAAGTGAGAGCTGGGAGTGAGTCAGGCCAGTAGGGCCTTGTAAGCCAAGGTAGGAGTTTTTAAGCAAGGGTGTGACATAGTCTGATTTTGATTTTTTTTTAATAAAATAAGTAAATTTATTTTAAAAAAAAGGTTTTGTCGTAAACACATAATTTTATTTTTTTATTTTTATTAACATCATTATTGGAGTATAATTGCTTTACAATGGTGTGTTAGTTTCTGCTTTATAACAGAGTGAATCAGTTATACATATACATATGTTGCTATATCTCTTCCCTCTTGCGTCTGCCTCCCTCCCACCCTCCCTATCCCACCCCTCTAGGTGGTCACAAAGCACCAGGCTGATCTCCCTGTGCTATGCGGCTGCTTCCCACTAGCTATCTATTTTACATTTGGTAGTGTATATATGTCCATGCCACTCTCACTTTGTGGCACATATATACAATGGAATATTACTCAGCCATAAAAAGAAACAAAATTGAGTTATTTGTAGTAAGGTGGATGGACCTAGAGTCTGTCATACAGAGTGAAGTAAGTCAGAAAGAGAAAAACAAATACTGTATGCTAACACATATATATGGAATCTAAGAAAAAAAAAAAAGGTCATGAAGAACCTAGGGGCAAGATGTGAATAAAGACACAGACCTACTAGAGAATGGACTTGAGGATATGGGGAGGGGGAAGGGTAAACTGTGATTTTGATTTTTAAAGGCTCCTGCTGGCTCCCCTGTGGAGAATGAATTAGGGCAGGGAGGAGGCTACTGCACACGTTCCAGCAAGATGGTTTGGTTTAGGATGGAGGTGGTGGCAAGCTCGAGAATGAATCAGATGTGGGATTTTGCCTCCTGGTGTTGGGGGCAGGGAGTGGCCGGTTCCCACGCCTGCTGGGGCATCCAGCCCCGAACACAGCTCTCTCACTTCTCTGCTCCTCCCCATGTAGGTGTGTCAAATGCGTCAACAAGTACTCCACCCCGGAGGCACTGGAGCACCACCTGCAGACCGCCACTCACAACTTCCCCTGCCCGCACTGCCAAAAGGTGGGGAACCCTGCCCTTGCTGGCTGGGCGAAAATAGGGGCGAGAGGTGATGGATTGAAGACCCCACCGTCTCCTTCTCCCCTCCTGCCTCAACACACGTGCAGGCCAAGCTTGGGGTTGTCTCCGCAGACGACTTTGCCTTTGAAGAGCGAGAGCTCTGCCTGGCCCGTCTCACCCGTTGGACACCACCCGTGGCCATCCCAGTGCTACTGCTGGGCCAGGCGGGCCAGGCCGGGCTGACGTGGAGTGAGGCCTCTCCTGGGCCCAGGCCCAGCATCTGAACAGCGGCCTCCAGCTTCCTGATGTCTTATCATCCTTGTTATTACTGGTTCTTCTTTTCAGTGGATCTGGAAGCCCTCACTAAAGCCTGGCCCTTCATATCATCAAATATCCAGGCAGTGTTCCATTTTCCACTTTTCCCAAAAACATAATTTTTGTAAAGTTTGTTTGAATCAGGTCGATATATTGTGATTGGTTGATACGACCAAAGTTTCTGTTAATCTACAGATTCCCCCCATCGATGCTCCTTTCTTTTTTCTTTTAATGTATTTGTTGAAGAAACTGGGCCATCGGTCCCGTGGAGTTTCCTGAAGTCTGGATTTTGCAGATTGCATCCCCCTGGTGTGTTTAACTGGTTTCTTTGTTCTACTCATTTTCTTACAACCTTATGAGGCAGATTTTCCAGGACAGACAGCCCTGGTTTCACTTCGGCCTCATTGTAGATGTTTCTAATTATATAGCCTAATTTAGGGGTTTGGAATTTGTGGTCTGAATAAAAGTTATCGTGAATTAGCAAGAACCATGTGCCAGATGCTATTCTGAGCATTTTGTCCGAACGGACTCATTTAACCCTAGGAGGTGGGCAAATTATTACTGTCTCCATTTTATAGACAGGGAAACCGAGGCACAGAAAGTTCATCCAGCTGGGAAATAATGGGGCTAGTAAGTTGATGGGTCTGTGTCCTTGACCACTTCTCTGTATCAGATGAATGAAAAAACGAACGAATGCTTTTCCTATGCCTGGGGAGGAAAGAGATTTTGGCTTCTGTGTTTTCTGGCTTTTTATTACCTTTCCATTTATTTCTTCAGTTATTTGTTCATTTTTTCATTCATTCCTTTGCTTGTCAGTCATTTGATTCAGGCCCTGTGCTGAGGAATGAAAGCCCCTCTCTGCCCTCTTGGAGATCCCGTACAAGCAAAGGGCTGTGTTTCAATAAGTTAGATGCTGACTTTAAAAATATGGGTGGACATTCAAGGGCGGAATTTGCTTTGCCTGGTGTGGCATTGAGGAGTCAAGGAGGGCTTCACAGAAGCAGTGACCTGAGTTGGGTCTTAAAGGATGAGTAGGAGTTTGTCAGGCTAAGAGAAAGGCTCCCTGGGTAGAAACAACAGCCTGGGCAGAAGCTCAGGGCACGCGTGTCTTGACTGGGCTTATGGGTGAGTAGTGGGAGCCATGAGGTTCTAATGGCTGAACTTGACACTGTGGGCCTTGACCCCCAGTGGGCAGAAAGGAAGATGTTTCTGTAAGGGCTGGTAACGAGGGACCCCTTGAGCTCATAACGTGACGAGGGCTGGTGAGTCAGACCTGACGCTGACTCCTCTGTTCTGCCAGGTGTTTCCTTGTGAACGCTACCTGCGGCGTCACCTGCCCACCCATGGCAGCGGGGGCAGGTTCAAGTGCCAGGTGTGCAAGAAGTTCTTCCGGCGGGAGCACTACCTCAAACTGCACGCTCACATCCACTCAGGTGGGTTCCCTGTCCCCCACCAACTCCTGCTCAGTCACCCTTCCCCTCCCCCAGACACCCTCTCTGTTCCCCTTCCCATCCCCCTCTGGCCTTCCTCCCCATCTCCTTCAGCCTTCTACCTGAGCCCCCTCCTGCCCATCCCCTCCCTCTCTTCATCCCCGCTTCCCATCCCCTTCCTGGCCCCTGCCTGCCCCCTCAAGTGAACAAGGGGTTCCCACCAACACTAGAGTGGAGATGAGCCTCGGGAGGCGGGTGGGGGGACTCTTGGCTCTGCCCCTGAGGTCATTCTGAGCCCCTGGGGGTGGGGGCGTTGTGCTCGATGCAAAATTCCCTCCCAAACCTGGATAGAACCCTCTCTCCTTAGTTCCCCAGCTGAGATACATTGACACTTTATTTTCTTTTAAGCTTTAAAATGTTTTTTATTAGTTAAAAAATTCTGTTCTGCTTTATACTGAAAACAGTCTAAAGATTGAGAAAACCTGAGGAAAAAATCCTTGATAATACAAAAGCATCTCTCCTCAGATGGACAAGCCTTTTTTTTTTTTTTTTTTTTTACTATGGCCTACGGTAAAAAATACATTTTATAATGCAACCCGGGAAACACATACTTACACACAGAATATACTGAAACAGAAGTTTCACAAAACAATATTTTCTATCTGTACAGTTTTAGTTGTTAAAATAACCACCATCAGTTTGTGACTTGGAGTTTGCAGTTTGAAGAGTGATCCTAATTCCCCTCCCCAAAGGTGATCACTGTTAGTGGTCTCATCCGGGACATTCTAGTTTCATTTTACATCTATACAAAACATGTGCTTACTTTTACACAAACAGGCACATGTTATAACTCTATTATGCGCCATTTTTCTTCACTTATCAAGGTACCTTGAAGATGTTCCTAATGGCTCCTTCTTTTTCTCAGCTGCATAGTATTCTCCTGCATTTACCATCTTTGATTTAACCAGTTCCCTGTGGATGGACACTTAAATTATTTTTTCAGCTGTTAGTTTGTATGCACAATGCTGGGTCTCCTGACAAGCTTTTGGGAATACATCTGTAGTGTACATTCCTAGCAGTGGAAAAAATGCTAGGTTAAAATGTATATGCAGTACCGAGTTTTAGTTTGGGCTGATGAAAAAGTTCTGGAGATGGATAGTGGCGATGGTAGCACGACAGTAAGAATGTAGTTAATGCCCCTGAAGTTACACTTAAAGATGGTTAAAATGGTAAATTTTCTGTTACATATATTTCATATTTATGATAAAAGAAGAAAAAAAAAGTAACTTCATTGGCAATTTTGATAGATACTACCAAATTGCTTTCTTTTTGGTTTTTAAAATAATTATTATTATTCAAAAGTAATACATACTTTTTGTAATAATGGAAGCAGTATGGAAGTACCTAAAGTAAAATGTTAAATTCCCCCTTCAGATCTTAATTGCTACTGACAGTTTGGTGTGTACCCTCCCCTACCTTTCTCCCTGCATATTCTGAGTCGATACAAACCCATATGGCCAGGGCTTTTTTGGAGTATGGGGATTGTATTTTTTTCTAACAAAAATGAGACTGTATTAAGCTTGTCCTACACTTTTCTTTTCCCCCTAGCAATATAGCCAGGAGATCTTTCCAGATCAGGAAACACAGATCGACCTTAATCTTTTTAATGACTGCAGGACATTCCATTGTAAGGACCAGAATTTCCTCAATCATTGGGTTGGCATTTTTCAAAAGTACTTTATTCATCCCAGAGAGGAAAACAGAGAGGAAATAATGGCAGGAAGTAAAGCAACCCAATAATAGCCCTTTTCCAAAGGGCAGTTTCTGACCCCTGACCCCGGTTAGGTGAGAGCTGCTCTCCATGCCACCCCTCAGCCCCAGCCCCACGCATGGGTTCTGCAGCAGACGATCTGGGGCAACTCAGGTGGACTCTGGGTCACACTGCTGGGCTGGAATCTTACTTCCCCCAAACACTAGGTGTAGACCAGGAACCTAAGTTTTCTCGTCTAGGACTTACCTTATGGTTTGTTGCAAGGATTCAACCAGATGAGGTGTAATTCCCCCCTCCCCTTTGGTGGACCCCATTTCAGTAAATGTCACGGCCATCCACCCAGCCCACGCCTTAGATTCTCTCACGCCGCACAGCCAGTCCGTTAGCAAGGGCTGCCGATTCTGCTTTCTGAACATCACCCGTACCTGGCCACTTCCCATTTCTTGTACCAGCCTCCTTCCTGCCTCCACCCTCACGCCCTCAATCTGTTCTCTACACCCAGCCAGCCAGAGGGAGCCTGTGAGACTCTCGAGTCAGATCCTGCCCCTCCTCTGCTCAGCCCCTCTGGTGGCTTCTCATCCGGCTCAGAGTAAAAACCTTGGCCTCCCAAGCCCTCCCTTTTGGGCCTGGCTGCCTTGCCCACCTCCTCTTCTGCCTCATTCTCCCTCCCCAGCTCCAACCCGGCCACATGGGCCTCCCCATTGTTCCTCAGACACATGCAGTGCCCCACCTGTCCTCCTGCCTGGGACCCTCACTCCCACATTCCTGCATGGCTCGCTCCCTCACCACCTCAGGTGTTGCCTCGTCAGAGAGGCCCTTCCTGCCCATCCTAACTGAAACAGCCTCCTCTTCTCCTTGGCAAAGCAAAGTCCGAGGAAAGGGAGAGGCAATATTCCCCCAGGCCACCTCCCTAGAGGAGTTGCTGTCCTCTAATGGAGACCCCTGCGCCCATATTCAGACTCCCTCTCACGGCACCCTTGGTCCCCCATCTGTGTTTCCTCCTGCAGGTGAGAAGCCCTACAAGTGCTCAGTGTGTGAGTCCGCGTTCAACCGCAAGGACAAACTGAAGAGACACATGTTGATCCATGAGCCATTCAAGAAATACAAATGCCCCTTCTCGTGAGTAGAGACGGTGGGTGGGAGGGGGCAGGTTTACCCAGCTGTGGGATAGAAGGGGGTCAGGGCCGAGGGCTGCAGGCCCTCTCTCCTTTTGTCCTGTCCTGGGTCCTGCCTGGCTGCTTCACCCCCCATGCTGCTTCCCTGCCCAGCCCTTAGGGTGGATGAGCGAGTCCATCCTGCCCAGGGCTAGCAGGGGGGCCAGCAAGAGAGTCCTGTGCTTAGTGAGCTCCCCTGACCAGCGTTTTGGATCCTAGGACACACACGGGCTGCAGTAAGGAGTTCAACCGGCCAGACAAGCTGAAGGCTCATATCCTTTCCCACTCCGGTAAGTGGCTCCTGGACGTGCCAGGAGGGTCTGGTTCAGCTCAAGCCCCCTGGGCAGGAGCCCCAGAAAGAGCAAACACATCCTGTGAGGCTTATTTTCCCTGTCTGGTACCTTCCAGCCAATAGACTTTTGCTCCTGTGAGCCATGAGCCTGGCCTGTGTTTGGGTCCTCAGGGCGTACGGAGGTGAACCAACCACAGTCCCCCAGGCTGAGGAGGAAGCTGACTCAGGAGGAGATGACTGTATATTAGAGAGGCACCCAGTGTGACAGAGGTGGGGTCAGGTGTGGAGGGAGATCCAGTTCTGAGCGGGTCCAAGATAAGGCCAGGGAGGTTCCTTGGCCCACTCGGCAGAGCGAGGAAGCTGGGGTGTGGAGTAGGGGGTCTCCACACCACTCAGTTTCCCGGTGGCTCCGCAGAGCTGCTCCTGGGGCTGCCGCTTCCCCAGAGCAGCTTGGCTGGCTTTCCACATACCACTTGGTCTATAGAACAAGGTTTCTCAATATCGGCACTATTGCTATTTTGGGCTGGATAATTCTTTGTTGTGGGCGGCTGCCCTGTGCACTGTACGATGTTCAGCAGCATCCCTGGCCTCTACCCCATGGTTATGACAACCAAATATGTCTCCGGGGACAAGCCAAAAGATCCTTGGGGAATAAAGTCACCCCGATTAACAACCACTGGTTTATAAACAGGATCTAGTGGCTAAAGAATGTGTGAAAACTAAGAGTAGATTGAGGACTTGGAGACAGAGGGCCTGGGCTTGATTCTTGACACTACCACTGTCCTGCTGGGTGGCCTCGGGCAAGTCACTGCCCCCTCTCTGAGCTGTCATCCCAGGGAGGCTGAGGGGGCCATGGCACAATCTGTGTGTGGGACGGAGTTGACTTCATGGTGGATATGGAGGCACTAGTGATTCATCCAGTGAGTGACTATTGCGAGAATACCACGTGTCAGGCACTGGGGGTGCCATGGGGGAATCAGGCAGAAGCCCACCCTGCCCTCCTGGGGAAGCTTAGCATTTAGTGGCAGAGATCGAAAATGAACAGCAAACAAGTAAGTATGTTACAGTAAAATATGCTGAGGGCAAAGATGGAAATAAGTAGAGTGAGCGGGCAGAGAAAGAAGGGAAGTGGGTATCAGGGAGGGCTTCCCGGAGGAGGTGACACGAAAGCTGAGTCTGAGGGAGGAGAAGAGCCGGAAATGGCTTCCAGAGTGAGGGAGCAGCAAGTGCGAAGCCTTCAGGCAGGGAAGAGACTGGCGGGTGTTTGAGACAAGGAAAGGCGGGCGGGAGGCCTGGAGCTCAGAGAACAAGAGAGGGGAGAGGAAGGGGATGTGTCTGAGAGGTGAAGGGGGTGACCAGCTGCAGGCGGCTCTGTGGGAAATTTGGGGAATCACTGGAGGGTTTGGAGCAGGGAGTGTCATGGAGAGGTTTTACCAAGACCTCTCTAGCTGCCCTGTGGGGAATGGTCTGAGGCGGCCAGGGTGAGGCAGGCAGACCAGAGAGGAGAGAGATGATGGTGACCTGGCAAAGTTAGTCAAGGTTAGGGGCTGAGCTTGCTGTTCCAGGCAGAGGGGAAACAGCACAAGCAAAGGCCCAGAGGCAGGAGGCTGGCACAGGGTAAGTGGCTGGGAGAAGGTGGGAGATGAGAGTGGAGGGAGCAGGGCCCAGATCACACCCATGCTCGTAGGGCAAGCTGAGGAACTGGGCTTTGTTCCAAGTGCCAGGGCAGCATTGCAGGGTGAAGGGTCTGGGTGCCTCTCACTGCCTTCCCCTCGCTCCCCAGGCATGAAGCTCCACAAGTGCGCCCTGTGCAGCAAGTCCTTCAGTCGCCGTGCCCACCTCGCCGAGCACCAGCGCGCCCACACAGGCAACTACAAGTTCCGCTGTGCCGGCTGCGCCAAGGGCTTTTCCCGCCACAAGTACCTCAAGGACCACCGCTGCCGCCTCGGCCCCCAAAAGGACAAGGACCTGCAAGCCCGGCGGCCCCCCCGGAGGAGGGCAGCCCCCCGCAGCGGCAGCACTGGTGGCCGCAAGGTGGTGACCCCCCTGCCTGACCCACTGGGGCTGGAGGAGCTGAAGGACACAGGGCCTGGGCCAGTGCCCGAGGCCGCCCCAGGCAAGCCACCCTTCTCGGAGCCAGATGCCGTGCTGTCCATCGTAGTGGGTGGGACAGTGGGGGGTGAACCTGAGCTGGTGGTGCCCGGGCATGCCGAGGGCCTGGCCTCCAACCTGGCCCTGGCGGAGCTGCAGGCAGGGGCCGAGGGCCCGTGTGCCATGCTTGCTGTGCCTGTCTACATCCAGGCCTCGGAGTGATGGACCCATTGTGTTTGCTCCCGCATCCTGCCTGATGCTCACCTTTGGGTCCGGGGCCTCTAGGAGCAGACTAGAGATCCTTCCCAGTGGAAGTGAGCCATTGGTCAAAATCCTTTTGGAACATGCTCTGTAAACCCTGGCCCAAGGTCGCCTCGCTGGGCACCCTGTCCTGCTGGGAAGCCCTGCAGCATTCTGGGATCTGAGGCAGCTGAGCCTGAATGGCCCAGGGTCTGGCTGGTCCAGGCTGGTGGTCAGGCTGCCTGAGAGAGAAGACAGGGGAGTCCCACCCACCCCTCCTCCAGGCTGCCTAGGGGCAGTCTCTAGTTAAGCTGCTCTTCAGGGACCTGATATGGTTGGAGCCCTTACCTGTTAAACCTTTTCACATGCAGTTCTCCCAGCATCCCCAGACGACTCTGATGTAGGCATATAGGAGGCACTCGAGTGTTGTGGTTAGAGTTCAGCTGTGAGCCAGATCTGGATTCAGATCCAAGCGCTGACACTTACTTGCTGTGTGACCTTGGGTAAGTCACTTCACCTCGTTGAGCCCCGCATTCCTCATCTGTACAATGGGGCTTATGACAGTACTACCTCATAGGGCTGTCATTGGGATACAGTATGATGAAATGTACAAAGAGTTTGGCATAGAGTTTGGCATAGTGCCCGGCACTCAAAAAGTGCTCAATAAATGTTTTTATCAACATGGCTCAGGCCCTAGCTTTGGCAGTTTCTTTCTTAGCCCCTAGGTGGCAGCATTCCCCCCACCAAAGCTTGTGCGGGCTGAGGAGTCACTTGGCTCCTCACACAGCTACGCTGCCCCGATTGCCATAGGGAGGTTTGGTGCATCCAGAACAGTTATTTCAGAATATGTCCCATGGAAACCCCTGGAGGAAGGGGTTTATAACTCACTTTTGAAAATGCAGGGTCCTGGGCCTTGCCGTAAAACCCTTTGGAATCAGAAACTCTAACCAGAGTCAGAGGACCATTTTGAGCAGCCCTCTGGATGGCCATAGGTGCCCCCACATCCAGCATTCCCTTCCGCATCTCCAGCTAGTCCAGGGGGGAAGCAAACTAGGCTGCCTGGGAGACAGGGAGGGAGAAAAGGGGCCTTCACCTGTGCTTTCTTATTTGTCTTCACCACCACCCTGCTGGGCCACATTGCCTCAGTTACAGGAGAGGACTCTGAGGCTGAGATGGAACAGGGCAGGATGCGGGAGGACTGTCGGACTCAGTTTGATCACTGAGTTTCCCTGAAGGCTGATATCCTCAGACATCTGTGTGTGAGCCTGTGGCTGGAGCTCAGAGCAAGGTTGAGTTCCCCACATCCTCAGGAAGGGTGTGATGCAGTGGGAGGGATGAGTGAGGCAGCAGTGCACAGCTGAGGGGGTAAGGGCGGTAAGCATACCCAGCCCTCAGAAGGGCCAGGGAAGGGACTGATGGGGACAGCAAGTCTCAGAGCGGGAGGTAACACTTGATCTAGGCCTTGACACAGAGTGTTTGATGGACAGAAGAAGGCATGCCGGGGGATTGTATCAAGATGACGAGTAGAAGGACGTGCGATCACTCCCTCTTGTGAGAGCACCGGAATCACAACTAACTGCTGAACAGTCATCGACAGGAAGACACTGGAACTCACCAAAAAATATACCCCACATCTAAAGACAAAGGAGAAGCCACGATGAGACGGTAGGAGGGACACAATCACAATAAAATCAAATCCCATAACTGCTGGGTGGATGACTCACAAACTGGAAAACACTTATACCACAGAAGTCCACCCACTGGAGTGAAGGTTCTGAGCCCCACGTCAGGCTTCCCAACCTGGGGGGTCTGGCAACGGGAGGAGGAATTCCTAGAGGATCAGACTTTGAAGGCTAGCGGGACCTGACTGCAGGACTTCGACAGGACTGGGGGAAACAGAGACTCCACTCTTGGAGGGCACACACAAAGTAGTGTGTGCATCAGGACCCAGGAGGGAAGGAGCAGTGACCCCACAGAAGACTGAACCAGACCTACCTGCTAGTGTTGAAGGGTCTCCTGCAGAGGTGGGGGGTGGTGGTGTCTCACCATGAGGACAAGGACACTGGCAGCAGAAGTTCTGGGAAGTACTTGGCGTGAGCCCCCCCAGAGTCCGCCATTAGCCCCACCAAAGAGCTGGGTAGCCTCCAGTGTTGGGTCACCTCAGGCCAAACAACCAACAGGGAGGGAACCCAGCCCCACCCATCAGCAGACAAAGTGGATTAAAGTTTTACTGAGCTCTGCCCACCAGAGCAACACCCAGCTCTACCCACCACCATTCCCTCCCATCAGGAAACTTGCACAAGCCTCTTAGATAGCCTCATCCACCAGAGGGCAGACAGCAGAAGCAAGAAGAACTACAATCCTGCAGCCTGTGGAACAAAAACCACAATCACAGAAAGACAGACAAGATGAAAAGGCAGAGGGCTATGTACCAGATGAAGGAACAAGATTACACCCCAGAAAAACAACTAAATGAAGTGGAGATAGGAAACATTCCAGAAAAAGAATTCAGAATAATGATAGTGAAGATGATCCAGGCTCTTGGAAAAAGAATGGAGACAAAGATAGAGAAGATGCAAGAAATGTTTAACAAAGACCTAGAAGAATGAAAGAACAAACACCTAGAAGAATTAAAGAACAAACAAACAGAGATGAACAATACAATAACTGAAATGAAAACTACAATAGAAGGAATCAATAGCAGAGTAACTGAGGCAGAAAAACGGATAAGTGACCTGGAAGACAGAATGGTGTAATTCACTGCCACGGAACAGAATAAAGAAAAAAGAATGAAAAGAAATGAAGACAGCCTCAGAG